>NC_137121.1:32303645-32654271 GCF_949357685.1 Gobio gobio | reverse complement strand
GAAAGAAAAACAAAACAAGGACACGATTAAAAACACTTCTGAATTCCTGTTACTTATGGAACCATACAAAGATGCGTTTATGGACTTGCACAAACTCATCTTGATATCCCTGACACTCCCTGTGACATCTGTGTCATGTGAGAGATCGTTCTCCTGTCTCAGACGCTTGAAAACGTATCTGAGAAGCAACTGTGGGGATGCCCGAAACAGTGACTTGGCACTTTTGGCCATCAATACACGAAGAGCGAAGGATTTGGATGTTCAACGCATCATTGATGTATTTTCCTTCAGTCACAACAATCGTCGCATCGTCCTGATTTGAGACATAGTAGATATGTAAATAGTTTAAGTGTCATCAATTTGGTGAATACTTCACTGATATTTCCCCGGTGCTATGGGTGTTTTTTTGATTGCATATTGTCCTCGACTGAATTTTTTTTCAATGAATATAGGCCTATGCAAAATCTTTAAGAATATTTGATTGTATAATGAATTTTGTGCTTGTTCAATTGAATAAAATTAAAACTTAAATTGTGATAAATAAAATAACTGAATGTTAAAAATTGAGTGGCCAAGTTTTGCTCATATTTATTAATAGTATTTATAAATATGTAATTGCGCAGCTCCCCCTGTCAATGATTTGGCGCCCCCTCAGCACCTGCGTTCAAAATTCTCTAGCGCCGCCCCTGTGTGGATTTTATGTAAATATGTTTATTTAGCATGAATTTACATATTTGGAAGTTGAAGGTAAAGGTCGCAGATTTCTATAGGTAGCCAAAAATACTGCCTGATTAAGATTTAAACTGAGTTTTGTCATACAGGATAACAATTTTGTCATACAGGATAACAGTTTTTTTTCTGTTAGCCCCTAATGTAATTCATTATCTTGGATGACATGTGTTTGACAATATATTCTTATACAGTTTTCAGCTTTCATTTGTATAATTTCCATTCAAATTGTGATATTAACATATCATTAACATTGTTTAGTTGAATATTAGCAAATTATATAATTCATAATAATATTCAATTACATTTACATTTCATTATTGTCCAACCTGTCATTTGGGGGAAATGCCCCTTAATCAGATTGTTCTTTATAAATATGTTGTTCAATTACATGCTTTTGTAAATGTGTCGTTCAAATAAATGCTGTTCAGTGAAATGAGTGAAGGTCGCCTACTTTAACCCTTTACATTATTTATGAATATTGATGTAGATGAATACTATGATCATCAATAAAATGGTTCAAGGTACTTTTCAGTACTAAATGAAACCTAATGTTGAAAAGTTGTGCTGTTTTGATATTCATAAACATGAAAAAATTATTTAAATCTGGGAAGAAACCACACTGAGTTTGTGTGTAACAGTTTACACACTGAAAACCACATCAGTGGAGCTGATGTGCAGTTTTAACCTATTTGAATTTTTTGTCAGTTGAAAACCTTATTTGTCACTGGCCCACAGACAGAATATATTCACTCTGCTGGAGGATTGTGACACAACCCCACACACAATAAAACTAAAATATTACAAAAGGACCTTAAAACTACAGTATCAGAAGATCAATGTGCCCAGAATATACAGTGAGTGAAAGGTTTTTGTAGAAACAGCGATTAATATCCATGTCCCATGTTAAAGTGTGCATGTCAAACCCCAATAACAAATCGAGAGTGAAGTAATTTATATGAAAAACTTGTTTAAATTTCACCATTTTAGTTAAAAGATCTTTAACTGAACACATATTAACTGAACACAGACAACCACATTGTTAAATGAATTTTAAGGGATATAATTCCCTTACCATCTGTAATGCACTGTACAATATATATTTTCTATCAAATATTTCAGTAGTTTAATCTATTGTTCTGTTTTATTAATCACAAATTCTTGTGCATAATTATTCCCGCTAGAAAAGGGGGTTGGGCTTTGGAGGGAAGTTCAGTGATTGGTTGAAATCTCTACAGACTCTAAACCAATGGGCGACTGGCACTCTCGTATAAAGACAATGTGTGGCGCAACATTGACCTTCATTCTTTTATTATCGACTGAAGGTTTTAGTCAGAGACATCTAAAATGAGCGGCAGAGGCAAGACCGGCGGCAAAGCCAGAGCGAAGGCTAAGACTCGCTCCTCCAGGGCGGGATTGCAGTTCCCCGTCGGCCGTGTTCACAGGCTTCTCCGCAAAGGCAACTACGCTCAGCGAGTCGGTGCCGGTGCTCCTGTTTATCTGGCGGCTGTGCTCGAGTATCTCACCGCTGAGATCCTGGAGTTGGCTGGAAACGCCGCTCGGGACAACAAGAAGACCCGCATCATCCCCCGTCACCTGCAGCTGGCGGTGCGCAACGACGAGGAGCTGAACAAACTTCTGGGCGGAGTGACCATCGCTCAGGGCGGCGTGCTGCCCAACATCCAGGCCGTGCTGCTGCCCAAGAAGACCGAGAAGGCCGCCAAGTCCAAATAAACTGATCACCGACTGTTTTCGCAACACAAAGGCTCTTTTAAGAGCCACCCATTTTATCTGATAAAGAGCACTCGGTTATTACTTAACAACATGTGGTTGAGAGTGGAAATTAGTCAATTGTTTTAATGTTTTGCATCGATTATCATAGTCACGCAAGTTGTGCGTTTTTCTACAAGCAGATTAACTTACCTCTTAATGTGTGTTTACCACCCAAACTATCGCCCCTAATATATAATGGTTAAGTTCTGATAATGTCTAAAATATTATAATAGATTTTCTGAACAATCAATATATTAGCTTCAGGGTAACAAATTGATCAATGTTATTCTGGGTCTTTTGCCCTTCAGTAGCGGCTGCTCTACAGAAAACTGTTATACGCCCCGTGTGGGAACCATAGTGTGTCTTTTCTGGCTGCGGTGCTTTTATATATAGACTGTGATTGTGTTCTAATCCAAGATCTGCACAACCACTGGGAATTAAGGCCAGTATTTCAGAACAAATAAATACAACAATGTGAGTATAAAGATCCGGGAAGAGTAATTTACTCTTTGTTTGATGTAGTCAATAGAAGCAGCTCGAGCGGGAAACCCTCCGCGTGTTTGAAAAGAGGAGACGCGCAGTCATTGGCGTAGACGTCACACACTAGCCAATCACAAGCCTCTGCTCCCTCGCGTCACTGTGAGCTCGTGGTGTTCGAATGCTATAAAACCAGGCGTGTAACAAAGAGCCGCATTTCCAGCGTCACAGGACAGAGAGAAGTAACTGCAGCAATGGCAAGAACCAAGCAGACCGCTCGTAAATCCACCGGTGGTAAAGCCCCGAGGAAGCAGCTCGCTACTAAAGCCGCCCGTAAGAGCGCTCCGGCCACCGGCGGCGTCAAGAAGCCTCATCGCTACAGGCCCGGGACCGTGGCTCTGCGAGAGATCCGCCGTTATCAGAAGTCCACCGAGCTGCTGATCCGCAAACTGCCCTTCCAGCGTCTGGTGAGAGAAATCGCTCAGGACTTCAAGACGGATCTGCGCTTCCAGAGCTCCGCCGTCATGGCCCTGCAGGAGTCCAGCGAGGCTTATTTGGTCGGCCTGTTTGAGGACACCAACCTGTGCGCCATCCACGCCAAGAGAGTCACCATCATGCCCAAAGACATCCAGCTGGCCCGCCGCATCCGCGGAGAGCGCGCCTAAACCCGCATCTGCATCAGCCGCTATAAACCCCAAAGGCTCTTTTAAGAGCCACCAAAACTGCACAGAATGAGAGTTTCCAGTTTAAACACTGAATATGAGCAGAGAGTTGCGTTACATTGACATTTGAGTCTACACTTTATTATTATGATAAACCGTTTATTTTAGAATATATGTTTTTATATGTATATTTAATGTCCTAGATAATTTTACATTTTAATGAGTATTTTCATAGTAAGTTAGAGTACGAACACACACACACACTTTAACTGAACCCTATGGCAAGAGTTATTTTCTAATTCCTTGTTCGGGGAAAAAAATTGCTCTATGGGAATTAAAAGGGCAGGCCTTAAGTTGGCCAATGATGTGCTGTTTTAAAGTCACATGACATTTGAATGTCCCTCCAAAACTCTTTCCCACCGTCACAGAAGCTGAAGTGCTCCTGAAATTGCTCTAATAACCTCATTTCTAAACATCTCTTCTCAAGGGGGATTTATTGTTGTGTCTTTGGAAAGTCAATTATATATTTTTATTCACAAAAATCCAACAGTTTTACTGTAAATTGAGTAAATATCGGTGTGTCCATATGGCACCGCTGTCCCACAGTGGAAGTGCAGTGATGTTTTTCCCCATTGGGATTGTTTATAGATAATAGCATCAATAATATAATCACAGTGATTATTTATTTGAGGAGTTTATTGTTGTATAGCTGTATTTATGCAGGGCTCGACATAAGCATACATTTTATGTATAAATAACAAAACTATGTCTTTTAATTAATACATTTACAGAAAGATCAATATGAGGAATGCAGAGTTCACTAATGGGATGAGAGTGAGGATGAGTTTGTCATTTGAGGTTTAATGATGGTGATCTACTTATTTTTTGTTTGCATGAGTTCAAAGTATATAAATCTATCAATTTCTAAAAGAAACATGCAAAATCATAATTTTATAGAAAACTACTTTTTTGACCATTTTCCATTGTGGTACAGCGTTGCCATAGCAACATTTTTTCTCAAGATTTTGTTTGGATTTTTATGATTGTAGCTTTTTCATGTAATAAAAACACATTTTATTCTGAATGCCAAAGTTTAGACTTTAATGGTGGAGACAACAAAGCTGAAAACATCTCACAATTACACTCGTAACTCATTTTTATAGTTTTTAATCTCTGACCTTTCATCCATGAGTTTGCCACTTCTTTTCATCTTCAGTCTGTCTGAAAATATACAGCTGTTTTCTTTCCAACTCATTTTCATTCGCTCATCCACAGTTTTGATCAAATCTTCAGCTGCTCCCTAATAGTGGCATGGGCTGTTCTGAAACTATTATGGGATGTTGAAGGCCAAAGAAGAGATGACTCTTATGGAGCAAGTTCAGCTAAAGGGAGATATACAGTGTAGATCAGAGAGGCCTGAAATCATTCATACTCTATCAATATACCTGACATGTCACATAGAAATATACTGTTATATACAATTAATTAATTGAATATACACATTTTCATTCAGTATCTCTATATATGATATAATTATCTTCGTCAAAATAAACTTATAAAACTTGTTTTGTTTTTTTATATATGAATTAAAGGACAGGCCTCGTGAGATCAGGGTTAGGGTTAAATCACATTGTTCTTGTGCTGAACTATATCGAGGGGCGGGGTGAGGGGGTGGTTTCTGTCAGGTCCTGTAAGCAAATATAAACGGCCAACTTGTAGCGCTCATTCTTCACTCGTTGTTGTCATTTGACCGACTGAAGTACTCAGAGTTAATCATGTCTGGAAGAGGCAAAGGCGGTAAAGGACTCGGTAAAGGAGGCGCTAAGCGTCACCGTAAAGTTTTGCGCGATAACATTCAGGGAATCACCAAACCCGCCATCCGTCGTCTGGCTCGCCGCGGCGGTGTCAAGCGCATCTCCGGTCTGATCTACGAGGAGACCCGCGGAGTGTTGAAGGTGTTCCTGGAGAACGTGATCCGCGATGCCGTGACCTACACCGAGCACGCCAAGAGAAAGACCGTCACCGCCATGGATGTTGTCTACGCGCTGAAGCGGCAGGGACGCACCCTGTACGGCTTCGGAGGATAAACGCCTGAAAACAAGATAAACCACAAACCCAACGGCTCTTTTAAGAGCCACACACTTCCTCAAATAAAGAGTCATGTCACAGCAATGCAGGCGATACATATAAATTATTTCTAATAAGCTGATATGAATATTAAACAAACCTATGTAAATTCTGGGAAAAAATTGGCTTTTCAAATTTCTACACACAATTTAAGTTTCTTTTAAGATTTTTTAAATGATGTGTTGCGTTAAAATCAACTTTTAGCTGATATTCAAAACGAGAGTTGTATTGTTTCTTTCAGAGAATATCTTGCAATTTCAAGTGATTTACAGAATTGAACTAAAATGATGAAAAATAAAAGTGAAATGTTAGTGGTAAAGGGGCTTTTGTGTAGGAGGGAATTTCTGGTACAAAATGCTATTTTAAAAATGGATCTTAATTTTTTTTATTTTAAAAATGAGTCTTCAGACTTTAATCAAATCTAAAAAGAGCGGGACATGAACAAAGGAAACGAAAATGCACGGGGTCTCTTTCAAACATAAAGCGGTGGGCGGGGCTAATATTTACCCGCTCCTTTGAGTTGTCCAATGAAATACGAGTTCATGGGCTCGGCCTATGAAAACAGCCAATCAGAAGAATCTCGTATCTCTCAGTAAATTAGCATATGTCGGTGAATAAAAGCCTCTGTATCGCTCCTAAGCGCACATTGACTCTTCATCATCATGCCTGAACCAGCAAAGTCCGCGCCTAAGAAAGGCTCCAAGAAGGCTGTCACCAAGACCGCCGGTAAGGGAGGAAAGAAGCGCAGAAAGTCCAGGAAGGAGAGCTACGCCATCTATGTGTACAAAGTGCTGAAGCAGGTTCACCCTGACACCGGCATCTCCTCCAAGGCGATGGGCATCATGAACTCTTTCGTCAACGACATCTTCGAGCGCATCGGCGGTGAGGCGTCTCGTCTGGCGCACTACAACAAGCGCTCCACCATCACCTCTAGAGAGATCCAGACCGCCGTGCGTCTGCTGCTGCCCGGAGAGCTGGCCAAACACGCCGTGTCCGAGGGCACAAAGGCCGTCACCAAATACACCAGCTCAAAGTGAGCTGACCTCTGACCTTACCCACCCCAAAGGCTCTTTTCAGAGCCACCCATCTTCTCGTTTGAAGAGCTTAAGTTGTGAGATGAATTGAAAGTTCTTGTTCCATTGGTCAGTTTCAGTAAAACGTCGTTGAGAAAAACATTTGTCGTAAACCACCTATCAACTTAAAATATTTAATATAATTGTGCAATTTTTGACAGTTTAGTATTAGATATAATTGAATGGGGTGCCTATGGGGCAGGACAAAAGAAACGACTTTATTTTTCTCATCCAATTTCTGTGGTAGTGAAACACGATTATGCTTGTCGATACTGACAATTGTTATTAATTCTACAAATCCTTATTCATAATTATCCATATCAAATTAACCAAAAACTGCAACTAAGTATTTTCAGTTTTATTTGCACATGTTCGGTTCACTCACATATATATACTATAGCATATGTCAAATGTGAACTATACTGTCACAGCTCTAAACTGCTCAATGTAGATGAACATGATTGACAACAATTTATACAAAGCTCATATTTCCATATCAAACTCAAATATTTCAGTAGAATAATTTTCTTTCTCAGTGTCAGAAACAAACAGCCTAACAACAAATGTTGAGTTTAATGCTATTTAAACATTTAAGTAAAGTTGCGTATGAGACTAGCAAAACAGAGAAATCATAATTATTTGTTGACAAAGTCAAAACACTGCTCTAATGTTGTTTCTTACAGAACTTTCTGCTTCTTGCTTTTCTTGGTTTTTAAACTTTCTTTCTGCTCTACATCTGTGGACCAGCAATAATATATTGTATGACCTACAACACTTTTTATATACTATAACATAGGCCTATTTACTGCACCAAAAAGTGCTTCTAGTTCAACATTAGGCTTCAGTATTTGGGTAATTTGCATTATCAAGACACAAAAAAAGTTGGATCCTTAAAACCTTGTCATAAAAATCTCATTCCAACCAGCCAAACAATTTTGTAAACCCTTATACTGTTAGTTTATGAATAAAATAACACTGAAGCAGCGGTAGATTCCAGAATCTTTCAATGTAATTGTGTATATATGCACACAGGGCTTGACATTAACTTTTTTGCTCACCAGCCACTGTGGCTCGTGGTTTTCCAAAGTTATTAGCCACTCAGCATTTTCACTGGCCACAATTTTGCTGTTTGGAAATTACATTTTATATGATTAAAGTTGACTTTGAGATTTAAAACTTTCAAATGCAGAGTGACCACCCAAATCAAGACTGCATATCAGCTGGTATGTGCAGGTGGGCAAACTCAGTTTGAGTTTAGGCTAATATGAGAAATTGAATATGATATGAGTTATTTTTGTTAGGCTATATAAAGTAACAAAGAAGCAAATTACAAAAACAATAATACATTTAAAAAATTTTTTTTTTTTTTCAGAAACAGTAGGTTTATTTAATATGTATACATGTATTTAACATCTGTAGTTGTTTGATTGACATTAATGACAGACAGGTATTTAATTGGACTGCTGAATGCATGGATGTAATATTCTGACACATATCCAGTTATTACCTAACCGACTGTGTTCGTGCAAGATACTCCACACGATGGACATTTTGACATCTGTGTGCGTGTGTATTCGACTATTCGACAGACGCAAGGAGAACTGATCGTTCTGTTGTGTGTCATTCAGCGCGATTCCGCCTGTCCCGCCTTCACTAACTGCAAGTTAATCGATAAAGAATTGTCATTTTGTGATACGACGGTCTTGGCATTTCATTTGGCTGGAGACTGAAATTATATTCAACCCGCCAAAGTGGCTAGAGGGAGTGGCTGCCATACCGCCACAGCTGAAATCTACCCGCATTTGGCGGTGTTAATGTCAAGCCCTGTATATATATATTTTAATTTAATTTAATATTTCCTTTTACTGAAACACTAATTAATTGACCTGTCTGTATCTCTCACTGAGAGAAAAGCACATGTTATCAGCATGTTTTGGTGAAGTGCTTTGTTGATATGTAGTTAAGACTCTCCAACCTTGGGAGAGCTGTGATTCTAGGGAGCTTTTGTGTGTGTGCATTGCATGATCACTGCAGGCCTAATATTGAAGATGGACGTTTTCTGCACACAACACCAGACCTGAAGACGCCTTTCTGCAACCTCCGAGGTCAACAATGATCTAATTCTAGTTATAGGGCGACAACTAGTCTACCTAGTTTAGTGATATGCTCTGCTATCTATCCTTGTGTGGAAATATATAGTGACTGTGCATTATCTCTGCCAATCAGAATCATTCAACATGGCAGTAAGGACGTGGCTAGACCTTGAAAACAGTATAAATGTTCATAAATTGTATGTACGATGGGCGGAGGCGGGGAGACTGTTAGAGGGAGTGCGGTCTACGAACTCCTTGTGAGACTTGAAGCTTCTGTGCATGAAACTGAAAACTATTCTTCAATAAATTTTTCTTTAATGAATTACTCTCCTGACTCTTGGTCTTCATTTTTCACTACTGGGTCCTAAGCTGTTACCCAAACACCATTTTGAAATGTTTATTTCACAGACCTAATAAATACACCAACATTAAGCTCTTCAAACCAGTTAAATATAATTAAAATGGGATGCATTTCCTTGACAGCATAGACACTAGTCAAGTTGCCTTCCACTTTCTTTTTTTAATGGTGCAAGAACAAGCACAGACATTTAAACAAAGTAGCTTGTCCAAATCTACAGAACTGACATGGTTTAGACCGGTTAATGCCACACCCTGGAAACAGTTTATAAACAACTTTCACGAGTCAAGGTTAAATGCCGAACCCCCCCCCCCCCCCAAAAAAAAAAAAAAAGGGGGACAAGTGTAAAACCTTTTAGGCTCCATTTAAACCTGTATTTATATTCCACTTGTGAGCGGACTGATAAGTGCTTTAGTACCAGGAGTAAACAAGCCCTCAGACAGCAACCCAGGTGGGATACACCAGTTAAGGGACTAAACTAGCTTTTATTAAAGCACCAGTCTACTTTTCAATAAACATTGGGGCTAGCCTCAAGAGAAAAATAAAGACTGATCACAATTTAGGATTAAAAGGACAGTAGGTTGATCCTGTTTTTTTTATTGCAGATGCAATGCATGATATCAAGACAAGCAGTTATGTTAGTCCATAAAGCCACAAGTAGAGACCAAAACAGATTAAACAACCCCTAATTTGATACCATTAAGAACAGGGACCCAGGTTAGCAACTGGAACTTGGCAAATAGGTCAGGTTTGGGCAGAAGCGTGGCTTGTTCCACCAGTTCAAGTCAAGCACAACCTTGAAGCAAAAAAAAACAAAAAAACTACTGGTTTAGTAGTGTGGCCCAAGAAAATAAACAGAACAGTCATGAAAGATCAATAGCAAAGAGACACAGTTGAGTTAAGTTTATTAAAACTACTAAAGTCATATGACCAGGTTAACTTCTCCACTAGCCACCACAGTTTGCCCACTAGAGACAGTCTTGACGTTAGCATCTCTTCCTGGAAAATAAATGGTAGAATCGTGTGAGGCATTTAAAAATGGTTCCTGAAGTACGTTTACAACAAGCACTCACTTTTTTTAGTGCAGCTTTGCTCACAGGAGCCAGAAGAGGGATGGCACACTGCTGTACTACAGTGGATGAAGATCTAACAGAGGGGGAAAGGGTTAAGCCACAGAAATCACTATAAAAAAATAATTACAAAAAACTATTAAGGATTCAGGCAAGGCTACAGTCAGAAATGCCTTACAGCACACTAGATGGATAAAAACTAGCCTTACGCACTCATCGACCAGAAGGTCCCACTGGGGTAGACTGAGTGGACTGGGGGTTGATGTCGCCCGGCAACGTCCCAGCATTAGGACAATGTTGGGGTCGGTCCTCTCCAAAATGCGCACCTCAACATAGACAGGCTCCCGCAGGACTTTTGTGACTGGATAATCAACATCACTGTAGTAGGACGTGTATGCCTCATCACCCGAGGAAGAATACCAGTGTTTAACCAGAAACTGCTGCAAACTGAAGTTTTAGAAAATACTTATGCAAACTTGGGACAGACACTTACCTTCTGCACAGCCTTTGGTGACACATTGACCATTTGCCAGTCTAAGCTCCACCCTGAGGGGTCCAGAAGCCGCTACTGGTGGAGGTGCAGGAACAGTGTTGACCTCCACAACCAGAGCTTCCACAGAAGTAGCAGAGTACCTACACTGGAAGAGAAGCCTAGACAACAAGTAGTGAGCTTGTAGCATTTGTCAAGGATTAACACTTATGCTAAAGAAAATATAAATACTTTTTTTTTTTACTCAAAATGGCTGTCCCTTGTGATGGAACCAAGTGGTCCAACACCCACTTCATACGAGGAGGTCATCTGGTTCTCATACACCACATATCCACCATCCTCCTGCAAATAGTAACTGTTGGCATCCAGTCCATTCTAAGCCATGCAGAACAGAACCACAAGCAGCTACTCACCATCATGCTTGTGCCACATGCAGTGACAGGGAACTGGTAGCAAAGGAAGGTGTGGATCCCACAGGACTGCAAGGTGTGTCGTTTCCAGCCAGGAGACTGACTGAATCCAGGCTCAAGCAAGGTAGTGTAACATCTAGGGTTGGGTATCGTTTGGGTTTTTTTCGATTCCGGTGCCAAACCAATACTTTTAAAACGGTTCCGGTGCCTAAACGGTGCCTGAACCGATACTTTTTTTTTTTTTTAAAAGGCCACAAAACGAGGTGGATGACATTAAATGGCTTTTTATTTATTTATTTTTTATTTAAATTGAACCATTTATTAAAAGTTTAATGTATACTTAAATGTATGAATATAAATAAATACAAAACACAATTTACTTATTTACAAATTATAATTGACATATTTACAAATTCACAGTAAAACCTAAGCCACCCAACTACAACAACCCTAATATAACTCTTAATTACAATAATAACAGCAGTCGTCTGTGTTCTTGCTCTGCTACTAACCAGCTTCGAGCTTCAGCTTTATTTTGAAATATGATCATATTCTCTGGCTAAATATTTTAGAACGCATCGTCTTAATGTTTCCATGGTGACGCGTCATGTTTCTCACATGACACACAGCAGCCGCAATAGCGCTGACAGCTCAGCTGTATCGAGTTTATTTCGTTTTTTCTTTTTATTCAAAATATTCACAAACTTCTTAACTGTGTCACGAACTATCTGATGTTCAAATGTGTGAGTGAATGTGTGTTAGTTGATCTATAAAGCGCAATGGGCGGCGCCATGTTAGTTTGCGCCTCAGAATCGGATCTGTCGGATTTACAACACTTGAGTTCATTCTCGTCTCACGAAATACATGAAAGTAAGTGACCAGTGAACTGGAAGAAGAATAGAGTAAACGCTATAGTTACTATATAATGTGCATGTATCTGATGTGAATAAAACATGTAACGTTAGTCAAATTATAACCGCCTGAAAGGATTGTCATAGCCGCTTTCATAGACATCAGTGTGTGTTTTTTGCTAGTACTTATGAGCATTTAAATGTCTGAAACCTGAAATAAACATGATGTGGTTGAAAACACTGAATAGTTGTCATGAGTTGTGATGTGACCAGCGCTGAGCGTCTGTCTCTGGCTCAGCCAAAGCGCGAAAGCACGTTTGAATTTTGGCACCGAAATGAGGAACCGAAATCTGCGTTCTGATTCGGTCCGGTACATACCGGTTATATAAGTACCGGTGCCATATTGGAACCGGATTTCGGTACCCAACCCTAGTAACATCTCTAGCCACCACTAACACAAACTGATCATCTTATACACTGGACAATCACTTGAACAAGGTACAAGATCAGGTTATTACTGAGGAGCAGTTTAACATGAACACCTATACATTGACTCACTCTTACCTGCCTTCGCATAGAAACACTGGTGTCCGTCAAAGCAGCAGTTGATAGCTTCACACTCAGCACCACTGATACCTAGGGATGGCTGACGCGAAACTGACGTTTCGGCACTTGCCGAGATCACAAAGCGCAGATGTTTCGAAACACTGCTGCGAACTGTGATTCGAAACACCCATGTTACGTGACTATGGCTAAATGAAGCCTCAAAGTATTTCATCAGGTGGCGCTGCCAAAACTGCATTGATTAAAGGGGGCGGGAACAAACCACACAGTCACACATCTGTATTCACCACAGTTTGAAAGTTAAGTAAATCCATCTTCACCTCGTGGGTTTTTGTGAGAGGAGAGAGATTTTGTGATAGCAGTGATTTTGTGATATAAGTGAGATTTATAGTGCACTTTGGTTAGTTAGGCTATATTTAGGCTAGATTTAAATGAGATATATTGACTGATAGGTATAGACAGTGACAGATAGAATATTTATATAGTGACACATTCATATAGGCTAAGTTAGATAGTGATAGATAGCACAGCATAAGTTAGATATATAATTATATAGATTCATAGGTGATATATATATATATATATATATATATATATATATATATATATATATATATATATATATATATATATATATATATATATATATATATATATATATTAATAGAATAGATACAAATGAAGGCTCCACATAAGAGATGCCGTACATTTTTTTTATTGCTGAACAAATAATCATTTACAAACCGCATGGCAATAACAGAACATTTTTGTATTACAAAATACAGATCAGGTGCTTGAAAGTACAGTAGAAAAATATATCAGGCCAATTATAATAAAAGAATAAAAAAACATTAAAGGGGCTAGGGTTTTGTTTGAAGATCATATTGTTCTATAATGGAAAAAAGAATGATTGCATTTTCATAACTTTGAGGGCTTTTGTATAAGAGTTAAACTCATTATGAAATTAATAAAATCTTGGTTTCACCTTTAAGAACTTGCATTTGTGTAGGCTATATAACATTTTCCCAGCATGAAGATGTTGTTAATCAGGAAGTTATCTTTGTTATTGTCCATTACAAGAGATGCCGTACATCTGTGGTGTGGGATCATTTCCATTTGGAAACACCAAATAAAGTGAGATGTGTTTATTGTGATATGCAGCTAGCCTTGATGCACAATTGAGGAGCACACTTTGGAGGGTGCAGAAGACAACAAGTGTCCCATGTGAGAGGATTTTTTCAAAGGCTGGAGAAATTAAAAAAAGAAGTCAGCTAACTCCTTCAACAGCAGAGCAAATAATATTTTTGAATAAAAATGTTATGTAACAAATGTGACACATTGTGGCATTATTTATTTTATTAATGTTCATTTTTCATGACCACAAAAAAACTATAGTTATTCATAATGAGGAGGCTACAGGTTACAAAACCAAGATCATGTAGTTATGTTAAAACTGTTGTTTTTTAATGTTTTGTTTTTTACATGGATCATTGTCAAGGTATTTCAGATCAACACATGCAAGTGACCACTAGATGTTGCCGTAGAGACAGGTGTCGGATTGATTCGAAGCTTCGAAACAATATGGCACATTTGCTTCAACTGTTTCAGTGCTTCACGAAGCTTCGGTCTGCCCATCACTACTGATACCAGGGCCACATTGGATCTGCTCATAATCAGCTATAGCACATTTGTCAAGGGGCTCTGCCTGCGCCACTGGCTGCTTAGGCTGAACCTGCTGAGGAAACTGTTGACTAGCTTGTTGAACCTGCTGATGAACCTGCTGGTCAGTTTGCTGTAACATCAGTGCTCGAGGATTCTGGGGCAGATTACTCCACTGTGGAACAGCATGACAGAAAGCACAAAACCACATACAAAGTGCCAGCAATTGAACAGCACACCAACTTCCTGCCATTGTTCAACAGCTAGTCACACTGTTGAGATGATGCACTTTGGTCTTTTTGGATTATACAGATTTTGGCTAATTAACGATAATCCCTCCCTCTTCATTAACAGTCATGATTCTCCAGACTTGCCCAAATGGGAGCTATGCTAGCAGAAAATTATCATTGGTTCTCAAAATCATACGCATGTGATGTTTCTTGACTCCAATTAGTCAGATCTGTCATATTGAAGACAAATAAAAAGGTTCATGCTCAGGTTTGCTACAGGAGCTTTCCCAAAGTACTCTGGGTAGATGTTTGGTGCATTCTGCTTTGCTTGTAGACATGCATGAATATTAACTAGCATTATACTTTTACAATATATTCATATGGCAGAAATAGTAAGAGTAGTCTGTAGTTCCAAATTTAGCAACACACTCACAGACCTCCCTAAGCTCTTCCCCTCGAGGCAATCCCTGTCGCCAGTGTGAAGTGTTTCACAAGTGGCGCGAGAGGTTTATGTGGACAGACCCTCGACTCCTTGATTATGACAGAGGGGACGAGTCTACTCATATGTACTTAGCAGTGTTGGGGAGTAACTAGTTACATGTAACTAGATAACGTAATTTTCAGTTACAGTTACTGAGAAAAAATGTGTAATTAAATTACAGTTACTTATGAAAATGTTAATTATTACAAAGGGGGTTACATCTGAATATTTTCTGTAAAAAGCTAGGATATGTTGTATAATATTCATTTGTTGCTTTGCCTGTTTTTGATGTGCAGGATGCCTCTTGCCATTTACAGTGGCTTATTTTTATGTACAATTGCTAGGACCCATTTCTCAATTCTTAGGTCACGTTTTCAAAACTCAACTTTCAGCTCGGCACAGCAGATCATTTCACATTCACAATGCACTAAAGCTACCAAAACACAATTATATTCCCTAGCAAAGGTTTTCAACCAACAAACACACTTTGTCAATCATAAAACGCAGACCCTAAAAACACTAATGTCAGGTTGCATTATACGATTTCAATGATTATATCAATGATTTTCTTTATCTCTTTACAAAACCAGAGTGACTCTCTACTGCTTATAATTCACTGCAGTTTATGTTACAAAGTCCATGTCTACATTTCAGTACAACATTAACAAGTTTTCCTTTTGAATGGATGGTAATGTGTAGGTGTTCAGTTGTGTAGGTGTTCATTTACATCTAGTTTCTTTTATTTTTTTCCATTCAGAATATATATCAATATGGTATTACTGTAAAAATAATGTTGCAAATTTCTGTCTTATTAGGCCCGCGCACTGATGGTGTGAGGACCCGATTGGAATTGCTCTGTCTTTTACTCTTCTTCTCCAAAATTAATCGCATTTTTGAGGGCCTAAACATGCTTGAAAACTCATGAAACTTTCCACACGCATCAAAAGTAGTGGAAATCTACATCTGATATGGGTTTCAGAATTTGGTGTGGGAAAATGGCTCGAAAGCGCCACCTAGAAAATTTACATTAAGCGTCATTTGCACTACGTTTCACATACAAGTATGAAATTCGGTACACACATGTAACAGCCCAATACCTACAAACAAGTCCCTGGAAGCAAAATCTGAAAACCCAACAGGAAATTAGATATTTTGAAGTTTTTTGAAGTTTTAGCAATTTCCAGACATTGTACTTTAACAAACTCCTCCTAGAGATTTTATCAGGTCAACATACTATTTGGTCAGTCTAATCTAAAGGCCTTGGTGATGTTAAATTGTGAAGATCTTGAGTTTTTGCTGAAGGGCGTGTCCGTGGCGGCTGGACAAAGTCTGATGTTTCGCCATGACACAGGAAGCTGTTGTAAGTCAGGCATACAATGTCCGATCTGCCCCAAACTTCACATGTTTGATAAGAGTCCTGACCTGAAGACATCTACATGCCAATATTAATTCAGTCATAGCGTCACCTGCTGGCAAGAGGACATGGCATGCTTTACACTGTAATTCGCTTCCAGAACCACATTTAAACATGCCGCGAAGTACCAAACATGCTAAAAAACATGATAAGTCATGCAACAGGTGGCTAAGGGCTAATGTATGCAATTAACGCCACGAAACAGGAAGTTGTTGTTACTCAGGCATACAATGTCCGATCTGCCCTAAACTTCACGTTTGATAGTCCTGACCTGAAGACATCTACACAGCAATATTCAATATTCAGCCACCTGCTGGTAGAAGGAAGTGTGGCACATCAAAATTTATTTGCTGTATATTTCTCCTATATATACCCGCTTAAATGCATCTTGCTCACTGTTCGCTGTTTTCCTGAGGCCACCGGGTGGCGGTGGCCCCGGGTACAAGGGCCCTTTCAACGCTGCTTGCAGCTTTAATTTATTTTTGTGTTTAGGTTTTGAACTTATGTTTAACAGATTTTAAAAGAGTATGTAAACATGTGCAAATTGACCTATAAATTACATAATTAAATATGAAATAAGTTTTTGTGGTGTCTAAAGGCCTGTACACACCGGGACGAATATCGCGTGCGCTTATCGCCACCGTTTTTTGAGACGTTTTTCAGCGCGTCTTGAGTGTTCACACCCAAGCAATTTTCATTGCCGATGTGCAGAGTGAACGTGCAAATTCACTCTCTGACAAAAGATGGCACTTAGTGAAAAACAGAAATAGCCCGGTACACAAGGTGGGGCTGCGCTCGGTGCACTCGCTTGTCACACAGAAGAAGAAGAAGAAGAAGAGAGACAGTATGAGGAATGAGGAAAGACAACGGAAAAGACGTAGATTTAAGTTAATAAGAAGAGAAGAACATGGGGAGTTCTATCGACTGATACAAGAGCTAAAAATGTATCATGAATGTTTTCGGGGGTATTTTAGAATTCCGTCAGCGAGTTCGAAGATTTACTTCAACAACTGGCGCCCTTGTTGACAAAAGAACAAACACAATACCGTAAACCAATCGACAAAGAGCAGCATGGGTTAGCGTGTGTTTACGGTGAGTTTGTCTATATTTGCAGCTTTGAGATCTAAAAACGAGTATTTGTCTAGTTCAGTTTTCTAAGCACTGGGGACTCGTTCCGAACTATTGCATTCAACTTCCGACTTGGCGTGTCGACTGTGGCATTGATAGTGAGTGAGACCTGTGATGCAATTTGGCATTGCCTCAAAGATGAGCATTTGCCAGTGCCTACTGAAGAGATGTGGAGGTATACAGCCTGGAGGTTCCATGATAGATGGAATTTCCCTAATTGCTTGGGAGCTATGGATGGGAAACACATATACATCCAGGCCCCTGCAAACTCTGGTTCTCTCTACTTTAATTACAAAGGTACGTTCTCTATAATCTTACTGGCGCTAGTTGATGCGGATTACCGTTTCCTGGGGGTTGATGTGGGGAGCTATGGCAGCAACAGTGATGGAGGCATCTTTGCCAATTCTGTGCTGGGAAAGGCACTCAGAGATTGAACTCTGAATGTTCCACCACCAAGTGAACTTCCGGATACTCCTGAGCTGGGAAAAGTTAACCACGTCATTGTGCCAGATGAAGCTTTTCCTCTGAAACCATATCTCCTTCGGCCATACCCTGGACACCGCATCCTCACAGACAAGCACATTTTAAATTATTGTTTGTCTCGTCCACGGCGCATCTCTGAAAATGCATTTGGCATCCGCAGCCAACACTTCCGGGTTTTCCGAAGAACTTTACAGGTTCAACAAGCTGTTGTTGACAAAGTTGTCAAAGCTGCTTGGGCATTGTGCAATTATTTACGCCCGAACGGAAATGACCAGGATTGTGAGCCAACACTGCAAGGTTTTGAACATTAGAGGGGGCAGCGGGCATCTGTGGAGGCACAAAATTTCAGAGAACTGTACAAAGGGTACTTCAGCTCGCCAGCAGGAGAAGTTGCTTGGCAATATGACCATGTGAACCATGGTCTGGAGCACAGATAAAATCAAACTGTACATTTGTGCATCATTCATTATATTCCCATTTTGAAAACCACTTCATGGTGTGTGTGTGTGTGTGTGTGTGTGTGTGTGTGTGTGTGTGTGTGTGTGTGTGTGTGTGTGTGTGTGTGTGTGTGTGTGTGTGTGTGTGTGTGTGTGTGTGTGTATGATCTTTTTTTCTCTTTACAAACAATTTCTCTGTGAACTTGAATACATTTGTATGATATCTATTGTGCCCAAGTGTCTTTTTTTCATCAATTAATATACCAGTACTCACCACAGCAAATTACATATTCATTTAATAGTTAAATATAAATGTAACTTATTTCAATAAGGTCAAAAATACAAATATATGCCAGGTGTAAAGACATCGTTAAAATAGTCCATGTGACTCCAGTGGTTCAACCTTAAAGGGGTGGTAAACCACGATTTAACTATTCTAACTTTAGCTAGCGTGTAATGTTGCTGCTTGAGCATAAACAACATCTGCAAAGTTACAACGTTCAAAGATTAAAGCAAAGGGAGATATTTGCTTTTAAAGAAATCAATTTCTAAGAACTACAGCAAACGGCCAGTAGGCGACTACACACATTCCTCCAGGGTTGGTGACATCACCAGGCTCAATATTTACATAAACCCCTCCTCCGAGAATATTAAATAAGGGGGGGGGGGGGCATTTTGTATCGCGGCGCTGTTGTGGTATAGTAAGGCTGGAGTGTTGTTGCCGCGATGCCAAGGAAACGCTGTTATTTTCATCCGGATTGCAGGTCTGGGTTACTTGCTTTGTACAGCCTTCCTTGGGACGGGGGGTGCGTTGCAGAGCGTTTAACATGCAGCATGTTATATGCACGTGTGTATGAGACAGAAGGGAACAGGGGCGTGCGGGGCTCCCGCAGCACATCTCACGGAGGAAAACTTCCACAATCTTCGCGAGTTCAATGCCGGATTTGCACAACGTCAGCTGCGTGAGACAAACGCGGCCAGTGTGTGAATGCACGACACGCGCGGGGCTCCCTCCCGCAGCACATTTCACGGAGGAAAACTTCCACAATGTTCGCGAGTTCAATACAGGATATGCACAACGGCTTGTCCTGAAAGGTGGATTTACAAACAGAAGCTGTTTACGGGCCACAACCTGTAAGTATGATTTATTTTTCATCTATGTGTTTTCCTGTAATAGGTTGTAGCAAGGAAGTAAACAGATGACAATGCTATTCTGCAAACCAGTCTGTTAAATGCTCATTCATACTTAACGTTATCCGACGAACACCTAACGTTACAAACACTAACGTTAAAATCTCAACAGCGAACTTGGCATTAGTGTAAATGATTCTTTGATTAGAGCTTTTAATGTATTATTTATCTACAAGCATGCTAAACATGGTTCTGTGTGTGATTTGGCTAACTTACTAGTAAAGCCAGTGTTTAGTGTTCGTTTTGGGTTAATAGTTCTTGCGACAGATATTTGGCTATAATCGTTCTAAAAATACAAAAGTAACAGTGCCATTCAATAGCGATCACTATAGATCCGCAGTCTTTACTCTTGAGGACTGAACAGGTTCTGCTCGATCATCTTCACTAAAGTGTTCTGGGTCTGATTCGGGCTCAGATTGGTATGTTTTTATTCAATTCAATTCAATTCAATTCAAATTTATTTGTATAGCGCTTTTCACAATACACATTGTTTCAAAGCAGCTTTACAGAAAGTGCATTTCATAGACGTACAGTAAAAATGTTAGAAAGACAATGTTAAAGAATAATGTTCGAAAAAGTTAATCAATCGTGTATTAATTTAGGCCATAACAACGCTGGCGTTGAGTCGTCTCTTCACAGGCGTGGAGTCGTCTCATCACAGGTGTCGGGGCATCCGAAGTCTCCATGAGAGGCTGGATACAAACTGGAGCTGATGAACTATTTACCTCGGGACTAGTGTCCCGAGATAACAACAGAAAAGCAGATGGGAAATGATAAGCGTAGCTGCTGTTCAGAATATTATATTAATGCTTTTGATCCGATTTAACTGTAGTATAAAAAGATAATTATAATGTGAATGCTTGGCTAAAGAGATGCGTCTTTAATCTAGTTTTAAACTGGGACAGCGAGTCTGAACCTCGAACAATATCAGGAAGACTATTCCAGAGTTTAGGAGCTAAATGTGAAAAAGCCCTCCCTCCTTTAGTGGACTTAGATATCCTAGGAATGACCAGAAGCCTAGAGTTTAGTGATCTTAAAGAGCGCGATGGATTGTAGGGCGATAGAAGATCCGTTAGATACACTGGAGCTAAACCATTTAGGGCTTTATAGGTTAGTAGCAATAGTTTGTAATTGATACGGAACTTCACAGGTAACCAGTGTAGAGATGATAAAATTGGTGTTATATGATCATATTTTCTTGACCTAGTAAGAACTCTAGCAGCCGCGTTTTGGACTAACTGTAGTTTGTTTATTGAGGATGCAGGACAACCAGCTAATAAAGCATTACAGTAATCTAATCTCGAGGTCATGAATGCATGAACTAACTTTTCTGCATCAGAAATAGATAGCATGTTACGTAGCTTAGCAATGTTTCTAAGATGGAAAAATGCCGTTCTTGTAACATATGAAATATGATTTTCGAATGTCAGGTTGCGGTCTAATATAACACCCAGGTCTTTTACTGTAGTGGATAAAGTGACAGGACATCCTTCCAAGGTAAAATTGTATTGCGAGAGGTTTTGTGGGCAGTTTTTTGGACCAATAAGTAACACCTCCGTTTTATCTGAATTTAATAGCAGAAAATTACACGTCATCCAGTATTTAATATCTTCAACACACGCTGTCAGTTTAGATAATTTTGCGTTTTCATCCGGTCGTGATGAAATATATAATTGAGTGTCATCAGCATAACAGTGGAAATTAATTCCATGTTTTCTTATAATATTACCAAGTGGCAGCATATATATAGAGAATAGCAGAGGGCCTAACACGGATCCTTGCGGCACCCCATAGTCTACTGACGTTATCTTTGATTTTTCCCCATTTAGACAGACAAAATGGTAGCGGTCTGATAAGTACGATCTAAACCAGTTTAATGCCTGTCCCTGAACACCAGTATAATTTTGAAGTCGATCTAAGAGTAGTTTATGATCTATAGTATCAAACGCAGCACTAAGATCGAGTAGAACTAGTATTGAGATACAGCCTTGGTCAGAAGCTAGAAGTAAATCATTTGTGATTTTAACGAGTGCAGTTTCTGTGCTATGATGCGGCCTGAATCCTGATTGAAATTTTTCATAGATATCATTTTCTTGCAAGAAAGCGCACAATTGAGCGGACACAACTTTTTCTAGTATTTTAGACATAAATGGAAGATTTGAAATTGGTCTGTAATTTGCTAGGTTATTATGATCTAATTGTGGCTTCTTAATGAGAGGTTTTATGACTGCCAGCTTGAATATTCTTGGAACATGACCTAAAGAATAATATTGAGAAGAGGCTCTTCCACTACAGGTAACAATTCTTTCAGTAGTTTAGTGGGTATTGGATCTAATAAACATGTTGTTGGTTTAGATGCAATGATAAGTTTGTTTAGCTCTTCCTGTCCTATAGTTGTAAAGCGGTGTAGTAGTTCTTGACGGGCGATAGTTGCGGTTGAATCATAAGACATCATTAAAGATTGTACATTTACAATTTTGTTTCTGATGCTTTCTATTTTTTCATTGAAGAAGTTCATAAAATCATTACTACTAAACTGTGACGGAATATTTTGTTCAGGCGATGCTTGTTTATTTGTTAGTCTAGCCACGATGTTAAATAAAAACCTTGGGTTATTTTGATTATTTTCTATTATTTTGCGGAGATGCTCAGCCCTGGCTGCTTTTAGGGCCTTTTTATAACGTGACATACTATCTTTCCACGCGATTCTAAAGACCTCTAAATTTGTTTGTTTCCATTTACGCTCCAAGTTACGAGTTTCTCTCTTGATAACATGTGTAGCACTGTTGTACCATGGTGCTTTAGTTTTCTCTTTAACCTTTTTTAATCTAATTGGTGCAACAATTTCTAATGTGCTAGATAAAATCGTGCTCATACTGCTAGCCATTTCCTCTAGTTCATCTGTTTGTTTGGGTTCACTGAGCAGCTGAGCCAGATCAGGTAAGCTATTTGAGAATCTATCTATAGTGGTTGGAAGGATTGTTCTGCCTGGTCGATAACGTGGCGCAACATGACAGATTTCAGCAGTATGCAGTATGCAAGTTACCATGTAATGGTCAGTGACCTCATCACTTTGCGGTATAATATCTATATCGGTTGGGTTGGTTCCATGTGATATAATTAAATCTAGTGTGTGATTAAGACGATGAGTGGGACCAGTGACGTTTTGCTTAACCCCAAAGGAGTTTAATAGATCTGTAAACGCAGCCCCTAATGCATCATTTGTGTTATCTACGTGTATGTTAAAATCTCCAACAATTAATGCTTTATCGACGTTGACCAATAGATCTGAGAGAAAGTCTGCAAACTCTTTTAAGAAATCAGCATAGGGCCCTGGAGGTCTATACACAGTAGCCAAGGCTAGAGATAATACGGATTTCTTTCTTACATTTAAGAGCGTAACATTTAGCACTAGTACTTCAAACGAATTAAACCTGTGACCTGTTTTCTGAGTAACATTAAGAATATCTCTATAGATTGTTGCAACACCCCCGCCACGACCAATCAGACGGGGCTCATGCTTATAACAGTATCCTGGCGGAGTAGACTCATTTAGACCGAAATAATCATTTGGCTTAAGCCAGGTTTCAGTAAGGCAAAGTACATCGAAACTATTATCTGTGACCATTTCATTTACAATAACCGCCTTAGGTGTGAGCGATCTAATGTTTAGAAGACCTAGTTTTAGAAATTGTTTTTGTTCACTAATATTGAGATTTTCTGGTTTAATCACAATTAGATTTTTCCTAGATCCTACAGTAGATTTAATGTTTGACCTCACTAAACGAGGAATAGACACAGTTTCTATATAATGTTCTACACAGTTATGTTCAGACACAGTTTCTATATAATGTTCTACACAGTTATGTTCAGACACAGTTTCTATATAATGTTCTACATTGGTACTTATGTCAATTAAGTTTTGGACAGCATTGTTTTTGTTCACTAATATTGAGATTTTCTGGTTTAATCACAATTAGATTTTTCCTAGATCTTACAGTAGATTTAATGTTTGACCTCACTAAACGAGGAATAGACACAGTTTCTATATAATGTTCTACACAGTTATGTTCAGACACAGTTTCTATATAATGTTCTACATTGGTACTTATGTCAGTTAAGTTAGGACAGCAAATACTGTGATTTGGACTTTGACTTACTAGTCATATGGTGGTGTGCAGCGCTCTGGAGATGTTGTCCGACAGAAGAGCCGCTCCGATTCTGCTGGGGTGAAGGCCATCAGGACGGAAGAGCCTAGGTCGCTCCCAAAACAGATTCCAATTATTTACAAAGAGCAGCTTCTGTTCATTACACCATGACATTAAAGGTCCTGTTCTTCGTGATCCCATTTTTCAAACTTTAGTTAGTGTGTAATGTTGCTGTTAGAGCATTTATAATACCTGTAAAATTATAAAGCTCAAAGTTCAATGCCAAGCGAGATATTTTATTTAACAGAAGTTCCCTTTCAAAGCCTACAGCGAACGGCTGGTTAGGACTACATCCTGGTATTTCCTGCTTTAATTACGTCAGTAGAGCAGTTTGTCGACTAACCTCCGCCCACAAGAACGCGCGGAAAAGGGGGCGTGGTCTTGTTGCTCCCTCGTGGAGAATAGGAAGTGTTGCGTTCGTTTGCGTTCGTATAGTTTGTTTGTTGCCATGTCGTCGAGACGCTGTTATTTTCATCCCGGAGTCAAGTCACCTTTGTTTGGCTTTCCCAGGGACGCTGTACTTAGAGATCATTGAGCGCATGCATCCCCGTTATGGTGAGAGGCGTGACCTTTCCGGTAACGTGCGCTCTGCGTGCCCTAAGCTGCTGTCGAATCACAACACGGGAACCGCTGGCACAATCAGAACTCGTTACGTGTTTCTGAAGGAGGGACTTCATAGAACAGGGAAATCTTTCAAGCCGTTTTGAGGACAGTGAAAACAGCAGTATACAGATAAGTAAATTGTGTGAAAAATACTGTGTTTTTTTACACGCGAAACATGAACACATGTTATATTGCACACTGTAAACACAATCAAAGTTTCAAAAAAACACGAAAAACGGGACCTTTAACCATTCATTTAGAGCAAATAATCTACTGAACTTTTCATGTCCTAGTCGGTACGTGGGAAGAGGTCCAGACACGATGATCGATGCTTCAGGCGATGTTCTGCGCACCGTCTCGATCAGGCTCCTGTAGTCCTTCTTCAGAACCTCCGTCTGCCGCAGCCTGGTGTCGTTCGTTCCCGCGTGCAGCACGACAGCTCCGATGCGCTCGTCACCGTTCAGGATCTCGGGAACCTGCGCAGCGACATCGAGAACACGAGCACCAGGAAAGCAGTGAGTGATAACCTTGCCTTTACCTGAGGTAGCGTGGACATGTCGGACGATGGAAGTACCGATGACCACAGCGTCGCGTTCCGTCTCGCGAAGAGGGGAGAAGCGGTTCCGGGTGGAGATCTCGAAGACCGGGAGGGGCGGAGAGGTCCTCGCTCTGGTCCTGGCTCGCGTCTTCCGCTGTGGAAGCACCCAGGGTCGTGTCGGCGCCGGAGTGAACGAAACCATATGAGTATATAAGTAGTGATATCAAAGCAATCCGATTGTTTTTTATAGAGAATCGTATCGGAGATACACGCTGTAAATAATAGAAAATAATCGTTTGTAAGCGAGTGATAAGGAGAAAATCAAGGATTATGTATCAATTCGACGGAGCTCTAACATCAACAACGCGCTCACAACCCGCGCATGCGCTATCGTGAGGTGTAGTGGTCTTAAGTCTTTGTTTATTGACGCCATTGTTTCTAATACTGACCAAAGCACAGCCTCCAGGTAAGGGGCGTGACGTTTCCGATAAACGTGCACTGCGGTTAGCGAATCACAACACACTGGGCCAGCTAACCAATCTGAGCCCATCGCGTATTTTTGAGGGACTGGCTTCATACAACCCGGAAAGCATCAGACCGTTTTACAAGGAGGGACAGAGCAGTGTAGAATAAAGGTCAAATATATGAAAAATAATGCAACGAAGCATGAACACATGTTACAGTGCACCCCACAAACACAATCAAGCCTTCAAAAGAATGTGTTTTACCACCCCTTTAATGTTATGAAGCGAATACTTATGGAGAGAATACTTTTTGTGTGCAATAAAACAAACAAAATTACTTTATTCAACAATTTCTTCTTGCCTGTTTTCAGAACGCCGGCTTACCATTGGCCGACACTGTTCACGTGAGCACCACGACGCATTTGCACAAGTTGTTCTGCCGTAGAACTAGGAAGTCTGACACAGATGAAAATGAATTGTTGAATAAAGTCATTTTGTTTGTTTTTTGTGCACAAAAATGATTCTCATCGCTTCATAAAATTAAGGTTGAACCACTGGAGTCACGTGGACTATTTTAACGATATCTTTACTTCCTTTCTGTTTAAATAAATGTCCTGCAGGGGAATACCAACTCTAGATAGAACATACACTTAACGGCATTAGCTGGGTCTCCATTCAACTTTTTAATGTACATTTTAACGATTTGAAAAATAAATGCTGATTGGAAACTGTTAAAGTTCACATAAAATATTCTAATGTGAAGTTGTTGTAATATATAAATAGTTAATGTTAAATACATCAAGGCAATTTTCTTCTATGAGCAAGTAGGAATTAAGTTTTTTTTTTTATTTGTTTAATGAATTTTTACACTGTATTCATCAACAAATATGAAAACTTGAAACTTTTTTCTGGGCAGCAAAGCAGAGAAGAGACACAGGCTCAACACAACTGTCTGCACCCTCTTAAGAACTCTGGACTTTTTGAGTTGATGGGCTAGTAGTGGTGTGAGCCTTTACAGTAGCTCTGATTTATCAGTACAGGCTTATTTATACTTCTGCGTCGGACCTACGCCATATCCTCTACGGCGCAAGTTACACGTTGGTTTTCATATATACCTCTGCGTTGTTTTCCGCGTCAATGTGCAATTACACATGCAGACCGCTAGGAGGCAGTGTCCACGGGCATGTTGATGGTAACCCACAGTATCAAGGCAAAAGCCGAAGAAGAAGCAGCTTTGTTTACTTTGGCTGCGTCCGAAATCGCGTACTTACATACTATATAGTATGCGAAAAACAGTACGCGAGCAGAGTAGTATGTCCGAATTCATAGAATTCGAAAAACAGTACGCGAAAAGTACCCGGATGGCCTACTACTTCCGGCGAGATTCTGAAGTGCGCATACGATGGACACTTTCCTATCCCATGATGCCACGGGAGAGAGGAGCTGTCGTTATTTTTGAAAATGGCGGAAAACGGAGATGCGGCTGTTTTCAAGTGTGTAAGTTCTTTAGAAACTATTTTTTGTTTATTTATTTATTTATGTTATTAAATTGTATTTGTTTAACATCATATAAGTAAACTATTGATTGTTAAAAGTTTAAATAATGTAAATTGATGGTGTCCTTTTCCAGAAAAATGATAGTTTTATCATTATTAGACCGAGCTAATGTAAATCAGCTAACACTGTTTTCATTAAACAACGGCGTTCGTTGTTTAGCAGTTTAATGAGATAGTTAAACAACTTCAGTAAATTGAAACGATTTTATTTCTCCTTTAACAGTGTTGATATTATCAAATATTTGTTGGCTACATAGCAAGCTACTGTTAACAAGTGTAAGTTACCTCAGCTTGTCCATGTAACATTAATAGATTGACCATGGTTGTTCATCACATGTTAAAATCTGTGTTGATTTTGCAGGGGAGAAGTCAGAGGGAGAGAAAGGGAGACAAAAGAGAGAGGAAAGATTCCTTCAGCTACTAGAAATAATTGCTAAAAAATAATGTTAATAAAGAAATCAAATGATACACTCTCTTTCCATTTATTTGTTTGTAAGTTCAGTGTCATGCTGTTTTAGCAAGTTATATTACAAAACACTTAATTCCCAGGGATTTACAGTATCTAGATTGTCAGTTTTAAAGTGCTTAATATGTGGCATTGAGTAATTCATAATTTTTAAAGTGTTTTGTGTATGTCCTTATTTTGTTGCAGATTCCAGATGGTTTTATAACTGAAAAATATGCTGTCTGACTCTGAATAGGAGCGCTGCACTGTAGAGAAAAATCCAGACACCATTCAAACCTATTTGCTTTATTTTTGTGTATTTAACTTTCAAATGGATACAGGATACAAAGCTTAAAACAAAATCACATAACTTTGGCATAAAGTAGTATAATAGAGCTTACAACACCACCAAAAGAAGGCCAGAGGGCGGAGGTCAGCTCCATCTTCAAAATACAGCCAAAGAATTGGCACAGCAGCATTCAGGTGGCAGTAGGTTGTAGGGCTCACAATCTGTAAATGTGTATATAGTTTTATTTTAGAATACAGTTTTAATACACTTGAAGACACTTGTTTCCTGTGTTGGTTTATTTATAAATATAATTTATATGTATATGATACAATTTCTTATGTATATTTGTGTATTATATATGTGTGTGTGTATGTATATATATATATATATATATATATGTATGTATGTATGTATGTGTGTGTGTGTGTGTATATAAAAAATGAAGACTTTAGATGTCTTCTGAAGTGCCATCTGAAATTCTCATAGAATTATCATTTTTATTGAGCTTGTATATTTCCGTTCAGTTATTTCACTGTAATGACAAATATATATTTCTAACTTCATCCTCTAAATAAAAACAGTTATATAATAAAAGAGTTATGAGGACTCGCTTTACCTGAAGATATCATGTTCATATCATGTAATGACAGTGAAAAGGACATATTGCCATTAAAATTAAATTACTGAACCTAAACATACGTGCTTGATAAAATTGTCATTTTAGAACTTGAATACTGTCACGTTACAAATCTGCTTCAAATTGAATTAAAAATTAAATTACAAAATTGAAATAAAAA
The DNA here is from genome assembly GCF_949357685.1 of Gobio gobio. Lineage (NCBI taxonomy): Eukaryota > Metazoa > Chordata > Actinopteri > Cypriniformes > Gobionidae > Gobio > Gobio gobio. The sequence continues at coordinate 32,625,671 of NC_137121.1, read as the reverse complement.
TGTAAAGGGTGTACAAATACTGTATAAAATCCTGAATATAAATAATTGGTAATCATGTAAAAAAAAAAAAAAAAAACATTTATCATTTATCTATTATAACTTTTATGTTGGTTTGGTCGTTTGGCTGTTTCCTTATAAAGGTTCAGAAATTCGTGGGGTTTTTTTGTGTCAAGTTTTTTGCCAGGTGGCTTTTTAATTATATGATGTAATTACGTTGCTGTCTTGACGCCAGCCAATCGCTGCATTGCTGATCGTGGTTTCGAGTATCGATGCATCTGCCCTCTTCAGGGAAAAAAAGAACGCTCAGTAATCTTAGATCATTTAATCCAGATATTTTAATCCAATACGTAAATTCGTTTGAAGAACCAAATTAGCCAGAGATCAGTTATCACGATTAAAATATCTGGGATCTGTCAAATCATCTCAGATGTATTAAGCGAGGTACGAAGAACGGACCCCAGTAGTCAGGGCACTGATCAGGACAAAAGTCAATGGGCTGACTGAGCCAGTGGCGTAACTTTTTTGAAAAGTGGTGGGGACAGTGCCGCCACTCCCAATACGCGCATCACGCGCGTATTTGGGGACCACAAGAACAAGAAAATACTCTCTCTGATTAGCCTGAGTGGCGTAAGGTTAACCTAGCAATGACAGACCCCGGTGCAGCCACAAATATCATAACTATCATAGGCTAAGGCCTACTGTAATTAAGACATTCTAGAAATGTATTAAAAAGAAAGACGCTTTCAGCCTTACTCAACGGCCGCGGAAACAGGCCAGTGGGTTCAATCCATTCCCGGCGTTCTTATTTTGCTTCCGATGTATTAAATATACAGGCAATTAGTTTATGAAACCTTGATCAAAATTAAAATACAATTCACTTTTCATCATCAACATATAAAAATTAAAACAATAATATAATAGGCTAATATTTAAACATATAGCCTAACTATGAATCTAAATAGGTTACGTTTTGCATGTAGCGTTCTCCAAACGCTTCAAAAATGTATTTTAATTTCAAATTTAATTTCTAAATTCAGTTCATATTTCCAACAAACGAAATTCCGAGCCAAAATAACAAAGTGGTAAAAGAAAAACTGCAAAAATGAAAAATATTAAAGAATTCGCAGGCGCTTTCGTCTGCATGAGTATAGGCTACAAGACGCGCAATATGTCTGGAGACAAGGAGTGGGGTCAGACATGATTTCTATTGAGTGTTGTTTTGCAGAAATAATTTCTTTAAAGTGAATTTCGTTTTCTATAAATTGTATTTTAATTTTGATCAAGGTTTCATAAACTAATTGCCTGTATATTTAATACATCGGAAGCAAAATAAGAACGCCGGGAATGGATTGACGTGCTTAACAAACCCACTGGCCTGTTTCCGCTGCCTTTGAGTAGCCTAATGCTGAAAGCGTCTTTGTTTTTAATACATTTCTAGAATATATGTATTACAGTATAGCATACAATATATTACAGTAGGCCTATTATAGTTAGTTATGATATTTGTGCACCGGGGTCCGTAATTTCTAGGTTAAAGTTATGCCACTGATGCTAACATGAGCAGTCCATGACACCTGTTACCCGTAACGAAGTGGTAAAACTTTAAGTTACCACCATGCAAATTCAAACATTTCGCTCGTCTCTGTATGTGGCAGGCTGGCAGCAATGCGTCACAATAACCTGGCGTATTTAACAGTCGATCATTCTTTACAGATGGCGCGGAATGTTTGGACAGAAGACGAGTTCTTTATTAAACTCATAAAAAACAATAGAATATAAAATGCCACAATTTATCAAGACCTTGAAGCAGATAAGAGAGAGAAACACCCAGAAACACCTCATGCCGCTCAAGTATAAGGGGCTTTCCTTGCCATCAGTGCTTGAATAACACACGCTTCTCCTTCCATTAATAATAATGGCGTGGGGTGGCTGGGATATACGTAAACCTAACAACATACGTGGCATAATATTTGGAATGACTTATCACGTGAGGAAGAAAAATGTTTTAGTCGCATAACATCAGTTAATGGAAACGCTGTCATTTCGCAATATTTTTTTTATCGACTATTAAGAAATATGGCAAAAGTTTTGTGCATATCTGTAATGGAAAAAAAAGCTTCTGACCGGCGGAAAAATGTGTTAAATGAATGAATTACGATTTGTAGATCGTGCTTTTGCTTTAATACACACCTTACGCAATCTATTTTTCAGTTATTTTTAAAAAGTGGTGGGGACAATATCGAGCCTGGCAAAAAGTGGTGGGGACATGTCCCACCCGTCCCACCCGTAAATTACGCCTATGGCTGACTCCCTGATCAGTGCCCTGACTATGGGATGATTTTTGACTCAAAATGATTAATGAATGCACGCACAATTATCCATGTACTAGATAAATGTTATGAATGTATCTTACTAGCCACAAACAAATGCCATTCGATTTGAATCTGTGGAATTCGGGTTTGAATGATTGTGCAGCGATTTGTACATGTTTGCGAATAAAAATGTTCTGTTCTGCATTCATAAATCATAAACTGCTCATTCAAAAAGTAATCTGTGCATTTGTGAATCAGGTGACACGCGTGCATTTATTGACGTCTTGTTCGAGTGGATCGCGTTCGGTTCATTTGGATTTTGAGACTTCCTTTTCGCAGTTTACAGCATTTCAAGACCCGCACACACACAAACAACCAACTAACAAGCCCAGTGTTATTCATTAATGTGTAAACGATTTTAAAAATTTGCAAATGTGCGTTACTACACTGAAACAAATGCTTTTCAACTGGTGTCTGTAGAATAAGATTTTCATTAACATGAAGCATTTTGTACCAATAAAGTCATTTTTGTGAGTATATATATGTGCTATTTTGTAGTAAAGTGTCATGATTTCCACGTGCAAAAAGTAATCCGTGCATTTGTGGATCAGGTGACGCGCATGCATTCATTGACTCGTTTGTGAGTCGATCCTATTTGATTCATTTGGATTTTGAGACTTTCATTTCGCCGGTTTGGCCTTGCACGATCCACACACAGAGAGATGTGTAAGAAAACCTGCTGCCACTAGATGGCAGTATCTGCCAAAGCAGACACCGACACCGTGAGCGTTATTCTGCCTTATAAGACGCTTCTCGTTATAAAGACGAGGAAAACGCTTAACAGTAGGCTAGCATTAAAAAGGTATTAATAACGCATACTTTGTATAAGCAAGCAGATTAAATCAGGTTATGAACACAACATTGTTCATAACAACATTTTTCTCCCATAGAAAACCATTATAAAATGCTTAATTTGCAATATAGCTGTGACAGAGGAGGCGTGGTTTAGCGAGGTCTGCACGGAGAGAGAGCCGGAGTGGCGATGAGTAAGTAGGTCAAGTTCAAATGCTGAACACCTGTGTTTGATTGCAGTGATTGGCATGGAGAGACAGTATAAAACCTGAGGGAAATCATCAATGGAGGAGAGAGAGACTGACTGGGAACTTGTGCGGACACTGGGAGCTGGAAAGCTGAGAGGAAACAAGTTATATAGTTCTGAGTTATTTAGAGCGCTGTGAGCGCAACGTTTACTTTGTGTTGGACAAAGAGAGTTCTGAATAAAAGCACTAGTTCCAGACCAGTTACGTTTACCCTTAATTGTCTTCTTCCTCCTTGCTATTTGAACTTTGTTACAATAGCATGTTCAATAAAGTGTATAGCCTACTTTTAATTTTTAATACCGTCTTACTGCATGAAGCCACATTAATATGCGTTTTCTCCCATAAAGCCTATTATAAAAGAAAACGCTTAATTAAGCGTTTTCTTTTATAACAGGCTTTATGGGAGAAAACGCTTACTATGATAAGAGCCTAGAATATGAATGCGATGCGCAAAGTAGGCTATCACGTGCAGGGCATTTCGTCCCCTGTTAAAAAGAAAACGCTTAGCGTAGCATGCAAGACAGTGACATTAAATATGAACTCAAAACGCGCAAATTCACATTGTTTCCTCGGGAATATTCTAAAACGCATTATGAAGACCGTGCAAGACCAAACTCTTATTAATAAAAGGCAAGCATGTGCAAAAAGGCAGCTCTATAATTACGTTAAGTATTTTTCTGCACGCTTAACGTGCATGGCTTAATTATAACCAGTGGTATTAAAAGAACAAATTCTGTACTTCACTAATAAAGAATAGGCTAGCTATATAGTAGCCTATATGTAGGCTACATAAAAACAGACGAGTCCAGAATAAAATTGTAGGCCTACCTTAGCTTTTCCTAGAAACCCGTTATAAAGAAAGCACTTAACCTGGCTTAATGTAGTAAGACATTAAAATACCAAACTCCGTATAGGCCTGCATACATTATTAATTTAGCAGATAAAAAGAAGCCTAGAATATGAGCGCAACTGGGGAGTTTCACGCGTTTCTTCTCAACGGGCTCTAAGGAAAGAAATCCCCAGATTGCGTTGTGTTATATTCTAGGCTCTTGCCTGTAGCCTAGGCTAAGCGGTTTCCTACCGTAGAGCCTATTAAAAGAAAACGCTTAACGTGGCTTAATGCAGTAAGATGGTGATAATAAAAATATACACCTAATTGAACATCCACTCGCTATATTGCATGTTAAGCATTGTATAATGGTCTTCAATTGGAGAATAATGTTGTGATGAGAAAATGTTGTTCATAACCTGATTTAATCTGCTTGCCTATACAAAGTAGCTAGACTATGATTTTAATGTTAGCCTACTGTTAAGCGTTATCTTTACAACGAGGAAACATTCGCGTTTTGAGTTCATATTTTTCTGCTTGTCTGTAGCCTACAAAATATGTTTTATAAATAAAGTGTGTAGTGAATTTGGTGTTTTAATATCACTTTCTTAAGCCACTTTAAGCATAATATGGGTGAGAACGCTTGATTCCGGTGTCGGTGTCTGCTTTGGCAGATATTGCCATCTAGTGGCAGCAGGTTTTCTTACACATCTCTCTGTGTGTGGATCGTGCAAGGCCAAACTGGCGAAATGAAAGTCTCAAAATCCAAATGAATCAAATAGGATCGACTCACAAACGAGTCAATGAATGCATACCCGTCACCTGATCCACAAATGCACGGATTACTTTTTGCACGTGGAAATCATGACACTTTTCTTCAAAATAGCACATATATATACTCACAAAAATGACTTTATTGGTACAAAATGCTTCACGTTAATGAAAATCTTAATTCTACAGACACCAGTTGAAAAGCATTTGTTTCAGTGTAGTAACGCACATTTGCAAATTTTTTAAATCGTTTACACATTAATGAATAACACTGGGCTTGTTAGTTGGTTGTTTGTGTGTGTGCGGGTCTTGAAATGCTGTAAACTGCGAAAAGGAAGTCTCAAAATCCAAATGAACCGATCGCGATCCACTCGAACAAGACGTCAATAAATGCACGCGTGTCACCTGATTCACAAATGCACAGATTACTTTTTGAATGAGCAGTTTATGATTTATGAATGCAGAACAGAACATTTTTATTCGCAAACATGTACAAATCGCTGCACAATCATTCAAACCCGAATTCCACAGATTCAAATCGAATGGCATTTGTTTGTGGCTAGTAAGATACATTCATAACATTTATCTAGTACATGGATAATTGTGCGTGCATTCATTAATCATTTTGAGTCAAAAATCATCCCATACCTGACTACTGAACTAGGAGCTGATTGAGACGCACCCGAAGTATCAGCAGCAGTGATGGCGGCAGAGAGCGGCTTTTCTTGCGGCTTGAGTTGTTGTATCTAATACAAATTAAGCATCTCTAGTTGATAAATAGAGTTATATAGGCGATCTGGCGCTGGAATGAGTATTTGAAATCATGCAGAGTGCACGTGGCGCTGTTTACAGCTCGTGCACAGACTTGCGCTTCAATCGATTGCTGTTGCGGAGACTTTATTCGTTCCGTTGAAATCACAAAACCAAATGCACCCAATGTGATATGTCCCTGTTCTTGATATACAATCACTGATTAACATCTTTGGTTTTAATGAGAAAATAAACTATACACAGCAGATCTATGTTTTTATTCACTAACATAAAGAATCTCTGCACTACAAAATACTGTGTTATATAGCAGATGTAAGGATGAAACTATCATCCCATTTCTGGAGAGGTGCGCGTCAGGGTACTTCGTAGGGTACGTGCGCATCACACAGCCTACGGCGTAGCTACGGCGTACACTCGATGCAGAAGTATAAATTAGCCTTAAGCCTGATCAAAGCTTAGTTCTCCTCACAGCACATCTCAAATAGTCTCTGACCATAGGCCTTTTTCACACTTCCTATTTCCGGAAAGTGAAGCAGTGCACCTCTACTTCCGGTCCCATCGCGACTCAATCAAAACGCGGGTGTAACTGCAGCGATCCCGTGCTCTAATACTAATTAATGACATCCTTACCTCAGATTTGACCATTTCCTGACACTAAAAGAATAGAGGAGAGCATGGGTGAGACTGATATGGTGGGATGAAGTTGTATGTTTGTGTGTTGTAGGCCTATGCATTTCCAAACTGCGGATGTTTACGTCTCATATCGTCAGCCTGCTGAAATGTTCCATCCAAATGTGCATTCTGAATAATAAATACATTTCTAACCTGCCGCAGTCCAGTGATTGTCTTCTCATTAACATTAACATCAACGTTTCTCTTGCTAATCATATTTCATACCTGTTACATTTTTTAATTAATTTGACTGATAAACACCCTTACGAAAGTTAACCATGGTTTTATTATAGTTTTTTTTTTCGTGGATTGACTACCATTTGTATTAGTTTTACTACAAATACCATGATAAACTACAATAACCATGTTTTATTTTATTTTTAATAAAAACCATGGTTCATTTTCATGTAATAAATAGATGAATGAATGCGCGGTAACTGCCTTAAAGAAAGTAAACAATGTTAAGCATTTAATTAATCTTAAACAGTAATACGTTAACAGCGTGACTGAATTTTGGCATAAATGTGTGAATTACATATACTGTAGGCTACAGTGAAATGATTGTCATTGAAAAGTGACAGAACAATGACTAAAATATTAATACAAATCAATATGTTCATTCAGATCTTATTCGTCATGTCTCACACACACTTAATCGCGGACACTATTTAGACGTGCACTGACACCGTGTGGTGAAATAATCACGTATGTTTACGACCCTCGGCTTATGTCGGATTAAAAAACTACAAGTTCAGCAGAGTTTGGAAAATCCTGTACACAGTAATGATCAGTTTATCTCTTCTCCTGTCTCGGAAAATGTCTGGATTTTTAAATCATCCTCCAGATGCTTATTTTAATTGTCATTTGTTCAGCTAGGTGTTCACAGCACATTGAAAACATGCATAACCGGAAGAATCAGCACACTGCTTCGACGCGCACTTCCGGTATTCAATTCCTCTGTGATAAAGGCCTATTGTTCAGTCTAATCATGGCCTTCCCTTCTCTATTGAGCGTATACCTGGCTCATAATTGTACGGCTGTGGTCCGTCATATGAGTAAGAATAAACATTTACAATTTCCTCAGCATTGCGCATTGTTGAAATGGACCGCACTCCCTCCCGTTACGTCACTTCCGTTTTTGCATTTTCAGATGCGGAAGTAAAATGTTCTCACAAAAACGACTCCAGAAGCCTTAGTAGCGTATTAATAAATATATTTTAAAGAAAATCTAGTTCATATTTTTTTTTATATATATACATTGACTCACTGGGGGCTGTAACCTGCAATATGCCCTTTAATAGAGAAACTTATCATGGGATCTACAGCTCATGAAGTCTATCAAAAAATATATGTATATCAAAAACTCATTTGAATGTTTTACTCCAGTGTAGATGATATAAAAAGTGACATGAAAGGTTTTATGTGGTTGTATGCTGATCGTTTTGCCTGTTTAAAGGTTAAAATGTATGCAGTCAATAAAGTTGTGTTTGTGAAAGAGTATCAAACGTGAACCATTTTAACATTTCAGTTTTTATACAATAATTTGTCAGGGTCTCCATTGTTTGTGTTTTCTAAATTCCCATCACTAAAAAGATAAAAACAACAACAACAACAACAGCCGAAAAACACTTAAAATAAACATGTACCAACACAGGCATAAACAGAAGATAAAATAGATGTGCCTCTCTATTATTAGTAAAATTATTAAATAAGATTGTGAAATGGCCTCTTGTCTCTTCGTTTACTCTGGTGAGTTTGTAGTAAAGCACTTTCCACTATAAACCACTGTAAATGATATGATCTTTGTGAAATACATTTTATGAAATGAGTTTTAATATGAATAAACGTCAGGGTTGAGATTTTATCACATGTGCTCTAGTTTGGGGGGAGGGGTGTGTTCCATGTGACGCGGTGGTGGTTTCTGTCAGGTCCTGTAAGCAAATATAAACTGCTTCCTTGTAGCGCTTATTTACCACTCGTTCATTGATCATGTCTGGAAGAGGCAAAGGCGGTAAAGGACTCGGTAAAGGAGGCGCTAAGCGTCACCGCAAAGTTTTGCGCGATAACATCCAGGGAATCACCAAACCCGCCATCCGTCGTCTGGCTCGCCGCGGCGGTGTCAAGCGCATCTCCGGTCTGATCTACGAGGAGACCCGCGGAGTGTTGAAGGTGTTTCTGGAGAACGTGATCCGCGATGCCGTGACCTACACCGAGCACGCCAAGAGAAAGACCGTCACCGCCATGGATGTTGTGTACGCGCTGAAGCGACAGGGACGCACCCTGTACGGCTTCGGAGGATAAACGCCTGAAATCAAGAGGAACCACAAACCCAACGGCTCTTTTAAGAGCCACACACTCCCTCACTTAAAGAGTCATATCACAGAAATGCTGGTTATACATTATATCCTTTCAAATAAGTCGATATGAATAATAACCAAAATGTGTAAATTCTGCAAAGAAAACATTGGCTTTTCTAATTTCTAAACACAATTTAAGTTTCTTTTAAGATCATTTGAATACTGTATTGCGTTAAAATTTATCAGCTTTTGGCGGATATTCAAAACAAGAGTTGTAATGTTTCTTTCAGACAATATAACTGTCTATTGCAATTTCAAGTGATTTACAGAATCAAGAACTAAATTAAAATGATGAAAATAAGTTATATGTTAATGGTAAACGGGCTATTTTAAAAATGAATCTTATTACTTTATTATAAAAATGAGTCTTCAGACTTTAATCAAATCAAAAAAGAGCGGGACATGAACAAAGGAAACGAAAATGTGCGGGGTCTCCTTCAAACATAAAGCGGTAGGCGGGGCTAATATTTACCCGCTGCTTTGAGTTGTCCAATGAAATACGAGTTTATGGGTTCGGCCTATGAAAACAGCCAATCAGAATAATCTCGTATCTCTCAGTAAATCAGCATACGTCTGTGCATAAAAGCCTCTGTATCGCTCCTAAGCGCACATAGACTCTTCATCATCATGCCTGAACCAGCAAAGTCCGCGCCTAAGAAGGGCTCCAAGAAGGCCGTCACGAAGACCGCCGGTAAGGGAGGAAAGAAGCGCAGAAAGTCCAGGAAGGAGAGCTACGCTATTTATGTGTACAAAGTGCTGAAGCAGGTTCATCCTGACACCGGCATCTCCTCCAAGGCGATGGGCATCATGAACTCTTTCGTCAACGACATCTTCGAGCGCATCGGCGGTGAGGCGTCTCGTCTGGCGCACTACAACAAGCGCTCCACCATCACCTCTAGAGAGATCCAGACCGCCGTGCGTCTGCTGCTGCCCGGAGAGCTGGCCAAACACGCCGTGTCCGAGGGCACAAAGGCCGTCACCAAATACACCAGCTCAAAGTGAGCTGACCTCTGACCTTACCCACCCCAAAGGCTCTTTTCAGAGCCACCCATTTTCTCGTTTGAAGAGCTTAAGTTGTGAGATGAATTGAAAGTTCTTGTTCCATTGGTCAGTTTCAGTAAAATGTCGTTGAGAAAAACATTTGTCGTAAACCACCTATCAACTTAAAATGTTTAATATAATTGTGCAATTTTTGACAGTTTTGTATTAGAAATAATTGAATGGGGTGCCTATGGGGCAGGACAAAAGAAACCACTTTATTTTTCTCATCCAATTTCTGTGGTAGTGAAAAACGATTATGCTTGTCAATACTGACAACTGTTATTAATTCTACAAAACCTTACTTATTCATAATTATCCATATCAAATTAACCCAAAACTGCAACTATAAGTATTTTCAGTTTTATTTGCACATGTTCGGTTCACTCACATTTGAGATATATATATATATATATATATATATATATATATATATATATATATATATATATATATATATATATATATATATATATATATATATATATATATATATATATACACACTAGAATATATACATACATATATATTATATATGAGTATGTATGTATATATATATGTGTATATATATATATATATATATATATATACACACATATATATATATATATATATATATATATACACATATATATATACATACATAAATACTCATATATAATATATATATATATGTATGTATATATTCTAGTGTGTATAAATATATATATATATATATATATATTCTAGTATATGTCAAATTTGAACTATGGTAAAAAAGGTAAATGGACTGCATTTATATAGCGCTTTTAACAGATCTACGGCCATCCAAAGCGCTTTACATTTGCCTCACATTCACCCATTCATACACTCATTCACACACCGAGAACTATACTATCACAGCTCTAAACTGCTCAATGTAGATGAACATGATTGACAACAATTTATACAAAGCTCATATTTTCATATCAAACTCAAATATTTCAGTGGAATAATTTTCTTTCTCAGTGTCAGAAACAAACATCCTAACAACAAATGTTGAGTTTAATGCTATTTAAACATTTAAGTAAAGTTGCGTATGAGACTAGCAAAACAGAGAAATCGTAATTATTTGTTGACAAAGTCAAAACACTGCTCTAATGTTGTTCCTTACAGAACTTTCTGCTTCTTGCTTTTCCTGGTTTTTAAACTTTCTTTCTGCTCTACATCTGTGGACCAGCAATAATATATTGTATGACCTACAACACTTTTTATATACTATAACATAGGCCTATTTACTGCACCAAAAAGTGCTTCTAGTTCAACATTAGGCTTCAGTATTTGGGTAATTTGCATTATCAAGACACAAAAAAAGTTGGATCCTTAAAACCTTGTCATAAAAATCTCATTCCAACCAGCCAAACAATTTTGTAAACCCTTATACTGTTAGTTTATGAATAAAATAACACTAAAAGATTCTGGAATCTATCGCCGCTTCAATGTAATTATGTGTATATATACACACACAGGGCTTGACATTAACTTTTTTGCTCACCAGCCACTGTGGCTCGTGGTTTTCCGAAGTTATTAGCCACTCAGCATTTTCACTGGCCGCAATTTTGCTGTTTGGAAATTACATTTTATATGATTAAAGTTGACTTTGAGATTTAAAACTTTCAAATGCAGAGTGACCACCCAAATCAAGACTGCATATCAGCTGGTATGTGCAGGTGGGCAAACTCAGTTTGAGTTTAGTCTAATATGAGAAATTGAATATGATATGAGTTATTTTTGTTAGGCTATATAAAATAACAAAGAAGCAAATTACAAAAACAATAGTACATTTAAATTTTTTTTTTTTTTTCAGATAGAGTAGGTTTATTTAATATGTATGCATGTATTTAACATCTGTAGTTGTTTGATTAACATTAATGACAGACAGGTATTTAATTGGACTGCTGAATGCATGGATGTAATATTCTGACACATATCCAGTACCCACCTGTTTACGTACACACTTAAGCCATAAACCGACTGTGTTCGTGCAAGATACTCCACACGATGGACATTTTGACATCATTTTGCGTCCCAATTAATGTCATAGTTTTGTTTGATTTCCATGTTTAGTTTACAATTAAACATAAGAATTTGGGTTTTTGTTACATTTAATTTATATACGGCATATTCATTAAATTGCGCAAATACTTGCATAAGATTTGTGAAATGTCATCTGCAAAAAGACAAATTTTGTGTTCCATACCGTTAATTTCAACCCCTGGAATCAACAAGTGCTGTCCGATGTCAGTGGTTCTATATAGATGGCGAAAAGACAGGGAATAAGACAGCAACCCTGTCTAGTTCCTCTTTCCAGGAGGAATTTTCTGATAGAGACCCATTTACTCTTACTCTGGCGTCGTGTTTTGATTTATTGACTTGATACACTGGGCAGATTTGGCATTAAAACCCAACTTTTCTAGTGCTAAAAAAAAAAAAAAAAACAGTTGACCCTGTCAAAGGCCTTCTTAGCATCAAGACTGATTAGAGCAATAGGTAATTTATTTCGATGAGCCTTATCTATTATATGAAGAGTTCTTATATTATCATATGTTTGTTGACCTTTAACAAAACATCATCTATCAAGTCTGATAAGAACAATTGTATTCTGGATGCTAAACTAGAACTAAGAATTGTATAGTCTGTATTAGGGAGTGCTAGCCTGACGTCGTCATACTCAATTCTAGTCAGAATATGAGTCTGATACTGCTCCGTTGGGCTGTGATTATGGGGCGTGTTTCAACCGAACCAGGAAAGACCTCAATTGGATAGACCTACAACCAATCAGAGCAACGGAGCGACGGGTAACGTTAGTTGTCAAATGTCAACAGAACTCAACTGCACTGTGTTGCCAAGTCCGCGGGTTGAAGCGACCCCAATTAAGTGATTATACAGACCCAGGAATGCGAATTTTAGCAGGCAGCCCTGCCAAAATAACACATATTTTACCCCCCCAAATACCTTTTTTTCCGGAGAACCCCACAGGAAAGCTATTGGGCTTGTTTTTGGCTAGTTTTGAGGAACGTTAGCAATTGGGCGGGTTTTGTTGTAAAAACTTGGCAACCCTGCACGCACGCTGGAATAAGTAGCCTAACGTTAGAAGAAAAAGATTATTGTAAACGATCTTTGCCGGTGTTGTAAAAAAATTATTTAAGGATACACAGAGTACTTACCAACACAATCATAATTTCTGAGAGAAAAAGTAAAGGTGAATTGCATATATGAACAAGTTCTCCGTTTAGGATTAGAACAAATTCACCCAAGCGCCTTTGATGACGTGGATGATTACGTTACGTTTATCATCTGTCCATCATCGTCTAAAGCCCGCCCTGACAATTTCATTGGTCCGAACAGTTTCTGTTCGGGCAGAATTACTTCTCTACTGATCAAGTCCAGACCGAACTGCCCGAGTAAAAATGTTGTGGGCGGGGCTACGTTCGGCTGGCATCCAGGCTAAGGGAGTGCTATGGAGCTATATTTTTGACAGTGTCTCCTTTTTCTCCTTGGGATTACAGAAATTATAGCCTCTTTCCATGATGGAGGAGATTTCCCTTCTTTTATGATCCAATTGAAAGTGTCCATTAGTAGTGGCACCAGTTCTTTATAGAAATATCTATACCACTCTTAAGTTAATCCATCACTCCCTGGTGATTTGCTTGATTTTAATTTGCTCATGACTTCTTGTAATTTGGTTATTTCTGCAGTTAAATCACCAATAAAGGGCATATCTAATGTATTAAGGAACTTATATTAATAACAGAGGTCTGTTTGTATATAGTTCTTTATAATAATTATTAAAAAGTAGTTCCAATATCTTTTGGATCATATTTAATTTGATTTGTTTTGGGATCGTGTATTTTGAGGATTCAATTATCAGTTTGTTACTTTCGCATTCACCTTGCCAATAAATAAAAGTGCTCTTGGTCCTGATTCATAGTAAGTTTGTTTAAACAATCTAGCCTTTATTTCCACCTCTAACTGTAATAAGCCATTTATTTCCTTTCTTAATTCTCCCATTTGAGCCATCAATTATTTGCATTATGTTCATGTTTAATGTCTTAAAGTGCTGGTCTTGCACCGTGCCAATAAATATTATGTTTTCACTATAGTTTGGATAATATCCGCCGCAGAGCTGATAGTTACCCGTTCAATTTAGCGCTGGACGATTCATTTGTTTGGCCGTAAAATAAGTGATTTTGTCAAAATTTCCTATAAAATGAACTAATAATTCCCTTTGAGCTAAATCAATCTGTTTTCCTTGCAAAAACTACATTACCAATGATGCAGGTACAGAAAAATACAGCAATCAGAAAGCAGAAACAAGCAAAACGCACCAAAAGATCTTGTTAGCTCTGCCCACTCCCTTTGAGTTGGTCTCCCCAAGCTCTCAAAATATTTAATATATTTTAAGTTTATTGCAAAATATGCATATATACTCATATATAATCAACATTTTTAAATGAGTAGTTTTATATTTCATGCATGTATTTCATTTTTAATAAAATATTGTAATTTGCAATGCTTAATGGGGTTGTAGTTCTTTCCCTCACTAAAGCCGTTAAGTTCACAGTCTTGTACTTTTGTTTTTGTCTGATTTTCAAATACTTTTATGGTTCAAATCAAAGTTTGTAATGTTATTATTCACCTCGTAGCTGGTTGGCTTGGTTCATGGCTTATACCGCTTTAGCAAAGACTTTTTGAAATCCCTGTGGATAAATGGGGTTAACAGACAGTTTATTCACAGCTCGGAGCAGACAGGCAAAAAGAGTGAGTATTCAGTTCAATATACTTTGAAGATAGTGAAGATATGTAACTAGACTTTCCTTTGTTTACAGACTTCTGAGGCAGCGTAACAGTTTAATGATCTACAGCAAAATAGAGAGAGCTTTGGTGAGAACTAAAGAAATATTTAATTACTACAGTAGTAATTTCGCTCTAGAAATTATATCAGAATTGGAAAACATTGGTCAAAAACGTACATTTACACACAAACTGACCAACAACCGCAAACTTTCAACTTTCTAGCTCAACTGTCACCGAATAGAACGCATAGGACTGTGGGATATCATAGGGAAAGAAGGATACATCTATGCTGCCTTCAAAGATTCATCAGATGAAAGTATCTCAGGAGACAGGAGTTTGAAGCTAACACTGGATTCGGATACATCTTGATGGAGGCAGCCTGATCCAAAGCTTAGGAGCGGAAATGTTGAATGCCCTTCTGACAGCGGACAGTAAGAACTATAATACAGGCCAATTCTCAGAACTTGATCTAATGCCTAGTCCACATGTACATGGGTATTTGTATAAACCAGCAAACTTCATTGAAGTTTTTCCTCCTTCGTTTAATAATATATATATTTTTTTAAATTGTCCACACAAGCACGGTTTTAAAAAAAACTTTGTCCACATGAAAATGCAAAATCATAGCTATGAAGCGCTGTCAAGAGCATGCCAAACCAACAGGTGGCGATATAACCCTAACCGTAAAGCCATATTGGCCAATAGGAAGCCTGAAAAAGTTATTACTATTGTTATTATAAAGCAGTGACCTGCGTAGTATTGCATTTATCTGAACATTTTATGTGCATGTATCTGAATACACGTGATAAGCCCAGTTAGCACAGTTATTAGCAGCAGTATTTTGGCTACGTTCGCCATTTTGCAGACTCGCCTCATGTAATCAAAGGAGATATAGCAGTGCACAATCTGACATCAAACAAAGGAGATAACAGCGCACACTCCACAACGTCACAAGCCAGACGACATGACAACACTGCAACCAGAGTTTCTAAAAATCTTCACCCTGGCAGGAGTTTTCAAAAAAGTTTGCATTCAATGACCAGATACTGCATTTGCATGTGGACGAACGGCCAAACCGCATAGAAAAAGCTGTGGTTTTGAAGATACCCATGTTTGTGTAGACAGGGTGAAGGGTCAAGCCAAACATCACTTGTCTCTTCATCAGACACATATCCTTCAAGGATGATTTTATGTTCAATATTAAAATAAGAATTAATGATAATCAAGTTATAACCATTTCCTACATTTGATAAACCAGTTCTCTATATTCAATGAGTGATTTTGGATATTGTAGTGTTTTAGTTGCTGTGTGCTTTTGAATCCACATTCTTTAGGTGCTGCTCTGAGTCTGTGTCAAGACGTGCTGACAGGCAACTGTCCTTGGTGTGTGTAATAACACCCCAGGGAGTGAGAAGGCCCCCAGCATGTGTTAACTGTTTGTCTTCCTAAATTAACCCCGGGGTCACCTATGTTACAGCTATGGGACTCTTGTGGGGACTCGAAATGTACCTCTTTTATATGCTTTTCTTACTAAATAGAATAAATTCACTCCTGTACTAAATATAGTATCAGCATGTTTTGGAGAAGTGCTTTGTTGATAGTTAGTTAAGATGTTCCCAACCTTGATGGAAACTGTTATTCTGTGGAGCTGTGTGTGTGCGTCTCATGATTCTTTGCAGATCCAGTATTGGAGATGGTCCTTTCGGTAGACGATTCTAGACTTGGAGGCGTCTTTTCTGTGACCTCCGAGGTCACTGGGGACTAATCTGGGCCTGGGCGACATCAAGTCTACGCATTTTTAGAGATATATACTCCTATCTGTCTACGTTGTGACACTGTCACATAAGAGACATGTTTTATCCGCTCTATTTAATTCAATGATATGTATAATAGAGTTTTAATTGGTTTACATGTTTTCTTAGTCCATTTTTATTCCTCTTACCATCTTAGGTGTGTATATGTCTTTAAGTAGTTAAGGGTTGGCCTGTCAGATGACCAGTCACATGACAGGAAGGAGGAAATGCATGGGTATAAAGAGAGCAGCATGAGAACCAAAAAGGGGGAAAAAAAGGATCACTAACAGACACTTAATAGTACCTTCTGGATTGTGGAGTTTCCAACCTGTGGACTCACCTTTTCAGACACCACTGCACACGTTTGGATTATCTTTTTCTTGGACTACACTGGAGGACACTCACATTGGGACTTATCAGCACACTAGGATGATTGGACTGTTTTAGGGTATGGTACATTGGACTCTATGCTTTTAGCAGCCTTAGTTTTCCTGGTTTTACTGTGTGGTTTTAAAGTCTCAGGTGAGCTTTGTAAATACACCATTTCTTTATTATCTCATCGCTGGTTCATGTCTCATTATTTTAACACCTAAAGATTTCACACAGTAAAATCTGACCCCATTTCAAATATTGTAACCTACCCACTTGGGCTGAACGTTACAACGTGTGGAAAGTTGCTTACGTTGCATGTTGTTAGAACCAATCAGAATCATTCCACATGGCAGTAATGACGTGGCTAGACCTTGAAAACAGTATAACTGTTCAGAAAATTGTATGTACGGAGTTAGATGGAGGCGGGGAGACTGTTAGAGAGAGTGCGGTCTACGAACTCCTCTTGAGCTGGCTTCTGCTGATGAAACTGCAAACTATTCTTCAGTAAAATTTTCTTTAATTAATCTTACTCCTGACTCCTGGTCTTAATTTTTCACTACTGGTCCTGGGTCCTAAGCTGTTACCCCAATAAGGGCCTAAGAGTGTGGCCAGGAACTCTGTAAAATATGAAGGTGCTGAATCATGGCAGCCCTTAAAAAGTAGGACAAGTTTTTTTAACTGAATGCGATAGACAATAAGTAGTCAGTGCAGCTGCTGAAGGATGGGAGTTGTGAAATTATTATTTTTTTAAATGTAAGTCCACAAGCAGCTTTTGATCAGAGTTTTGAACAGTTGCAAGCAATTAAACGCTTTAGAGAGGAGCAGGACCAGCCATTTTAAAATCCAACAACAGCGACAAATACACTATATTGCCGAAAGTTTTGGGATGCCTGCCAAATACACATGAACTTTAATGACATCCCATTCATAATCCGCAGGGTTTAATATGGAGTTGGCCCACCCTTTGCAGCTCTATCAGCTTCAACTCTTTCCACAAGGTTTAGGAGTGTGTTTATGGGAATTTTTGACCATTCTTCTAGAAGCGCATTTGTGAGGTCAGGCACTGATGTTGGACGAGAAGGCCTGGCTCTCAGTCTCCGCTCTAATTCATCCCAAAGGTGTTCTATCGGGTTGAGGTCAGGACTCTGTGCAGGCCAGTCAAGTTCCTCCACACCAAACTCGCTCATCCATTCCTTTATGGACCGATGCTTAAACAAAGTTTGGAGGTCTGTAGCTGTTGACTCTGCAGAAAGTTGCCGACTTAGACGCACTGTGTGCCTCAGCATGCGCTGACCCCGCTTTGTGACTTTTACGTGGCTCTTTGTGGCTGAGTTGCTGTTGCTCCCAATTGTTTCCACTTTGTTATAATACCACTAACTGTTGACCGTAGACTACACAACACATCATCAGTATGTGAATAAACTGTTTCCATCACTTTAATGCACATTTGAACTAACAGATCATCTGCGTTCGGCACATAACATTTCTGTGTAAATTCTGAGACTGTGCATATGTCCCGTTACCTTTCCCTACCAGACTAACTTGCGGGATCCATCACCCCCCTTTGTTCTGATGTTGTGCCTAATTTCGACATGCCAAATTATTACCCTCCTCATTGAAGCCACTCCCTGCAGTGTTGGGGAAAGTTACTTTTAAAAGTAATGCTTTACAATATTGCGTTACTTCCTAAAAAGTTACTAATTGCATACTTTGTTATTTTTAATGGAAAGTTATATGCTACTTTTTGCGTTACTATTTCTCACATGGGCCGCAGAAGAATATGATGCAGGAGAAGAAAGTTCAACTCTCTTTAGCAATAAAAAAAAATAAAAAATACAAATGTGATGTTTATCTAAAGTCATTTGTGCTTATTAGAATGGTGGAATTGGACCATCAAGCATCAGCAGCAAAGACAATAATAAAGTGAAATTAAATACATAAAGTACATTTGTGCTATTTATTAGGGGTGTGACGAGATCTTGTTCACAGCACTGATCACTGATCACGTGACGAGAAGACTGACAGGACCATAGCAGAGGATTCGTTGCGCAACAGAAGCGTCAGACAAATGTCTTATCTTGTAAAATGCGCGTTCAACCCCACCGCTCCCTATTCAAAGAGTACACACGATTGCAAAATTGAAATTGAAAGTAAACCCGAGCGTGTATTCAAATGTTTGAAATCGGCTCCCTGGGGCATGCGAATATCTCCCAATATGAAAACTATCTTAGGCTAGGTTGTGTAGTTGTAACCATCTCTTAGCTCGGTATCATGCTTGAAGGAAAATGCTGGTCTCTATTTGCACTTTGAATATTGATATAGTACTTTGATTAACGTTGCACTTAATATTTATAATCAGTTTGTGGAAAGGAGTTCAGTTAGAAGGTCGTAGAAGCTAATAAATCATGTGCAGTTCTCAGGTCTGAAGAGACGATCATACAGGAGAGAAGCCAGTCAGTTGAGTTAATTTGTAGAATAAAAAATATTTTTTAACCCTCTGGTGCTCTTCATTTAGGGGTTGCATTGGTTGTCTTCCCGGTCATAAGTGACCGGACACCTAAAAATGAAACTTCCTCCACCCCAGTAAAACCAATGCAATTTATTTTTCTTCAATTTTGTATTTTGAGATGATTTTATGGTATTTTTTTATATTTATGCAATAAGTATGGTCTATTTTTGCCATTGAAAATTATACAAAAAAAATTGTTTTTGTAATTTAAAAAAATGTTTTAAATAATTATTGCAGTATTTCAGGTTAAAATAGAGACTAGGCCTTCAAAATAATTGCTCGAATCATGCCCTTGTGTGTTTACATACCTAATGCTAGAAAAGTCACCAAGTTTTATATCATTCCGATGAAGCTGTGATTTTTAACATTTCAAAACAGAAAATGTTCCGGTCAGTAATGACCGAAGAGCACCAGAGGGTTAAGTTGATTACTTATAAATATTAGATTGTTTCAACATAATTCACTCATAAAGGGAGAGGTGGCCCTCTAATCTATTTTAGTTCAAATGAACAGCTAGAGCACATACTATATAACTTATTTAGCATGTCAATTTAATGAAGAATGAGATTTTCTGGAAATAAATGCTCTAAATGACATGTTTTTATTTGAAAGTGTTGAAGAAATGTCAGTAGTTTATAGAATACATTTTACTCAAACATGCATATGAATGAGTAAATCCAGGGAAATAAAGTCTTTGCATTTAACTTTTATCTGTACACATGGCTGATGAAATTAAAATAAAATATAATGAGGATCATGAATTAAGTCTTAAGATTTTAAAACAGCTTTGTAGAAAACATACATTTTTTTTCTTTTAAAAGTATTTACACATCTCTAGTTTTGTCTGTACTTCTGCAAATCCATTTTATTTTAGGATTTCCTTTCTCAAGACAATGTGATTTAACCCTAACCCTGATCTCACGAGGCATGTCCTTTGTTTAATATTAAAAAAACAAGTTTTATAAGATTAATTTGACGAAGATGATATTAGACGAAGATCATATATAGAGTATATGATACTGAATAAAAAGATAATATATTCAATGAATTAATTGTATATAACAGTATATTTTTAATTGACATTAGCAGGTATATTTATAGAGTATGAATGATTTCAGGCCTCTCTGATCTACACTGTATATCTCCCTTTAGCTGAACTTGCTCCATAAGAGTCATCTCTTCTTTGGCCTTCAACATCCCATAATAGTTTCAGAACAGCCCATGCCACTATTAGGGAGCAGCTGAAGATTTGATCAAAACTGTGGATGAGCGAATGAAAAAGAGTTGGAAAGAAAACAGCTGTATATTTTCAGACAGACTGAAGATGAAAAGAAGTGGCAAACTCCTGGATAAAAGGTCAGAGGTTAAAAACTGTATAAAAATGAGTTACGAGTGTAATTGTGAGATGTTCTCAGCTTTGTTGTCTCCGACATTAAAGTCTAAACTTTGGCATCCAGAATAAAATGTTTTTCTTACATGAAAAAGCTACAATCATAAAAATAAAACATAGTCTTGAAACAAAATACTTAGGGAAATGTTGCTATGGCAACGCTGTACCACAATGGAAAATGATCAAAAGGTAGTTTTTCTATAAAATTATGATTTTGCACATTTCTTTTATAATTTATAGATTTATATACTTTGAACTCATGCAAACCAACAATAAGTAGATCCCCATCATTAAACCTTCAAAAGGACAAACTCATCCTCACTCTCATCCCATGAGTGAACTCTGCATTCCTCATATTGATCTTTCCGTAAATGTATTTATTTTCTAAGACATAATTGCTATTTATACATAAACACAGCTATACTACAATAAACTCTTCAAATAAATAAATAACTGGTCATATTTTTGATGCTATTATCTATAAACAATCCCAATAGGCCTTTTTCACAGAACGTAGAACGCACTTCCGTTTTCAGCGCTGTTGTGGTAAGCGACTTCCGGAGAAATGGAGCCACCCGTACTACACTTTTCAACGTCCCTGAGGAGTCTACATCAGCGGATGTTTTTCGACTCGTGGAGCTTCATTCAGTAACACCTCACTCAAAGCTCAATAAGGGCTACAAGTTCTTCCACGAAAATTATATTTTTAATTACGAAGGTAAGTAACGAACCATACATTAGCATGCTTTCGCTAACGTGATATTTCTATACTTAGCTTTATCACACTGTAGACTAAAGAGTAGTTTAAACAGATAAGAATAATCAGAAAATGTGTCATTAAAAATATCTTTAATATGATTGTTGATTTTTATCATGCAATATTCAGTGTCCTGTGTGAGAAACAGAGAGGTTATCGTGAGGTGTAGGTGTTATAGGTCGATGAGGAAGCGTGAGGAGCCACATTCTTTGCAGGTTACCTTAGATAAGAAATTAAAAGTCTGTTATAAAACTAACCCCTTACCCTAGAAGTGCAGAATTCCTACACTTAGCATGACATTATCCCTACTTACACTTATCAAAATGCTGAAGCAGTAGCGTATTGACATTAAAACTTATAGTGTAAGGGGAAGTTTTTAAGTTTATTTTCTTACTGCGGTTGCAGATTTCTATATTGAGAGGTTTATCTCTTAAAATCTGTTTGTTTTTCATGATGTTCTCATGAATGTTCCATCTGTAGTATAAAACTAGCTATATTTAAATATACTGATATTGGATTTTGTCTTTTACTTTAGATCACTTGGAAAGCTGACTCAGTGCCTGTTGAGTTCAGTAGCTCAACATGCACATGTACTGCAGGCAAAGCTTTGTGCAATCATCTTGTTGCCATGCTTTTCCAAACTGCCCACTTCAGCATGATGCAGATGCAGACCGTACCACAATCTATGGCATGCACAAGCATTCTGCAAACATGGCATAGACCAAGAACGCAGGTAACATTAAAACTGGTTATACAGTAGTATTGCAAATTAAAGACGTTGAAAATATACTTAAATGTTTTTTTGTTTTTTTCAGGGGATTTCTGCAGAGACTACAGATCAGTTGGTAGTTAAAAAGCCAAGGATGTCTTCCAGAAGTGTATGCAAATCTACACTCTACAGAGCGTACACAGGTAACATTAAATAACATTTTAAGGCCTGGTTTCACAGCTTAAGCCCAATTTAAACTTTTGTGTCAAGTGTTCACCGTAGCTACGTTGTAGGTTGTGTGTAGCACGCATTGCCTGATGTGAACCTGTCCAAAAATGTAACACG
This sequence comes from Gobio gobio, assembly GCF_949357685.1. NCBI lineage: Eukaryota > Metazoa > Chordata > Actinopteri > Cypriniformes > Gobionidae > Gobio > Gobio gobio. The sequence goes on along the minus strand of NC_137121.1, from coordinate 32,603,131 downwards.
TCAATTCTACACAGTCTCGCGCTATCTGCTGTCTGACACACACACCGAAACCTTTGAATAACCTTTGTAGCTTTATGTATCAGTGTATATTTAATTAATGTGAAGACTACTGTTTTTAGTTCTTATTTTTAATTACAAAGATAAATTAAAATAACAAAAATAATCGTCCACCTGTAGTTCAGGTGTCTTTGTTTACCTGTTAAGTTTTAGGTTGATGTAACTAAATATTACCAGGTCAAGTCAAGAGTTTTTGTTTTTTAAATATTGGCATTACATTTTTTGTTTGTTTATATTGATGTTAAAATTGTCAAATTTATGACATTGATTTTTGCTAAAACACTGCTGGTCACTTTCAGAAGTTGTAGCGATGTTTTCTTTTCGTGTGTGTGTGTGTGTATATATATATATATATATATATATATATATATATATATATATATATATATATATATATATATATATATATATATATATATATATATATATATATATATATATATATATATATATATATATATATATATATATATATATATATATATATATAATGTGTGTGTGTTTATATGTATAACTACCTGGATATTAAACAGTTTTTATGCACATTTCCATCAGAATAGAATATTCAGACAGACCTTGGTAATACATCACATAACAAATTTAAGTCTAATGTGATGTCTCGAAATAATTTCTATGCAAGTTTCCTAAACATCTCATTTATTTTAGGTCACCTCCCTGACCCTGCAGTACTGGCTGTTGGAGAAGCTGTCAAAGGACTCACTCCCCAACCTCTGATTTCCTGTGTACTTAATAACCTATCAGAACTGTCTTTGGTGGACTCCAGATTTGGTCCGGTGCCACGAGGTTCGGTGCTCTCCTACCAGTGCCCTCCTCTTGTGACCAAAAGCAACGTGAAACACCCAGTTGCTCCTGTGTTCCCAAAACTCCCTATTGATGGCTCTACATTTCCAGGGAGCTTGCACTTCGTCCCAAACTGCCACCAGTTCTTCCATTTGGAGAGCCTAAGTGTCACACAGGAGTTGGCAGCTATAATAGAGGAGCGTACTCAGGAGCAATCAGAGTGTCCACTGTGGAAGGAAATGCGCAAGCCTAGAGTGACTGCTAGCAGATTTTATATGAGGTTTCTCATGTGCGAGGGGAGACATCTGGCCAGGCACTGGCAAGGCGGATACTCAAGGGCGTAAAGCAAACCAGGCCAATGAAAGCAGGCCTTAACAGGGAACCTGAGGTGCTGGAACGTTACTCTGAACTGTTCAATGTGAATGTCTCACCTTGTGGTTTTGTTGTACACCCAGATGCATCCTACCTTGGTGCCAGTCCTGATGCCAAAGTTTATGATCCTAATGAAGATCCCTGTTTCGGGCTTGCTGAGGTGAAATGCCCAGATGTTTCAACTGTTTCTGAGGCTGGGCATATTAAAATTGTGGATGGACAGGCAACCCTGAAAAAATCTCACAAATATTACTGGCAAGTTCAAGGTCAGTTGGCCATAACTGGACTCAGTTGGTGTGACTTCATCACTAACACTGAAGAGGACATGACAGTTGAAAGAGTGTGGAGGGACAGTGCCATGATAAGTCAGATGAGAGTAAATCTTGATCTTTATTACTTTTGTACTTACATGGATGAATATCTTAGGGGTGGTATCTATTAGGCCTAATTGCAATATGTATAAATTGTTAATACTGTTAAAAAAAAAGAGTCTGGAATTGTGTATATAATTACATTTTTATTGTTCTAATGATTGTACATCTTATACAAATATAAAGTCTTAGTTTAAGTAACTATTGTTCCTTTATTTCAACAGTGCAAAAATATAATACAAGAGGTGTAACAAAAGGTATAAATTCATTATATTTCTATTTCACATATAAAGGTATAATACATTATATTTCTAATTCACATATAAAGGTATAATACAATATATTACATAAAAGGCACTCACTAAAATAAAAGGACTATACTCCTTTGTGACCTTTAACATCAAGCGGCCACTGAAAATTGCTCATCAAGCAGCAGTTAGTCCACAGCTGGTTAACCGTTCCAGACAAGGTTAAAGGTACAGTGGTGTCCCAGATGTGAAACTCCTTCACTCTTCTGATGGCTCTCTCAACAAGAATTCGAAGACGAGCTATGGCTTGTGTTCTCTCTGCATTTTCTTTGCTGAATTGAGCTGCTGTTTTGAAAGGTGGTATAATGAGTTTGGCCCCATGTTCTGCCAGCAGCTTCTCAATGGTGAATCCTTTGTCAGCCATGCAAGCATCACCTGGCTCCAGCAAATCAAGAATCATTTAGGCATTTAGGATATAAATAAAGTAAGATATGTTTTTATTTCAAAATGAATTAATGATATTAAGACTTGAAAGTGGACATAAATGTAATAAAGGCTTCAATAATAGATTTAATTAAGTATAAGGGAAATGTGTTTTCAGGAATGCATAAAAATACCTGGAAGAGGAGTGACTGCATAGTCATGATCTACTCCAGCTGTTACCCCAGGAACAATGTCGTCTTCTTGGGTGTCATCAGAGGAAAGGACAGGAAAAGTGTAAAGTGTGGATCGAGCTCTTACTCTTTCGTAAACCGACTCTCGTGAAGTTTCTCCCCAGTTGTTCCAAATAAATCGGGACGGGACGGTCCCTTTTTTGAGGCACTTACGACCAGTAGCGGCAGTGTAATCAGCGTCGCTGAAGTGTCGGCTACAAACAAATGTGCTACCTCTAAGGATCGTAAACGTCGGTCCTTCTTCACGTCGAATAACATGCACCCACTTCTTTCTCAGATAACCGTCGCTTGGAAATGCATGAAAGCTTAAATATGGCTGTCGCTGCTTGTTAATTGTGCAATGAGGGACGCTACAGTGACACTTCGATGTTGCTTCAGCCATTGTTGTTTAGACCGGAAGTCGCTTACCACAACAGCGCTGAAACGGAAGTGCGTTCTGTGAAAAAGGCCTATAGGGAAAAACATTTAGTGGACACATTGATATTTACTCAATTTACAGTAAAACTGATAGACAAAGTTGATTTGTGAATATAAATATCTAATTGACTTTCCAAAGATGCTGCAAAAAAAAAAACCTTGAGAAGAGATGTTCAGAAATTAAGTTATTAGAGCAATTTCTGGAGCACTTCAGCTTCTGTGTGAGGGTGACGGTGGGAAAGAGTTTTGGAGGGACATTCAAATGTCATGTGGCTTAAAAACAGCACATCATTGGCCCCCTTAAGGCCTGCCCTTTTATCTCCCATAGAGCATTTTTTTTTCCTGAACAAGGAAATTATTAGAAAATAACTCTTGCCATAGTGTTAAGTTAAAAAAAAATAATTATATATATATATATATATATATATGTGTGTGTGTGTGTACAATTACATACTTACTATTTAAATATTCACTTAAATATAAAATTATGTAAGATACTAAATAAAACCCGCATATATTCTACAGTAAACAGTTTATGATTTAGAGAAGACCAGGCTAATGTTAATGTAACGTTAATGTAACGCAAAACTCTGGTGATATATTTAGAGTTTAAACTGGAAATTCACTCATTCGGTGCAGTTTTGGTGGCTCTTAAAAGAGCCTTTGTGGTTTGTAGCGGCTGATGCAGATGCGGGTTTAGGCGCGCTCTCCGCGGATGCGGCGGGCCAGCTGGATGTCTTTGGGCATGATGGTGACTCTCTTGGCGTGGATGGCGCACAGGTTGGTGTCCTCAAACAGGCCGACCAAATAAGCCTCGCTGGCCTCCTGCAGGGCCATGACGGCGGAGCTCTGGAAGCGCAGATCTGTCTTGAAGTCCTGAGCGATTTCTCTCACCAGACGCTGGAAGGGCAGTTTGCGGATCAGCAGCTCGGTGGACTTCTGATAACGGCGGATCTCTCGCAGAGCCACGGTCCCGGGCCTGTAGCGATGAGGCTTCTTGACGCCGCCGGTGGCCGGAGCGCTCTTACGGGCGGCTTTAGTAGCGAGCTGCTTCCTTGGGGCTTTGCCACCGGTGGATTTACGAGCGGTCTGCTTGGTTCTTGCCATTGCTGCAGTTACTTCTCTCTGTCCTGCTAACGCTGGAAATGCGGCTCATTGTTACACGCCTGATTTTATAGCATTCGACCACCACGAGCTCATAGTGACGCGAGGGAGCAGAGGCTTGTGATTGGCTAGTGTGTGACGTCTACGCCAATGACTGCGCGTCTCCTCTTTTCAAACACGCGGAGGGTTTCCCGCTAGAGCTGCTTCTGTTGACGACATCAAACAAAGAGTAAATTACACTTCCCGGATCTTTATACTCACATTGTTGTATTTATTTGTTCTGAAATACTGGCCTCAATTCCCAGTGGTTGTGCAGATCTTGGATTAGAACACAATCACAGTCTATATATAAAAGCACCGCAGCCAGAAAAGACACACTAGGGTTGCCACACGGGGCGTATAACAGTTTTTCTGTAGAGCAGCCGCTACTGACGGGCAAAAGACCCAGAATAATATTTATCAATTTGTTTCCGCGAGGCTATGCATATTGATTTTTATTTCAGATAAGGTACATTATCAGATCTTAATAGATCTGAACTTATTTTAATATTGGGAAATAGCGGGTGGCAAACAAATATAGCGGATCATCACGTGGCTGTACAAACATGCACACCATGTGTGACTCTTACTACTGTATTTGACAAAAAAATTATACATTTGACTGTTTTGATAGGTCATTTCCACCCTCAACCAAATGACTCCATAGAGTTTAAGTAATAAAGGAAGTGCTCTTTATCAGATAAAGTGGGTGGCTCTTAAAAGAGCCTTTGGGTTGACAAAACAGTCGGTAATCAGTTTATTTGGATTTGGCGGGCTTCTCGGTCTTCTTGGGCAGCAGCACGGCCTGGATGTTGGGCAGCACGCCGCCCTGAGCGATGGTCACTCGGCCCATAAGTTTGTTCAGCTCCTCGTCGTTGCGCACCGCCAGCTGCAGGTGACGGGGGATGATGCGGGTCTTCTTGTTGTCCCGAGCGGCGTTTCCTGCCAACTCCAGGATCTCAGCGGTAAGATACTCGAGCACAGCCGCCAGATAAACCGGAGCACCGGCACCGACGCGCTGAGCGTAGTTGCCTTTGCGGAGAAGCCTGTGAACACGGCCGACGGGGAACTGCAGTCCCGCCCTGGAGGAGCGAGTCTTAGCCTTCGCTCTGGCTTTGCCACCGGTTTTGCCTCTGCCACTCATTATTTATATCTCTGGCTACAACTTTCAGTCGAAACTAAAATAATGAATGTCTGTGTCTCCACACACTGTGTTTATACGAGAGTGGCAGTCGCTCATTGGTTTAGAGTCTGAAGAGATTTCAACCAATCACTGAACTTCCCTCCAAAGCCCAACCCCATTTTCTAGCGGGAAAATTTTGCACAAGAATTTGACGAATAAAAAAACAAATAGATGAAACTAATGAAATATTTGATAGAAATGTTATATTGTATAGTGCATTACAGATGGTAAGGGAATCATATCCCTAAAAATCCATTTAACTATGTGGTTTTCTGTGTGCATTTAATATGTGTAAACATCTTTGAACTAAAATGGTGAAATTAGATTTTCAAATAATTTACTTCACTCTCGATGTGTTACTGGGCTTTGACACGCACACTTTAACATGGGATATGGATATTAATCGCTGTTTCTACCAAAAGTGCTACACCTTTCACACACTGTATATTCTGGGCACATTGATCTTCTGATACTGTAGTTTTATCACTGCCTTTATTGTGTGTGGGTTTGATTATCACTGCCTTTATTGTGTGTGGGTTTGAGTCACAATCCTCCAGCAGAGTGAATATATTCTGTCTGTACTGATGTTTTGTAAGAATAAAATGGTTTAGTGATTCAAAACTTACTTTATCTGATCACTAATTTTGATATATTGTTAGTTTAGATTGCATGAGTACAAGTGGCCACAAGTCACATCTTGGCTGTTTCTTTTCAAATGATCAAATCAGTAAAATACAGGAGTTTTGCTCTTCCTCAGAATTAGTGGTTGGCTCTTAAAAGAGCCGTTGAGGAATAAATTGTATCTGTCTGTAATAAGACTTACTTCTTTTTGGGAGCTGCCTTTTTAGGCTTGGCGGCTTTAGGCTTTGCCGTCTTGGGTTTAGCCGCCTTGGCTTTTTTGGGGCTCTTGGCTGCTTTCTTAGCGGCTGCTGGCTTCTTTGCCTTCTTGGGGCTCTTCGTCGCCTTCTTAGCGGCTGAGGCGGCGGGTTTCTTGGCCTTCTTGGGCGATTTCTTGGCGGCGGCTTTGGGCTTCTTTGCCGCTGCGCTCTTGGGCTTCTTGGCGGCGGCGGGTTTCTTGGCCGCGGGCTTCTTCGCTTTAGGAGCCGCTTTCTTGGCCGCGGGCTTCTTCTTGGTCTCGGCTTGCTGCTTGTTGAGCTTGAATGAGCCCGAGGCGCCGGTCCCTTTGACCTGCACCAGGGTGCCTTTAGTCACCAGGCTCTTGATGGCGATCTTGACGCGAGAGTTGTTCTTCTCCACGTCGTAGCCGCTGGCGGCGAGAGCTTTCTTCAGGGCGGCGAGGGACACGCCGCTCCTCTCCTTCGATGCGGACACAGCCTTGACGATGAGCTCACCGACGCCTGGACCTGCTTTCTTGGCTTTCGCAGCGGACTTCTTCTTGGGCGCTTTGGCCGGGGCGGCAGCAGCCGGGGCTGGGGCGGTTTCTGCCATCTCTCTCTGATCGGATCTAAAGTCTTTCAAACGCTGTCTGGTTTCAGCAATGACTGGCGCTCGCGCGGCGCTGCGCTCTTCAATAACACATGAGAACCTTATAGACTCAACCTGCCCGCTCGGTGTCTGCGCGCGTCCACGAGCTCCTCAAGCGTGTGTTTTCTTCTCTCACATTTGGGGCAAAACTGAAGCGGTAAAATAGTTTGTCACAGTCAAAACAAAGTGAACACCAAGCAGAGGTTCTGAGCTTTCATTAGAGACTAAAACACGCGAAGAGGAAATGTTTATTTTGCCTCCATCAGATCAAACCCAAGGCGAGCATCAGCCACGGGGGAAAGCCGCGTGTGAATTTGATGGATAGTTTAAGTGTAATAGTTGCTAAAAACCCAAACGCCTCCTCTGTGTGTTCAGCAAACAGTCTGAAAGAGACTTTAATGAAATCAGCATCAGTGAGGGCGTGAGAAGGCTTTCTTACAGCTGCTGTTTTGGGCAGCTTGAAGCACACGAACATCATCCGGAGGATCCGAGTCTCTCTGTGACTCTTATGTCTGGCCAGCAGATTTACTGTCCTCATAAATAACAATAATCATAATAATAAATACACATGATCACTCAAGTGTTAATGTTTTAACTAAATCATCACATGTGTTTCTCCTCATCTTCTCAGTTTTCGGCATGTGAATGAGGATTGTGTTAGAGCTCATCTGAATGAGTTGTTCATTTACAGTAAAAGGCATAGCAAGTGACTTAAATAACAATCCTTTCTCACTATTTCTTATGTTCCATCTTGTTCTAGCTTATACTTTTCTGGACAATGTTTGAAACCATTTTATTGCTAGAATATCTCACTTCATTGCCTCCTATATTCCTCAATTGTAAGTCTTTTTCAATACATTTTTGTGCTAAATGTATAAATATAAATGTTATATTTTGATTTAACCACTATCTAATTGATAAAATAGTCATATTATTCACTCAATATGTTTGATATATTTGCACAGATGTTGTGGTTTTGGTCAGAATATATACTAGTTCAGCTCTAACCCTGAACAAACTCACCAGATCAAGAGAATGAAGGAGTTCAGAATTATACCGGTGCGTTAAACTGGGATTGGTGGGTCATTCCTGGTGGTGCCTTTTGGCCGTCATAAAATGTAGAAGAAAGTCAAATTCAGTTTCTAAAATACATTTTGAATGATTGGCTGATGTAAAAATTTTTAAAAAAAAAAATAAAAAAAAAAATTGAAGATCTGTTAGGGAGAAAAAAATCAACCGTTTCAAATACTTCATGGGCATTGTGTAGATTATCTTAGACAACTCATGTACTAAGATCAGGAGTGTGGTTAATTGATTTTTTTTCTACTGAAGAAAAGTTTGCCGTTTCATTAGCAGAAGCAGCTTCAGGTCTCACAGTGATTTCGTAGGCCGCACTCTCTCTGCATACTTTCAATTTCTCAACACAATTATACTCTTTTCAAGGTCTTGCTAGGTCATTACTGCAGGTTGAACGGTTCTGAAAAAGCTAGTCATAGTACATTTCCACACATCGACTGATAGGCAGAAAGCATCGATCACACTGTTGTCGCTGGAACCCCAGAATTAGGCCCGTTGTGACCTTCCATGTCGTGAATAGGTGTCAGCAGGTCTCAAGAAGAATACCAGCTATACACCAATATTGATCTGTAAAAGACAGACTAACACACACACACACACACACACACACGGATCCACCAGGCCCACAGATACTTCAAGGTTGGAGTTGGTCGAGCTCCAGCTCTGATCAGAAACTTTCCCAAAACATCCTGATAACATGTTCTTTCTCTCAGTAAGAGGTACAGACAATATTCGTCTTTATTCTCTAGTGTTAATATTGAAGAATAATATAAATGCAAGACAAATCTCCATATTTGATCTGTGAAAGCCGGGCTGAATGAGTAAGCACTGTTACTGACCCTCAGTCACTCCTTAGAGGCCAAATACAGACTTTAAAGAACATATGAAAAGAGCAATAAACAATCATGTTTTTTTCTTTATTTCTTTATTTTCATTGTTATTTCACTGATTTTATGAAATTATTGTAAAACAGGGTGGACAAAGTGAGAACAGAGCAGAACAAATAATATCAGGGTGGACAAGTGTAAATAATGGCTGGATGATTTCCTATCGCTCACATACAACCAGTTACTTTCTAACTTTAGTTTGAACTGACTTTAGATGGGCAAAAACAAGCTAACATAGAAGGTTTATCTTATAAAGAATTGCATGGTCTTTAATGGTCTGTAATTTTGCAATTAAGATTGTCCTACTTTTTAAAATTTTCCCTTAACAAGGTGGATGTACTTAGGTTGACCAAATCAAATTTGAAAGATAAAATTGGTAAAGAAGAGATGCCAGCTTTATGACATGATGTCATTTAAAGGAGTCATTCACTTTAAAATTAAAATGATCCCATGATTTACTCACCTTCAAGCCATCCTAGGTGTGTATATGACTTTCTGATGAACACAATCAATGCTATATTAATAGTTATATTAAAAATGTCCTGGCTCTTCAAAGCTTTATAATGGCAGTGACAGTGTCCATTGGGTTTGAAAAGAGCGTGACTGGTGCTTGATCCCTAGAACGTCTAGCGTAAGCGTTTTGAACTGCGAGAGGCATTACACTAGATTTTTTTTACTTTATAAAGCTTTAAATATGGATATTTTTCTAATGAAAAGCCATCGATTTGCTTCAGAAGGCCTTTATTAAGAGCTGTGTGGATTACTGATTATGGATGGATGTGCTTTTTTTTAGCTTCAAACTCAATGGAGCCGTCACTGCCATTATAAAGCTTGGAAGCATCAGGATATGTATTAATATAACTCATCAGAAAGTTATATGTTCATCAGAAAGAAGAAAGTCATTTACACTTAGGATGGCTTGAGGGGGAGTAAATCATGGGATAAACTTAATCTGTGAACTACTCCTTTAATTTCTCCAACTTTCATTTAAAGGGAAAGTGTCAAAAATAACAAGGTGACAAATAAAAACCATGATTATGATTGCTTAATAATTGAAAAGTATATATACATTATAGAGTCTTTACTGATACCCAACACTGTACAAAAATGAAAAACAAAATAACTCATAGTAATTGATGTATTTATGGTGAAATTGTGATACGCAGGCCTGGGGACAGAAGAGAAATGCTGATTTATGGCAGTTCAAAATGCTGTAAAATGTCTCAAATTATTATTATTATTATTATTTTTTTCAAATAAACTTGAACATGCTTACAATTCAAACAGTGTTATGTACGACTAAGATGTGTAAAATTTATATTGTTCGACATTTTAAGGCCGAAAGATCACGATCAAAAGACACCAAATCCCAGAAATGACCCTGGTACTAAAGTCTGAAGGACACTGGAGTTGCAGAGCATTCGGTCACGAGACACACGAGAGCCAATGACATTTTACAATCAAAGCTGATTATAACCCAATATATAATTTCATCATGACGATAACATTCCTGATGCCCAAAGCATCTGTTTATGATGCCAGAGGTTTCTCACTGAAATCAATGGAGCAGCTGAGCGTTAAAAAAAGTGACACTGAAGGCAGGGGCGGGTCTAGACAATTTTTCGTGGGGGGGCCAGGCTGGGGCACAGACTCAGAGAGGGGTTGCACATTTAAATACATGTAAACAGTGAACCAGTATAAATAGCCCTACACTGGAGGTAATAATACTGTATATTATTGATAACAAAACGTATTAAAGTGCCACCCCAGGCCCCCCTCTGGCCCCGCCCCTGACTGAAGGGTCCTGACCAAGCCTCAATATGTGACGAGTTGGGTGTGAGAATGTGTTACCAAAACTAAGAAACTGATTGACCAATGATAGTGTTATTTTATTCATAAACTAACAGTTTGAGGGTTAACAAAATTGTTTGGCTGGTTGGAGTGACTTTTTTTTTTTTTTTGAGGAGCTAACATTTTTAATTTAGTCTTGTTAATGCAAATTACCCAAATACTGAAGCCTAATGTATAGAACTAGATGCAGTAACATAAGTTTAACAAAAAAAAAAGAAAAATGAGCAGTGTTTTTACTTTGTCAACAAATAATTAGGATCACTTTATGTGAATGAACTAAACATCTGTACAAATAAAACTGCATATACTTATAGTTGTTTTGGGTTAATTTGATATACTGTGATATGGATAATTATATATATATATACGTAAGGTTTTGTAGAATGTATAACAATTTGGCATAAGCATAATCGTTTAGATGTTTCACCGTCACAGAAATTGGATGAGAAAATGTAAGCCGTTTCTATTGTCCTGCTCCATATTCACCTCATTCAATTACTTCTAATACTAAAATGCCAAAATTTTATATAACATTATATTCAATATTTTAAGTACTTTATACAGGGTTCCTACACAATTTTCATTTCAAAATTCCATACTTTTCCAGACTCGAATTTCCAGACTTCCTACAGATTTTTCCGACCATATTTAACTTGTTCTGATAAAATGTTTTCAAATTCAACTGCTAACAAGTGTTACATTCTAAAGATTTAGTATTGGCGTTTTTGCCTTTGATTAGGATAGGAAAGTAGCTAGACAGGAAGTAAGGTGGGAGAGAGAGGGGGGCGGGATTGGGAAAAGTCCATGAGGCAGGACTCGACTATCTAATATTTAGAAATCCTATATTAAAATATTGCCTTTTTTGACCTTAACAATCAAAATGCAAAATCAGTCACACTTTTTTTAAAGGGTTATTAATTTACCCAAAAATGTAATTTCTATCATAATTTACTTACCCTCATGTCATTCTAAACTAATAAGACTTTTGTTAATCTTGGACACATGAAGATATTTAAAGGATTAGTTCACCTCAAAATGAAAATGTCCTAATCATTTACTCACCCCAATGCCATCCAAAATGGCAACCAACTCAGTTGGTTGCTCAAAAACTTAATTTATCTTTCACTGAAGAAAGTAAGTCATGTATATCTTGGATGGCATTGAGGTGAGTAAATGATTAGGACATTTTCATTTTGGGGTGAACAAGTCCTTTAATAAAGGAACTGAAATCTCTCAGATTTAAAATTTTTAAAATGTTAATATAATAAAGTCTTATGGTTTTGAAAGACATGGGGGTGAATAAATGACAAATTTCCATTTTGGGTGTACCATTTCTTTAAGAACTCCACCAACGACTCTGTTTTATCCTCAAACCCGACTTGGTTTCTCAAACTACAAAGTGCTGTGTTAACCACTGTTGAACTGTTGAAAGGAAGGAACACACAGGTCTGACCTTTACTGCCATAGCTAGGCTACAAGTTTATCATTCATTGAAAAAAATATTATATACATTTAGAAATTCTTAATTTTATATTTAGAAAATGAAATAGGCACAATAGTCTGGAAACAAATATTTTTCCATACTTTGATTTATTAATTAATATTAATTATTAATTACTCAAATCAAATTCCATACTTTTCCAAACCCCGTAGGAACCCCTGTTTATGTCAAGTGATTTACTATAGAACTTGTTTTTGTTCTCAAAAGAATTTTCCAGAAACAGACCATCAGTGGAACAAATATTAATTCATCTCACAAATATTATAAGCTCTTTAAATGAGAAGATGGGTGGCTCTTAAAAGAGCCTTTGGGGTGGGTAAGGTCAGAGGTCAGCTCACTTTGAGCTGGTGTATTTGGTCACAGCCTTTGTGCCCTCGGACACGGCGTGTTTGGCCAGCTCTCCGGGCAGCAGCAGACGCACGGCGGTCTGGATCTCTCTAGAGGTGATGGTGGAGCGCTTGTTGTAGTGCGCCAGACGAGACGCCTCACCGCCGATGCGCTCGAAGATGTCGTTGACGAAAGAATTCATGATGCCCATCGCCTTGGAGGAGATGCCGGTGTCAGGATGAACCTGCTTCAGGACTTTGTATACATAGATGGCGTAGCTCTCCTTCCTGGACTTTCTGCGCTTCTTTCCTCCCTTACCGGCGGTCTTCGTGACGGCATTCTTGGAGCCCTTCTTTGGCGCGGACTTTGCTGGTTCAGGCATGATGATGAAGAGTCAATATGCGCTCAGGATCGATACAGAGGCTTTTATTCACCGACGTATGCTAATTTACTAAGAGATACGAGATTCTTCTGATTGGCTGTTTTCATAGCCCGAGCCCATAAACTCATATTTCATTGGACCATTCATGAGAGGAACGAGGGCCAATCACGGGCAGGCAAATGATAGCTCCGCCTACCGCTTTATGTTTGAAGGACAACCCCACACGATCTCGTTTCCTTTGTTAATTTCCCGCTTTTTTGCTTTAATAAAAGTTTGAAAAGACTAATATTCTGCAAGATAGTGTAATCTGAAAACTCAATTTTAGAATAAAGTAATAAGATCCCTTTAAAAATTGATTTTGTACCAGAAATTCCCTCCTACACAAAAGCCCCTTTACCACTGACATTTAATTTCGCCCAGTTTTCTTCTCTGTAATACACATAAGAACTCAAATTTGATTATCAGCCAAAAGCTGATTTCAATGCAATTATACAGCATTAAAACACCGTAGAACCTTAAATGGTCATGAAACGCCAATATTTTGCAGAACTTTGACATTTGTTATTCATAACAGTATTGTTTATATAAAATATATTGTATTATCGGCATTTATGACTCTTTATGTGAGTGTGAGAGATGCCAATGTTTTCTTTGCAGAATTACAGATTCTCTGTTTTTATTCATGACTGTATCGTTTATTGAAAAGCAAATAATATATGAGCATTGACTCTTCATGTGAGGGAGTGTGTGGCTCTTAAAAGAGCCGTTGGGTTTGTGGTTTCTCTTGTTTTCAGGCGTTTATCCTCCGAAGCCGTACAGGGTGCGTCCCTGCCGCTTCAGCGCGTACACAACATCCATGGCGGTGACGGTCTTTCTCTTGGCGTGCTCGGTGTAGGTCACGGCATCGCGGATCACGTTCTCCAGAAACACCTTCAACACTCCGCGGGTCTCCTCGTAGATCAGACCGGAGATGCGCTTGACACCGCCGCGGCGAGCCAGACGACGGATGGCGGGTTTGGTGATTCCCTGGATGTTATCGCGCAAAACTTTACGGTGACGCTTAGCGCCTCCTTTACCGAGCCCTTTACCGCCTTTGCCTCTTCCAGACATGGTTAGAGTTGTTCGTATAATAACGAGTGGAGAATAAGCGTTACAAGGAAGCAGTTTATATTTGCTTACAGGACCTGACAGAAACCACCACCGCGTCACATGGCACACACCCCTCCCCCCAAGCTAGAGCACATGTGATAAAATCTCAACCCTGACGTTTATTCATATTAAAACTAATTTCATAAAATGTATTTCACAAAGATCATATCATTTATAGTGGTTTATAGTGAAAAGTGCTTTTCTACAAACTCACCAGAGTAAACGAAGAGACAAGAGGCCATTTCACAATCTTATTTAATAATTTTACTAATAATAGAGAGGCACATCTATTTCATCTTCTGTTTATGCCTGTGTGTTGGTACATGTTTATTTTAAGTGTTTTTATTGATTATTATTTTTTACCTTCTTAGTAATGGGAATTTAGAAAACAAACAATGGAGACCCCGACAAATTATTGTAGAAAAACTGAAATGTTAAAATGGTTCAACTTTACTGACTGTATACATTTGAACCTTTAAACAGGCAAAACGATCAGCATAAAACCACATAAAATCTTTCATGTCACTTTTTATATCATCTACACTTGAGTAAAACATATTCAAATGAGTTTTTGATATATGTCATATATTTTGATAGACTTCATGAGCTGTATATCCCATGATAAGTTTCTCTATTAAAGGACATATTGCAGGTTACAGCCCCCATTGAGTCATGTTTAGAAGAAAAATGTAGGAACTCGATTTTCTTTAAAATATATTTATTAATACGCTACTAAGGCTTCTGGAGTCGTTTTTGTGAGAACATTTTACTTCCGCATCTGAAAATGCCAAAACGAAAGTGACGTAACGGGAGGGAGTGCGGTCCATTTCAACAATCGGTCTTTGTCAGACCTGTGGGTTTGTTGTGTGTGACGTCATCTTTGAGGTATCGCTACTGACTGACTCGAATTGAAGATATTATAAGGAGTAGAGATAACCAATAATTACTCACAAAACTGGAGAAGCAAAAGAAAAATGAGAAAAAACAGTAACCGTGATTAACTCAATAAAGATGCTAGGGACCGTTATTTGGAAAAATTGTCATCCTTTCAGAATATAGATTCATATGAGCTGACTTAACCTTCAATCAGCCCTTGGGGTCCAGCTGACCCCACTGGACTTTTCCTTCATTTTTAAAAAGTGTTCCCTTTATCTCAGGGGCATGAGACTATGTGACTTTTCCTAAATAATCTATCTAAACACGCACAAAACACCTGGGCTTGATTTGGTTGTTCTAAAATTTGTGTGTAAAAAAAAAAAAAAAGTCCCTCGGGGTCAGATTGACCCCATATTGAAAAAGAATGGGAAAATTCTTTCATTTTGTTTGTAAAAAAAGAAATCCAGTATAAATCTGAAAATGTCTACATTGTAAGGCCGCTGAATACGCTCCAATGATCGGTAAAGAACCGCGGTGAAGGTCGCTTGCGCGTTCGTGTCTCCAGCTGGGTAGAATGGATTTAAAACTAATTTAATCTGACTCCATTTATCATAATGTCGAATTTAGGATAGAATGCCAATGGGTTGTTTGGTCATTTATCTAATAGTTAATCATACATTTAATCATTTTTTAAATTTAATCATTTAATCATGGTTTTAACCTTTTGTTGCAGCTCCGTTCTGGAGATAGTTAATAATTACAGATTAATTCAGAAAGGATCAAAATGTAACAATTTTATTAACAGTCAGGTAAATGTATAATGCCAATTACATAATCAATTCAAAGATAATTCATACATAACATCAAATACTCTGTAGCAAAGAATAAGATATTGATACCTGACTTCTGAATATTACGTCGACACACTCTGCGGTACGGGCCAACTCTATTACAGTATGTGCCCCAAACTCATTACTACATCGCTTTAAATAACTCAGACCAGACCGAACCTCTTTCAAATGGAAATACATGAAAACAAAGGGAATTTAAATGGAGTCGAATTCCCATTTGGCTCGACTGGAAGGAAACCAAATGGCTCCAACAGCCACACCCACCATCATAAGTAAAATACCTCTAAGCTCTAAAAACTCTTATTAACTTCTTGTATACTTCTGTGATTATGAGATTTTTGTACCATTCGCACTGAGACATTTCAAACGATACCAGACACATATAATACTGTATAGTGAGAATTGACCTGTAAGCCCCGCCCCCCATTAGTTACTGTTGCTAACTCGGACAAACAAACGGAGTCTTACAATGACAGCTGTCAGTGTGAAAATCTTATCCCAAGATGTTTTTGGACACAGAATGTAGCGAACCCCGTCTGAATGATGACCAAACTTTACTGATGGTTTATGAAGTTTATTACATCGTTTTTCACTCCAAAAATAAAATAAAAAATCATGGTAAGAGTTGAACAAACAAAGCAGAAGTGCGGATAAACATCTCATTCACAAACTCTCTCCATTGCATTATCATTAACATACATAGCAAATTATACAAAAACACTCATACAACTACTAACAGTAAACAACCATATAACAGTTACAGACCATATGCCTTTTCGGGGGTGCTAATAAACTTTGTATCTGAAAACAACTCAGATAAACTGCTATAGCTCCCCCTTTCACTATCCATATCGCTCCGTAGACTAATACCCATCAAAATAGGAGTCCTCCTTATAGTAAGACAGATAATGTAGTAGACCTTAAACTCACAGAAATATACAAAAATATACAAAAACAAATTAGACGACAAATCACAATAAAGTCTGTGACACAGAAGGACCAACTCTCATCGAGGAGCATTCAAATGGGACTTAAATATATAAAATATTTTAAAATAAATGTGGGAGATTAATTTGGAAGCTATAGGATTAACAGATCACAATGCAAACGGGAGAAGCTTCGTGTTGCGGTCGTCACGATCACAGATGACGATATCCAGGATCAACACTGTTCATGTACCGCAGAGTAAAATAACATTAATTTACATTTAACCAGTTTAATATGGAGAGGTACCTTCGTTTGTGTTTTTGACCTACACTGTTACATGACGTGAGAACAGTGTTATTTCGGTTTGTGTGTTAGCAGGGACTCACTAACTTTAATTGTAACTTAATGAGAGAAAGACCAACAGAAAATCCTCTCAGGACACCTGGAATCAGTGTTACAGTGTCCCAGACACATCGTTTTACCAATTTTGAAGCATAAACACCATCAAACTGATGAGAGCTTTGGATTTTCCAATGTATCTCTATGGTGCTGAAACAAAGATGTCCGAGTTCCGGTCCCAGCGCGACTGATACTCAACTGCCATTGGCTCATCTGCGTTTGAGGGGCGGGGCTTACCGATAGGTCAATTGACATTGAAATATACCCAAAATCTATTGGATTTAGTGTCTCAGGAGAGGGGATCAGGAGTTTGGGGGAAGTTTGGGACAAGGTAAATACATGCTAATGAAGCCATTCTCAGTTGATTCACTCAGTGGGACGTTGTCTCAGATGAGAGTGATAATTGTATGAGTGGATTCAGATGTTTATCTCTTTTATTTTTTCAGACAGTCTTTTTTCCTCACCCAGACAATCTAATCTGGCCTTGTTCTTTACATTCTTACAACATTTAAATCAAGGTCTGGTCCTAGAGCATAAACACAAAGTGGAACAAACTTTCTATCACACACACACACACACACGCACACACACACACACGCACACACACGCACACACGCACACGCACACGCACACACGCACACGCACACACGCACACACGCACACGCACACACGCACACACGCACACGCACACACGCACACGCACACACGTCTGGGGCATTTTTTTAGATTTTAAATCAGACATAAATGCAAATGTGAAGGGGTAGGCATAAACTACACCACACACACACAGAGACATACACACTCGTACATACACACACAGAGAGAGAAAGAGAGGGAAATGGCAGATAAAATAAAGTTTTTATTTGTTCTGTGAACTCTTCATACGGTTTATTGGTGCTGTTGTTTTGTTTTGTATTGTATTGTGTTGGTCTTATTTAGCCTACTTTTTAAAATTAATCTCAAAATAAATCATTTGTGATAAATCATTTTCTGAAATAAATAGTATGTCATATATATTTACTATACATTTATCATAAAGTTGTGAGGAGAATTTGAAGCATCAAGAAAAATTAAGTAAAAATTAAATGAGTCCCTATGGACCTCTAGTGGATATATGCGGTCATTGAACTCTCTTTCTATAACTGTAATTCCTAAAGGTTTTCCACAAACCTGCAAATGGCAGTATTCTATCCCTAACATATGGAAGCCCGTTTCCGCCACTAAATAAAAAAATAAAAACCGTAATTGCGACTTTTTATCTCCGAATTCTGACTTTTTTTCTCACAATTGTGAGTTATAAAGTCAGAATTCTGAGATATAAAGTCACAATTCCGTTACAAAGTCAGAATTTGAGATATAAGTCGCAATTGTGTGACAGAGTCAGAATTCTGAGATATAAAGTTAGAAATCTGAGATATAAAGTCAGAATTCTGAGATATAAAGTCAGAATTCTGAGATATAAAGTCAGAATTCCGAGATATAAGTCGCAATTGCGTGATATAAAGTCAGAATTCTGAGATATAAAGTCGCAATTACGTGACAAAGTCAGAATTCTGAGATATAAAGTCAGAATTCTGAGATATAAAGTTAGAATTCTGAGATAAAGTTAGAATTCTGAGATATAAAGTTAGAATTCTGAGATAAAGTTAGAATTCTGAGATATAAAGTTAGAATTCTGAGATAAAGTTAGAATTCTGAGATATAAAGTCAGAATTCTGAGATATAAAGTCAGAATTCCGAGATATAAGTCGCAATTGCGTGATATAAAGTCAGAATTCTGAGATATAAAGTCGCAATTGCGTGATATAAAGTCAGAATTCTGATATATAAAGTCAGAATTCTGAGATAAAGTTAGAATTCTGAGATATAAAGTCAGAATTCTGAGATATAAAGTTAGAATTCTGAGATATAAAGCCGCAATTGCGTGACAAAGTCAGAATTCTGAGATATAAAGTCGCAATTGCGTGACAAAGTCAGAATTCTGAGATATAAAGTCAGAATTCTGAGATATAAGTCGCAATTGCGTGACAAAGTCAGAATTTGAGATATAAGTCGCAATTGTGTGACAAAGTCAGAATTCTGCGATATAAAGTCGCAATTGCGTGACAAAGTCAGAATTCTGAGATATAAAGTCGCAATTGCGTGACAAAGTCAGAATTCTGAGATATAAAGTTAGAATTCTGAGATATAAAGTCGCAATTGCGTGACAAAGTCAGAATTCTGAGATATAAAGTTAGAATTCTGAGATATAAAGTCGCAATTGCGTGACAAAGTCAGAATTCTGAGATATAAAGTCAGAATTCCGAGATATAAAGTCAGAATTCTGAGATATAAGTCGCAATTGCGTGACAAAGTCAGAATTTGAGATATAAGTCGCAATTGTGTGACAAAGTCAGAATTCTGGGATATAAAGTCGCAATTGCGTGACAAAGTCAGAATTCTGAGATATAAAGTCAGAATTCTGAGATATAAAGTCGCAATTGCGTGACAAAGTCAGAATTCTGAGATATAAAGTTAGAATTCTGAGATATAAAGTCGCAATTGCGTGACAAAGTCAGAATTGCGTGACAAAGTCAGAATTCTGAGATATAAAGTCCGAATTCTGAGATATAAAGTCGCAATTGCGTGACAAAGTCAGAATTCTGAGATATAAAGTCAGAATTCTGAGATATAAAGTCGCAATTGCGTGACAAAGTCAGAATTCTGAGATATAAAGTCAGAATTCTGAGATATAAGTCGCAATTGCGTGACAAAGTCAGAATTCTGAGATATAAAGTCGCAATTGCGTGACAAAGTCAGAATTCTGAGATATAAAGTAAGAATTCTGAGATAAAGTTAGAATTCTGAGATATAAAGTCAGAATTCTGAGATATAAAGTTAGAATTCTGAGATATAAAGCCGCAATTGCGTGACAAAGTCAGAATTCTGAGATATAAAGTCGCAATTGCGTGACTAAGTCAGAATTCTGAGATATAAAGTCAGAATTCTGAGATATAAGTCGCAATTGCGTGACAAAGTCAGAATTTGAGATATAAGTCGCAATTGTGTGACAAAGTCAGAATTCTGGGATATAAAGTCGCAATTGCGTGACAAAGTCAGAATTCTGAGATATAAAGTCGCAATTGCGTGACAAAGTCAGAATTCTGAGATATAAAGTCAGAATTCTGAGATAAAGTTAGAATTCTGAGATATAAAGCCGCAATTGCGTGACAAAGTCAGAATTCTGAGATATAAAGTCAGAATTCTGAGATATAAAGTTAGAATTCTGAGATATAAAGCCGCAATTGCGTGACAAAGTCAGAATTCTGAGATATAAAGTCGCAATTGCGTGACTAAGTCAGAATTCTGAGATATAAAGTCAGAATTCTGAGATATAAGTCGCAATTGCGTGATATAAAGTCAGAATTCTGATATATAAAGTCAGAATTCTGAGATAAAGTTAGAATTCTGAGATATAAAGTCAGAATTCTGAGATATAAAGTTAGAATTCTGAGATATAAAGTTAGAATTCTGAGATAAAGTCAGAATTCTGAGATATAAAGTCGCAATTGCGTGACAAAGTCAGAATTCTGAGATATAAAGTCAGAATTCTGAGATATAAGTCGCAATTGCGTGACAAAGTCAGAATTTGAGATATAAGTCGCAATTGTGTGACAAAGTCAGAATTCTGCGATATAAAGTCGCAATTGCGTGACAAAGTCAGAATTCTGAGATATAAAGTTAGAATTCTGAGATATAAAGTCGCAATTGCGTGACAAAGTCAGAATTCTGAGATATAAAGTTAGAATTCTGAGATATAAAGTCGCAATTGCGTGACAAAGTCAGAATTCTGAGATATAAAGTCCGAATTCTGAGATATAAAGTCGCAATTGCGTGACAAAGTCAGAATTCTGAGATATAAAGTCAGAATTCTGAGATATAAAGTCGCAATTGCGTGACAAAGTCAGAATTCTGAGATATAAAGTCAGAATTCTGAGATATAAAGTCAGAATTCTGAGATATAAAGTCGCAATTGCGTGACAAAGTCAGAATTCTGAGATATAAAGTCAGAATTCTGAGATATAAAGTCGCAATTGCGTGACAAAGTCAGAATTCTGAGATATAAAGTCAGAATTCTGAGATATAAGTCGCAATTGCGTGACAAAGTCAGAATTTGAGATATAAGTCGCAATTGTGTGACAAAGTCAGAATTCTGCGATATAAAGTCGCAATTGCGTGACAAAGTCAGAATTCTGAGATATAAAGTCGCAATTGCGTGACAAAGTCAGAATTCTGAGATATAAAGTTAGAATTCTGAGATATAAAGTCGCAATTGCGTGACAAAGTCAGAATTCTGAGATATAAAGTTAGAATTCTGAGATATAAAGTCGCAATTGCGTGACAAAGTCAGAATTCTGAGATATAAAGTCAGAATTCCGAGATATAAAGTCAGAATTCTGAGATATAAAGTCAGAATTCTGAGATATAAGTCGCAATTGCGTGACAAAGTCAGAATTTGAGATATAAGTCGCAATTGTGTGACAAAGTCAGAATTCTGGGATATAAAGTCGCAATTGCGTGACAAAGTCAGAATTCTGAGATATAAAGTCAGAATTCTGAGATATAAAGTCGCAATTGCGTGACAAAGTCAGAATTCTGAGATATAAAGTTAGAATTCTGAGATATAAAGTCGCAATTGCGTGACAAAGTCAGAATTGCGTGACAAAGTCAGAATTCTGAGATATAAAGTCCGAATTCTGAGATATAAAGTCGCAATTGCGTGACAAAGTCAGAATTCTGAGATATAAAGTCAGAATTCTGAGATATAAGTCGCAATTGCGTGACAAAGTCAGAATTCTGAGATATAAAGTCAGAATTCTGAGATATAAGTCGCAATTGCGTGACAAAGTCAGAATTCTGAGATATAAAGTCGCAATTGCGTGACAAAGTCAGAATTCTGAGATATAAAGTAAGAATTCTGAGATAAAGTTAGAATTCTGAGATATAAAGTTAGAATTCTGAGATATAAAGTCAGAATTCTGAGATATAAAGTTAGAATTCTGAGATATAAAGCCGCAATTGCGTGACAAAGTCAGAATTCTGAGATATAAAGTCGCAATTGCGTGACTAAGTCAGAATTCTGAGATATAAAGTCAGAATTCTGAGATATAAGTCGCAATTGCGTGACAAAGTCAGAATTTGAGATATAAGTCGCAATTGTGTGACAAAGTCAGAATTCTGGGATATAAAGTCGCAATTGCGTGACAAAGTCAGAATTCTGAGATATAAAGTCGCAATTGCGTGACAAAGTCAGAATTCTGAGATATAAAGTCAGAATTCTGAGATAAAGTTAGAATTCTGAGATATAAAGCCGCAATTGCGTGACAAAGTCAGAATTCTGAGATATAAAGTCAGAATTCTGAGATATAAAGTTAGAATTCTGAGATATAAAGTCGCAATTGCGTGACTAAGTCAGAATTCTGAGATATAAAGTCAGAATTCTGAGATATAAGTCGCAATTGCGTGATATAAAGTCAGAATTCTGATATATAAAGTCAGAATTCTGAGATAAAGTTAGAATTCTGAGATATAAAGTCAGAATTCTGAGATATAAAGTTAGAATTCTGAGATATAAAGCCGCAATTGCGTGACAAAGTCAGAATTCTGAGATATAAAGTCGCAATTGCGTGACAAAGTCAGAATTCTGAGATATAAAGTCAGAATTCTGAGATATAAGTCGCAATTGCGTGACAAAGTCAGAATTTGAGATATAAGTCGCAATTGTGTGACAAAGTCAGAATTCTGCGATATAAAGTCGCAATTGCGTGACAAAGTCAGAATTCTGAGATATAAAGTTAGAATTCTGAGATATAAAGTCGCAATTGCGTGACAAAGTCAGAATTCTGAGATATAAAGTTAGAATTCTGAGATATAAAGTCGCAATTGCGTGACAAAGTCAGAATTCTGAGATATAAAGTCCGAATTCTGAGATATAAAGTCGCAATTGCGTGACAAAGTCAGAATTCTGAGATATAAAGTCAGAATTCTGAGATATAAAGTCGCAATTGCGTGACAAAGTCAGAATTCTGAGATATAAAGTCAGAATTCTGAGATATAAAGTCAGAATTCTGAGATATAAAGTCGCAATTGCGTGACAAAGTCAGAATTCTGAGATATAAAGTCAGAATTCTGAGATATAAAGTCGCAATTGCGTGACAAAGTCAGAATTCTGAGATATAAAGTCAGAATTCTGAGATATAAGTCGCAATTGCGTGACAAAGTCAGAATTCTGAGATATAAGTCGCAATTGCGTGACAAAGTCAGAATTCTGAGATATAAAGTCGCAATTGCGTGACAAAGTCAGAATTCTGAGATATAAAGTCAGAATTCTGAGATAAAGTTAGAATTCTGAGATATAAAGTCAGAATTCTGAGATATAAAGTTAGAATTCTGAGATATAAAGCCGCAATTGCGTGACAAAGTCAGAATTCTGAGATATAAAGTCGCAATTGCGTGACTAAGTCAGAATTCTGAGATATAAAGTCAGAATTCTGAGATATAAGTCGCAATTGCGTGATATAAAGTCAGAATTCTGATATATAAAGTCAGAATTCTGAGATATAAAGTCAGAATTCTGAGATATAAGTCGCAATTGCGTGATATAAAGTCAGAATTCTGATATATAAAGTCAGAATTCTGAGATAAAGTTAGAATTCTGAGATATAAAGTCAGAATTCTGAGATATAAAGTCAGAATTCTGAGATATAAGTCGCAATTGCGTGACAAAGTCAGAATTTGAGATATAAGTCGCAATTGTGTGACAAAGTCAGAATTCTGGGATATAAAGTCGCAATTGCGTGACAAAGTCAGAATTCTGAGATATAAAGTCAGAATTCTGAGATATAAAGTCGCAATTGCGTGACAAAGTCAGAATTCTGAGATATAAAGTTAGAATTCTGAGATATAAAGTCAGAATTGCGTGACAAAGTCAGAATTCTGAGATATAAAGTCCGAATTCTGAGATATAAAGTCCGAATTCTGAGATATAAAGTCAGAATTCTGAGATATAAAGTCAGAATTCTGAGATATAAAGTCAGAATTCTGAGATATAAAGTCAGAATTCTGAGATATAAAGTCAGAATTCTGAGATATAAGTCGCAATTGCGTGACAAAGTCAGAATTTGAGATATAAGTCGCAATTGTGTGACAAAGTCAGAATTCTGGGATATAAAGTCGCAATTGCGTGACAAAGTCAGAATTCTGAGATATAAAGTCAGAATTCTGAGATATAAAGTCGCAATTGCGTGACAAAGTCAGAATTCTGAGATATAAAGTTAGAATTCTGAGATATAAAGTCGCAATTGCGTGACAAAGTCAGAATTGCGTGACAAAGTCCGAATTCTGAGATATAAAGTCCGAATTCTGAGATATAAAGTCCGAATTCTGAGATATAAAGTCAGAATTCTGAGATATAAAGTCAGAATTCTGAGATATAAAGTCGCAATTGAATGACAAAGTCAGAATTCTGGGATATAAAGTCGCAATTGCGTGACAAAGTCAGAATTCCGAGATATAAAGTCAGAATTCTGAGATATAAAGTCAGAATTCTGAGATATAAAGTCGCAATTGCGTGACAAAGTCAGAATTCTGAGATATAAAGTCGCAATTGCGTGACAAAGTCAGAATTCTGGGATATAAAGTCGCAATTGCGTGACAAAGTCAGAATTCTGAGATATAAAGTCAGAATTCTGAGATATAAGTCGCAATTGCGTGATATAAAGTCAGAATTCTGAGATATAAAGTCGCAATTGCGTGACAAATTCAGAATTCTGGGATATAAAGTCGCAATTGCGTGACAAAGTCAGAATTCTGAGATATAAAGTCAGAATTCTGAGATATAAAGTCAGAATTCTGAGATATAAAGTCAGAATTCTGAGATATAAAGTCAGAATTCTGAGATATAAAGTCAGAATTCTGAGATATAAGTCGCAATTGCGTGATATAAAGTCAGAATTCTGAGATATAAAGTCGCAATTGCGTGACAAAGTCAGAATTCTGAGATATAAAGTCAGAATTCTGAGATATAAAGTCGCAATTGCGTGACAAAGTCAGAATTCTGAGATATAAGTCGCAATTGCGTGACAAAGTCAGAACTCTGAGATATAAGTCGCAATTGCGTGACAAAGTCAGAATTCTGAGATATAAAGTCGCAATTGCGTGACAAAGTCAGAATTCTGAGATATAAAGTCAGAATTCTGAGATAAAGTTAGAATTCTGAGATATAAAGTCAGAATTCTGAGATATAAAGTTAGAATTCTGAGATATAAAGCCGCAATTGCGTGACAAAGTCAGAATTCTGAGATATAAAGTCGCAATTGCGTGATATAAAGTCAGAATTCTGAGATATAAAGTCGCAATTACGTGACAAAGTCAGAATTCTGAGATATAAAGTCAGAATTCTGAGATATAAAGTCAGAATTCTGAGATATAAAGTCGCAATTGCGTGACAAAGTCAGAATTCTGAGATATAAAGTCAGAATTCTGAGATATAAGTCGCAATTGCGTGACAAAGTCAGAATTCTGAGATATAAAGTCGCAATTGCGTGACAAAGTCAGAATTCTGAGATATAAAGTCAGAATTCTGAGATAAAGTTAGAATTCTGAGATATAAAGTCAGAATTCTGAGATATAAAGTTAGAATTCTGAGATATAAAGCCGCAATTGCGTGACAAAGTCAGAATTCTGAGATATAAGTCGCAATTGCGTGATATAAAGTCAGAATTCTGAGATATAAGTCGCAATTGCGTGATATAAAGTCAGAATTCTGGGATATAAAGTCGCAATTGCGTGACAAAGTCAGAATTCTGAGATAAAAAGTCGCAATTGCGAGTTATAAAGTCATTGATCTGCCGCGACCCGACACATGATGAGTTGTGAACACATTAATGATTATTTTAACTGTAGTTTTAGCTGCTAATGATGGAATGATTGTACATTATCTGAACGGCATTAATATCTCTGAGCAAACGCGCTCTTGAGGGGATTTTAAGCGCAAGCTTTGGCGCAGAAACAACAGAACGGATGTGTGGGGCAACGTTCGTTGAACATATTCTGATGTGTTATTATGGAAATATGATCCCCAGGACTCCACCACCCTCAGAATGTGCTGTAATTCACGATGTCCTTAAAGGGGTGGTAAACCACGATTTCACTATTCTAACTTTAGCTAGCGTGTAATGTTGCTGCTTGAGCATAAACCACATCTGCAAAGTTACAATGTTCAAAGTTTAAAGCAAAGGGAGATATTTGCTTTTAAAGAAATCCATTTCTAAGGACTACAGCAAACGGCCAGTAGGGACTACAGACATTACTCCAGGGTTGGTGACATCACCAGCCCCAATATTTACATAAACCCCTCCTTCGAGAATATTAAATAAGGGGGGGTGAGGCCATTTTGTATCGCTGTTGTTATCCGACGAACACCTTACGTTACAAACTCTAACGTTAAAATCTCAACAGCGAACTTGGCATTAGTGTAAATGATTCTTTGATTAGAGCTTTTATGTATTGTTTATCTACAGGCATGCTAAACATGGTTCTGTGTGTGATTTGGCTACTAGTAAAGCCAGTGTTTAGTGTTCGTTTTGGGTTAATATTTCTTGCCACATATATTTGGCTATAATCGTTCTAAAAATACAAAAGTGCCATTCAGTAGTGATCACTATAGATCCGCAGTCTTTACTCTTGAGGACTGAACAGGTTCTGCTCGATCATCTTCACTAAAATGTTCTGGGTCTGATTCGGGCTCAGATTGGTGTGGTTTTATTGACGCCTTTGTTTCTAATACTGACCAAAGCACAGCCTCCAGGTAAGGGGCGTGACGTTTCCGATAAACGTGCACTGCGGTTAGCGAATCACAACACACTGGGCCAGCTAACCAATCTGAGCCCATTGCGTATTTTTGAGGGACTGGCTTCATACAACCCGGAAAGCATCAGACCGTTTTACAAGGAGGGACAGAGCAGTGTAGAATAAAGGTCAAATATATGAAAAATAATGTAATTTTTTTTTTTTTTAAACGAAGCATGAACACATGTTACAGTGCACCCCACAAACACAATCAAGCCTTCAAAGTTCAAAAGAGTTTTACCACCCCTTTAAAGAACGAGTGTGTCCAGTAATGACACGTCCAGTGTGATCTGTCGCTACATACAGTCACCTGAGGGTGGCGCTGTTCTGGGATCATATTTCATTAATAACGCATCAGAATATGCAGTAGCCTAATGCAAGATTTCGTTTGAGAATTAATTTTATTGACCTTCATGTGCTCGGTTTTGATAATATTTAAAATAATAAATGAATTGATCTTTAGCTAATATGTTACAAATTCTAATAAAGTAATATAATTTCATATCATTAAATTAAACATTATCTAATGTCATCTTTCTCTGTGTTTTTAAATAGGCTAGATATAGAGTAATGATAAATTACAATGATAAATATGTGCAATATTTATAAAACCTCTTACTCCATTCCCTGTTAATTCTATTGTATTCTATTCCATAGCACACCCGTACAAATTTGTCTATTTTGGTTTATTATGCATATGTTTATCTCATTCATTTATCTTTATTCTTTATTGTGTACTGTGGTTGTCTCTGTGTACTGGAAACTTCTGTCACCAAAACAAATTCCTTGTGTGTGCAAAAATGGTAATAAAGCTCCTTTTGATTCTTTCTGATTCTGGTTAAATACAAAAGAGCTACTCTGGTTCAATTTGTCATGTGCACCATTTATTGAAACGTACAATATCATTTTACAGGAGTATAAGCTATAGTGACTGTTTAATGAAAACTGCTGCCCGATCACAACACGTCCAGTGCTCTGTCGGTACATACAGTCACCTGAGGGTGGCGCTGTTCTGGGATCATATTTCCATAATAACACATCAGAATATGTTCAATGAACGTTGCCCCTCACATCCGTTCTGTTGTTTCTGCGCCAAAGCTTGCGCTTAAAATCCCCTCAAGAGCGCGTTTGCTCATATTAATGCCGTTCAGATAATGTACAATCATTCCATCATTAGCAGCTAAAACTAATTGTGAGAAAAAAGTCAGAATTCTGAGATAAAAAGTCCCAATTACTTTTTTTTATTTTTTTATTTAGTGGCGGAAACGGGCTTCCATACTAACACATAGCAATGTCCAAAAACAATTTAGATTTAATTAAGATCATCATTTAAGTGATTTTTTTTCATTTAAAAAAATGAATTTTTCATCAGCCAATTTATGTAATTAAAATTATATATATATATATATATATATATATATATATATATATATATATATATATATATATATATATATATATATATATATATATATATATATATATATATATATATATATATATATATATATATATATATATATATATATATATATATATATATATATATATATATATATATATATATATATATATATATATATATATATATATATAAATAAATAAGAGAGAGAGAGAGAGAGAGAGAGAGAGAGAGAGAGAGAGAGAGAGAGACAGAGACAGAGACAGAGACAGAGACAGAGACAGAGACAGAGAGAGAGAGAGAGAGAGAGAGAGAGAGAGAGAGAGAGAGACAGAGACAGAGACAGAGACAGAGACAGAGAGAGAGAGAGAGAGACAGAGACAGAGACAGAGACAGAGACAGAGACAGAGACAGAGACAGAGACAGAGAGAGAGAGAGAGAGAGAGAGACAGAGACAGAGACAGAGACAGAGACAGAGAGAGAGACCTCTTTAAATCTTTGCGTTTGTGATAACTTCATAGGTCACATGATAACGTCAACATGGCGCATAAAGTGCGGATCACATTCATACTAAACGGGATCAGGCTATATAGTACCTGCTCCTTTAGCGCTCGTTAAGTAAGTACTTATTGAAATTGAGTACCTACCTCAATGAGTGTGCGGTTTCGAATGCAGCCCAGGACTCTTATCAAACAAGTGAAGTTTGGGGCAGATCGGACATTATGCCTGACTTACAACAGCTTCCTGTGTCATTGTAGTGGATTTCGGATACACCACAGGATCAACCCCAAATGACGACAAACACCAGTAATGCCTTTTCTTGGATGTTTACTGCAAGCATGAAATGGGACAGTGTTAACTTACAACAATGATCTGTTCTGGTTTCACAATCTCTCTTCAGAATGTTTCACGCAGACTCTGTATTACAGATTGTTTTCTTTACAGTATCTTAAATTGTTCCATTCAATAAAATGCATTACACCAAAGGCACATTTTATAAATAGAATTAATATGATTTATGAATACTGAAAATCAATAAAACAATAATAAAATGAACAATAACTCATACCTGCAAGCATGAAATGGGACAGTGTTACAACAATGATCTGTTCTGGTTTCACAATCTGCAAATACATCATTTAGTTAGTACATTGTCCCATTTTCTAATATGCAGGCGACTTACAATACCAATGTAACAATTCACAGTTTCAGTGCTTCTCCTTAACACATATAACATGCTTTGAGTCATGAACTACATTACCCAAAATGCACCGCCAATTAGGCCTACTGGCGCGCATTTCACTTTGTGCAGCAAACGATCAACCACTCTCATCATCAAAATGTAATGAAATGAAACTCAAATTAATTAATCAAAGCATTAATAAACATCCTCATACTCATGAGAAGGAACATTCACTGTAACTTCTATTTAATATGCTCTATAGGAACATGTTTGAGTTGTCCGTTAACAGAGACACATCCCTCTCTTCAGAATGTTTCACGCAGACTGAAGAGTGCGGCACCAGGGGAATATACCATTGATCAAAGAGAGGTGTATACCATATCAGCAACACAATAGATAATAAAACATTCTTCTAAACAAACACATGCATTACAAGAAAGTAGTGTGATTATAATCTTTGATAAACCCCAATATTAAATGCTGTGTAAAAGAGACGCAATTTCCATTCTACATAAATGTTATATATACTCCCAACCCCTCCCCCATAATGAAACAATGGATCATCCCTTACCCAGTCTTTCTGCACCTGGTTTTTCTTAACCAAAGTAACAAACAAAGTTTGATTAATTATTTTACACTATTACATCATGGCGAAACATCAGACTTTGTCCAGCCGCCAAACGCCCTTCAGCGAAAACTCAAGATCTTCACAATTTAACATCACCCAATTATGATGTTAATCTGATCAAATCTCTAGGAGGAGTTCATTAAAGTACAATGTCTGGAAATGGCTGTTTTTTGCAGTTTTTGAACTGAAGAAACTAGATGTAACCAAACACCTACACAACTGAACACTATTTTTGTAGTACACTCTTAAAAAAAAGGGTTCCTTGAGGTTCTACATAGAACCCTAGGGTTCTATACTTGGCCAATAGAACATTTTACAAAAAAATGGTTCTAAGTAGAACCCTTGGAGAGCAAAGAACCTTTTTTATTAAAACGGTTCTATAATTCATGTTTTATGACTGGTGTAAACTAAAGATTACACAATAATTATAGGCCTACACAACACATTCACAAAGCTTTTTGAGGAGAATGACTGCTGTTGTCAAAAACAGGAGTCAACAAAATTGAATATGCATGAATCAATGTATGATTTGAGCTTTTTAATGCAATTTTGTACATTAGCATGAAACTTATATTTCCCACTACATTATAGTTGGCTTTTTAACGAATAATTGTGTAAAATAAATAAACTAACCAGGTGTTTTCTTTATTTTGTACCATGGTTTAATCTAACCCGAAGGGGGCATTAATGCTGCCTTCACGTGCTATCGGAAATTTCCTAATTCCCACTTCAGAAGTCGTGATTACGAGCTTGGTGCATTCAAGTGCTTTGTTGTCGGAGTGAACAGGAATCATGGTGGACACCAGATTATTCTTGCCTATTTATTGGGAAAATCTTATTAAAACCAACATCATATGTAGTCTCCCATGCACCGACAACATAAACATTCCAGATAGTCCGCTTTCTGCTGATTCTTTAATTTCAGTCAAATGCAGGCTATTTTCGCTGTGTACCAAACATACGCTCCATATGATTACGCTTACATGTAAATATGTAGGCTACTACATTAATGTCAAGACAAGACGACCTAGCTGTTTTGGAAAAAAAACAATAAAACCACACCTGCCACAGCAGTCTAGTTCTCCCCGCCACCATGTTCAAAGCTTATGACAAGCCCATCTCGGGAATTTGGGTATCAAAATTATTTCCGAACTTCCCAGTGGTAAACACGACATCAGTGGGCGTTCATGTGCATTTTTTACCTAGGAAACTCGTATTTACGATAATTCCGATAGCACGTGAAGGCAGCAAAAAAACAAATAATCGTAAAAATGCAAGTATACGTATGTGTTGCGTCATCCTTTCTTGAATTCCTATTGGTGGATTGGCGAAGATGAACTTTGAGACGGTTAATTTTTCAAACTGAGGAGTCCGCCATCTGCCCGTTCAGCCATGCAGGTAAGTTAAGTTTTTACATTTTTAAAACCATATTACTGAAATATGTAGTACCATCAGTTAATATTCTGTTAAAATTAATGTTAAATAGTGATACTAGAAGAAAAATGGATAATATTTACTTCAGTTAAAAGTATTGCTGGTTAGCACTGAGAGGCTTCGTCAGCCGTTGGTTCAGAAATCCCTGTTAAAATGATTTTGCTCGGTTTTTAAACGAATTAAGTTACAGTCTCCCTTTATTCCCTTGTCAGTGTTAATTATGTTAACGTTAATGTCAATAACAATAAGACAGCTGTGTTTAGAAGGAGACTACCGGTCGTGATTTTATTATTTCAGTAAAGCGCGCTTGCTGTTTATTAACGGTAACTAATTGTACAATAACGTTAGGCGCCGATTAAAAAATAAAAGCGAACCCGTTGGAAGACGGAGGGATATGGGAAACTTTGTGAAACCACAAAACATTATCTACAGATCAAGCATAATAACAGTAACATTGAATCATCTTGGAGAGAGTTTCGTCGTGTTGACTGTCGTAACCGAGCGCGCCACGCAGTTTGAATAGAGGATGACTGACAGATGCAGTGGAGGGAAGCATTGACGCAAACTTGAATTTATTTATTATATTTTGCACAAAGCATTAATGATGCAACCTCCAGTTCGCGATGACTAATTTGTTGTGTAATTTGGATATATGCACCTGAAGTAAACAATGTTTTGTATTTAAGATGCTGCATGAAATGACAATGAGGTTTGGAACAGACTTGGCAAAGAACATGGAAACCTCTCTAAATGAAATGGCCCCAAACATCATCAGGAGTGCAAAAGAAGGAAGTAAAAAAAATCTATATGCCAATCTCTTTGGACCAGCAGAGGAAATCACAGAAGGTAACTTCACCAGGGGTTTTCCTGCATAACTTTTATGTCCGGCACACCCCGGGTACCCCTAGTAGGGATGGCTCGATACCACAATTTTAGCTTCGGTACGGTACCACAATCTAATACCGAAGTACCGATATTGAATCGATACCATACAGGGTCTGAATTTTGGCGCGGGTATTGCGCAAAATGCGCATAATTTTACTCACTCTCGCAGGTTTGAGGTTTGAAATTAATGCAAATGTTTATTATTAAATGAATCAACAAAGATTATCAAATCAGTCATTTGGAAACTTTCTTGTGCAAAATTATTTTTAGCAATACTCCCTTCTCTAGCTCTCAAAATGAGCAAATTGCTTCTAGCTTCAAAAGACATCACACATGCACTATAAAAGCAATCTGCGCGCTCCGATTCAAAACTTATGCTTTCGTTTCGGGACAGCTGACGGAAATCACTGCCCATGTCTTTTTAAATCTTGCCAATTTGAACATGCGAGCAATTTTATAGCATTCCGTCATACATGGGATGGGAGCTAAGAGAGAGTTTTCTTTGTGCTCATACCAACAACAAACAGACAAGCCTAAAGAGCGTCGCGCATTCCAAATTAATTTGTTTTTCCTTAGTCAAATACACACAAACTTATGTCAAATGTCCATCTTTAGTGAGCAGTCACATAAACACAGTTGGTTACGTCTTACGTGAATATAGTGCAATAGTATGCGTGTAAATATTATGAAATCTAAATGTCATTGGTTGAAACGAACGCTGGAGAATTCATTATATTTAAACAATACGATCTTATGTATGTGCGTTGATCAGTGTTAAAAGAAAATAAATGTATAAATTAGATCGTTTGATTTATGCACTCACCTGTCAATCTCTTAATGTCTTGTACAAGTCAGGATGGGCAAGTGGCAGATGCTTGGCAAGGTTTGATGGTTCTTCAGCAGTTTTATAAGCAAAGTAATTCCAAATTTCATGTCTAATCCTCTCTTTATTACCGGTAACTCATTTTGTGCATGTTGAGTGATGCTGCGTCCCAATTCGCATACTATCCGTACTAAATAGTATTCGAAAAAAGAATTAGTATGTCCCAAATCGTAGTATGTTGAAAAGAGTATTCCAAAGATTCCCGGATGGTTTACTATTTCCGGTCAGAATCCGAAGTGCAGATCGATGCGCACTCTAACGGCTGATATTCCCCACAACCCATTGCGAGATGGACGAGGATTCGATTAGAACTACAAACGCGGATAAAAAGTGTTAAAAAACTACAAACATGACGGTTACGCGAGTCTGACGGTTAAGTGGAGAGGATTAGATAAAGTGGTTTAAGTGAGCAATTATCAGTATTTAACCTGACAAAAGGATATTTATTCAATATTATCCACATTACATTTCACCTGCAGCAGCACTGAGAACTTTTGTAATGATACGTTTGGCCATTAACTTTGCAAACACATGAGAACGAGAGAGGAGAACCCACGAAAGGCAGATCAACGAGCGACTACATTTCTCTCCGATACGGTAGGAAATTAAATTTAAAGTGGGGGATTTGACCTGTGACGATGATTGACAGTTAAAAGGGACGCACGTAACAGAGTCCGTTAAAGATGACAAAGTAGTATGTCCCAAAGCTTGCATACTCTTCTGCTACACACTCAAAAGTATGTACTTTTTCTTCACAAAAAGAGTACATACTTTTAGGACGTAGTATAAGTAGGCGAATTGGGACGCAGCCTGAGATTCAACTGCTGTATTAATTTTGTTCCTCTATGGCGCCACATGACATTTGCCCGTTTCGCATCAGTTTGGGTAGCGCACTGCCACCTAGCGGTGAACTTCGGAACAGCAGTATATACCGAAATGAGCAAAATCTTGATATCGTACCGTTTGAAATAAAATACATAACGGTATTTTCCCAGTACCGGTATACCGCGCATCCCTAAGCCCTAGAGCAGTGGTTCTAAAACCTGTCCTGGGGACCCCCAACCAGTGCACATTTTGCATGTCTCCCTCATCTAACACACCTGATTTAAATCATCAGCTCATTAGTAGAGATTGCAAGACTTGGGACGTTTCTCAATATGCGTACTTGTCTGTACTTGTGTTCTCGTGGACTTGTGAAACGTCATCAGTGGCTGCACCTATAAATTGTTGACATATAAGTGTTAGTATTAAATTAATAGTTTACCCAAACATTTAAATTCTGTCATCATTTACTTACCTCTCGTCATTTCAAATCTGTATGACTTTCATCGTCAGAACACAAAATAAGATATTTTGAAGGATGGTAAACGAACAACGGCGGTGCCCATTGACCTACATTGGTTTTGTGTCCATACAAATCAAGTGAATGGGTACCAGCGTTTTTCAGTTTCCAAGATTCTTCAAAACATCATCTTTTTTTTTTATTTTCTTTTTTTATATGCTGTAGAAAGAATGCCATTTATGTTTGAAATGACGAGATTGAGTGAAGGATGACAGAATTTTCATTTTTTGGGTAAACTATTCCTTTAATTGAATTCAGTGCCTGATGTACACTAACTTGTATCTGTTTGTAGGTCTTGTTAGGAATGCTGCACTCATTTTATTGCCAGCACTTTTCAAAGAAAACGCCAGCTTCCTCTACTGTGTAGATAGTATAAGTATAGAGTCTTCTGTAGTTTCATTAACATTTGAGGGACTTAATAAAAGGAACTGTTCATTTAAATATAAAAAAATATTACTGTTTACTCACCCTTCCACCAAAGTTTTAAACAATTTTCAATAAAACTTACCCTATAATTTACTCAATCTCTTTCTTAGTAACAAGCTTTGTAATGTCCTTGAATAGCACCCCAACTTTTGAAACTCCCAAAAAGTGCTCTCCAGGGGTTAAAATTCGTCCCTGGACAAACCCTGTGGATGTTTTTTGCTGGAGTAAATAAAATGAATAACTAAGCACAATCACACATCGGCACATCAGCTTCACATAAATAGTTTTGAGTCTTGTTGGTTCTTGCATGTCGAGTGCCTATTTGTCATATCTTATGTTGTGTCACGATTCAGTCACAAGAACGAATGAACCAGTGGGATTCAAAGTAATCAAAGTGGCATTACAAAGCTTGGAATGATCATAATTAAATATAACTCAGATTGTGAACTGAAAAAAGCAAGTCATAAATGTCTAGGTTGCCTTGTTGGTGAGTAAATTATGGGGTAATTTTAAGTCTGTTTCTATTAATTGGTGAAAAGCACTCATTGTTTGTAATTTTTGTTTTACAGGAACCCAAAGGTCCTGCACCAACTGTAGTGCTTAACGGCTCTCCTGATCCCCTCAAGGCTGAAAGTGTCAGCATTATAATGGACAACGTGAACATTATAAGAGAGGCAGACATTGACATGACACAGGCTGTGGAATGCCTGTTTGCAGCCTATTTTCTTTTCAATGTTCATTACCCGCTTGCCATTAAGAACACAAAGATTTTCATTCAAAAATACATGCTTAAACTAAGATCTCGTCATGACACAAGAATACCAATACCTGTACTAAAAATGTACAGTCAACTTGTGTAAATAATACTATTTAATAAATGTGTTATTTTTGTTAGGATTGTGATTAGTTTTCTCAGTTCAGAGACATTTAAAAGAATGGTATATATGTACATAGGGTATATAAGCAAGCTGGTATATATTAAAAATTTTAAATGCGTGAATGTTTATTAAATTGAAAAAGAGTAAAATGTTCAATTACAATTTTAAAAAAGTACAATTGCAGTTAATATTAAATGGTTGTATGTAATTAAACATTTCATGTTTAGCTGTCTAACACAGATACAGAGATGCAATTTTAAATGTTTATGTATGTTTTTAAAAAAATGAAAATGCTTGGTCTAATACAGAATATACAGATTTTAAATGTTTATGTATGTTTCTAAATGAATGAATTCTAAAAAGAACCATCTAACTTGGATTCAAAGAACCATTTGGGGTTCTATTTAATGAACCCTTTAATATGGTTCTATATAGAACCATTTTGGGGTTCCATATATGAAGCAGGTGATAGAACCATTTCTGGTTCTAAATAGAACCATTTCTTTTAAGAGTATACTCGAGACCAGTCTTAAGACCATTTTTTGATGGTCTTGGTCTTGTCTCGGTCTCGACTGCATTTCTTCTCGGTCTTGTCTTGGTCTCGGACTTAGAGGACTCGGGATTTTATCTCAAGACCAGTCAAGACCACAACTGCAACGATATCACTAAATTGCTGGTGCATTGTCTGATTTGACATCATTAATGTGATTTGATGTAAAACTTAGATCTTAAAATGCAATCAATAACTTCTTTGTAATGTGATTTCTTTTGTTACTGTGTTGTCGGGTTCTAAATCAATGCAGCTTTGTCTCAAATGTTTTCATGAATATAACCGGGATTGCAAATGATATTGATTTATACAAACGTTCACTAAACAAGAGGTTCATATTAAATTACATTTTAAACTGTCTTTGCTAATTTGCAGCGTTTGGTTATTAAATGAATCAGCTGCTTTGAACAAATCGTTTGAATAAAGGATTCCGTGACTGTTCAATAATGTTAATGATTTAATGTTAAATTAATCAGAACATTATTTATGCAGGTGTAATTGAACCAGTTCAGATGCAACTTCTGTGCCATGAATTGTATTGTTAGTGATTTGATTGTTAACAGCGCTATAGTGTCTTACTATTCTAATTGTATT
This sequence comes from Gobio gobio, assembly GCF_949357685.1. Classification (NCBI taxonomy): domain Eukaryota; kingdom Metazoa; phylum Chordata; class Actinopteri; order Cypriniformes; family Gobionidae; genus Gobio; species Gobio gobio. The sequence continues at coordinate 32,566,060 of NC_137121.1, read as the reverse complement.
TATTCATTAAATATAAGTAATTTCTCAGACAGTAGATATGGATCTTTTAGATGAATTTAAGGAGTGCTGGTCTAGTCTTGGTCTTGACTTGGTCTCGGTTTAGGTGGTCTTGACTACAACACAACTGAACACCTACAAAAGGAAAACTTGTTCTGAAATGTAAACATGGACTATGTAACATAAACTGCAGTGAATTATATGCAGTAGAGACTGGTTTTTACTAGAGATTTTACTAAAGAAAATCATTGAAATGATTGTATAATGCAACCTGCCTTGTTTCTGCCTTGTGCTCTACTGTGACACTTGAGAACCTTGTAGACTCAATCCGTCTTGTTTCTGTAATGAACAGCACTGCTCTGTGCTCTACTGTGACACATGAGAACCTTGTAGACTCAATCCGTCTTGGTTCTGTAATGAACAGCACTGCTCTGTGCTCTACTGTGACACATGAGAACCTTGTAGACTCAATCCGTCTTGGTTCTGTAATGAACAGCACTGCTCTGTGCTCTACTGTGACACATGAGAACCTTGTAGACTCAATCCGTCTTGTTTCTGTAATGAACAGCGCTGCTCTTTGCTCTTCTGTGACACATGAGAACTGCTCGGATTATGTATATAACCCTTGTTCCCTGAGAAAGGGAACGAGCACTGCTTCGGAACGACGAATTTGGGGATGCTCCCTAAGCAACAGCGTATCTGAAGTCTGAATGAAACTATTCCAATCCTGATTGGTGTTGCGTCTTGACGTAGCTATGACAGCATACCCGGAAGATACATAAGCGGGGAGGTGCAAGCTGTAGAACCTTATGAAGGTGTGTGGGGTAGCCCACCCAACCGCCTCGCAGATATTCTGCAAAGGGACTCCCGAAAGGAGGGCCACCAAAGAGGCCATGCCTCTGGTGGAGTGAGCCCTCACGGCCACAGGTGACGGCAAATTGCGCACCTGATAGGCCGTGGCGATTGCCTGAACAATCCAGTTACTGATTGTCTGTGTAGATGCAGGCAGCCCTTTCTTGGGTTAACCAAAACACACTAATAACTGTTCCACTTTCCTCCACTGAGCAGACTTCTCCAGATATATTCTTAAAGCTCGGACCGGGGAAAGCAGGTGAAGTCTCCCTTCTTCTGCCGTCGCGTGAGGCGGAGGATGGAATGCCTGAAGAACCAAAGGCCTGACCACACTAGATGGTACCTTGGGCACGTAGCCCGCCCTAGGATATAAGATGGCCTTAACTCCGCCAGGGGCAAACTTCAGGAAAGTCGGCGTTACCGCCAAGGCCTAAAGGTCCCCCACTCTCCTCAGAGAAGTGATAGCTAAGAGAAAAGCCACCTTAAGGGTCAGGTTCTTTGGCTCAGCCGACTCCAGCGGATCAAAGGGGGCCTCAGCCAACCCTTCAAGAACCACTGCCAGATCCCAGGTTGGAACTCTGGAACGAGCCGCAGGCCTTATCCTCCGAGCCCCACGGAGGAACCGTACAACCAACTGGTGCCTACCCAAAGGCCAGGGCCGGATTAACCATTAGGGCAACTGGTCACTTGCCCAGGGGCACAGGACTTCTAAGGGGCCCTGGGCACTGTCAAATATTATGTTAGATCACGTTATAAACGCAATCCTCACTTTTCTAATAATATGCAGATTTTTGCAACCCGTTCGATCAAAATATTATGTTAAATCACGTCAAAAACAGTGTCTGTAGCTTCTTGCGCTGCTGCGCAGCGAGAGGACGGGCTGTCACGCCGAATCACGTGACTTGAAGCTCTGAAATCAGTGTTGCCAGATTGTGCGGTTTTGAATTTGATTGTGCGGTTAAAAACGGAGTTGGGCGGGTGGACAACATTTGGCCTGGTTTGGGGTTAGTTTGGTTGTTTTCAAACATCTACATTTTACCTAATTGGTTAATAATAAACTCAATTGTGCATCATGACACACACCGGCCCACATCCCCCTTCTCTATGACGTAGAGTCAGCTGGCGTTGGTGTTGACGTCGCCGACGTGCACGCACTTTGAGCCAATCAGCGATCAGCAGGGAGTCGCTACTCGCGCTCATTCATGACAGGTTTTCAGCGCGAAATTGTAGCTGGATATCAAATGATCGCTATGCCAAAGTGGCATAAATATGTAAGTTATCTACAGTAATGAGTGGGAGAGTGAACCAACTCTTAAATCGTCAATTACACCTGTGACTCAAAGACTCTTACATATAACTAACTCCAAGAGCACGGTTGAATGATTGAATTGAAATAGTATATGACTCCTGTCCATCATCGTGTGCACACTGGCCTGATCAGGACATCTGCACCTTTTAAACCGTCTAGACTGCGCTGTACTCGTCCCAACAGCTGCTGAAAGAGGTTTGAATAAACGATTAATCCATTTTGACCGTGTTAAGTTCTGCGTTATGTTCTATAAATATGTACTTCACGAAAGACGTTACTGTAGTTCTGTCTGAGTTCTGCACAAAGGTAAACGCATTATTGTTGTTAATTTTTTATTGTACAGTATCAGTGAATGACACATTTTGGCTGTGGTGTGTGCAGTAATGTGTGCGTAATGCCTGCTAATTACATTGTTTATTCCGATTATATTGGGCACTTTTTGCACTTAAATTAGTTTATTCTTACTGTTGACATTTGAAAATGATGCATGTGTTTTTCCATGGGTTAAAATCATCGGTTAATTTCGTGATTTTGACAGTTTCCACTTGGACATTTTAGTCATGCATGACTGTTTTTGAATGCCCTGTTTTGATCCATTTTCCTGATAAAGGTTTTTTATTTTAATTTTATTTTGACATTATTTTGTTTTAAGGAGATAAAAATGGTGCTAATCAGCCTTGATTGACATGGCAATACAATTATATAACATTATTTTGGCAGTTCAAATTTTGGGCGTCTTTTTCTTGAATTGGGTGGGTTTTAGTGAGCTTTTGGGCTTGAAATCGTCGACCCAATCAGTCAACACTGTCTGAAATTTAAACAGGAGTGCTAAAAGAAAATTTAAAAGAGAAAATGAATTGAAATTAGTCGACATTGTGAAACATATTCCAAAAATAGCCACAATTTCACATTGTAGCATTTTAGAAATAAAAAATCTCTGGTTTTAAGTTAAGGCTTCACTAGTCACTTCACTTTATTTCACTGTTGCAGTCAAAATATAATTGATTGGCTATATTGAAACATTTAATAATTACTCTGTAGCAGCCACCAAGTTCTGTGAAAGATTCATTGTAAAAAGTTATGTTAAACATTAGTGCATCATTAGTGTTCTGTCTCTTGAATGCACTTTATGCTGAGGCTATTACATACATCGCCACTGAGCATTGCAGAAGCCTGATTTGTTAGTATAGAAGTATAGACTATATGCTCTTGCTGATAGCGACTTTGCGATTGTTGCTTTGGGGCAGGGGCAGGGGGGGCCCTTGAGTCTTGTTGCCCAGGGCACAGGAAATTGTTAATCCGGCCCTGCCAAAGGCCCATCACCCAAAGGAGTGTGGAAAGCCCCAATGGCAGCCACATACACCTTGAGTGTGGACGGGGTAAGCCCTGCAGAGAAGCGATCTTGGAGGAACTCCAGCACTGAAGCCACTGGGCAGTTAACTGGGTCCACCTCACGCTCCCTGCACCAAGTGGAAAACACATTCCACTTGAGGCTGTACAGTCTCCTCGTAGACGGAGCCCTGTAACTGAGCAAGGTCTCAATCACATCTGGCGGCAGGCCGGCCTCTAGGCACCTGACCCCCTCAGGGGCCAGACCCAAAGGTTCCATATCTCCGGCCAGGGGTGAAATATTGTGCCCCCCACCTGTGATAGGAGATCCCTCCTCAGAGGGATCTGCCATGGAAGACCCGCCAGCAGAACTATGATGTCTGAGAACCAAACTCGAGTCGGCCAATGAGGTGCCACCAGAAGCAGGCTGACACCTTGTCGACGGACCCTCTCCAGGACTCCCGGGAGCAGAGCAATCGGGGGGAATGCATACAGACGCAGCCTCGGCCACGTCTGAACCATGGCATGCCCCAGCGGGGCTGGATGCGTGAGAGAAAACCACAGTGGACAGTGGGACGTCTCGCGAGACGCAAACAGATCCACGTCCACTGGGCCGAACCTCTCGCACATGGCCTCCACCACCTCTGGGTGGAGTCGTCACTCCCCGGGCCTCAGCCCCTGCATCGACAGGATGTCTGCTCCCTGATTTTGGACCCCCGGGACATACATTGCCCTGATGGACAACAGTTTCCCTTGGGACCACAGGAGGATCTGATGCGCCAGTCTGCATAGAGGGCGCGACCTCAGACCCCCTGCCGATTGAGGTACGATACGACAGCTGTGTTGTCTGTTCATACCAGGACATGGTGACCGCAAAGGTCCGGAAAAAAGCTCCTGAGAGCCTTGTAGACCGCCATCATCTCCAGGCAGTTTATGTGCCAGGAGGAATGACGGCCCTCCCACGGGCCCCTCGCAAAGCGGCCGTCCATGACCGCGCCCCAAACAGTGAGGGAGGCATCTGTTGAAACGGATTTCCGGCAACAGGACGCTCCCAACACTGGCCCCTGGGACAGAAACCAAGGTTTCTTCCATATGACTAGGGAAGGAAGGCATTTGCGCGTTACCCTGATCATACGGAACGGATTCCCTCTGGGGGAAAACCCCTTGGTTTTCCGCCACCACTGTAGGGGTCGCATGTGCAGCAGGCAGTATATCCTCCGGAGAGGGACCCTCGCCCTCATCGAGCTCTTTTAGGAGGTCGGCCTGCAATATTGATAACGTATGCAGGGTACTACCAGCCCGCCCAGCCACCATATAGGCTCCGCCCACCAAGGATGATGTGTCCCTACAGGGCTTGGTGGGCAGTGCCGGGGCTTTAAGGGATGACGCCGATTCGGGCGAAAGATCAAGAGCATCCTCCACCCGCGGCATCATCCCATAACCAGCCTTGCATGCCCCCAACACGTTGGTGTGATACACACAAAGTATGTATACAATTGTGTATTTTTTTTTTCCTCAACTCTGTATATTGTTATAAGTTTAATAATTACATTATTTTCCTATGCAGTGTGCAAATTAACCGGCTGTATATTGAATTATATGAGAAAAAAAGGGGGACTCTTATTTTGACATTCTGACCCGGGAGTCGCGAACGGACTGGTGAACTGCGCATGCTCCCTCACATCAACAGAGGAGCTGTGAAAAGAGCAGACGCGACTTCCCCATCCTTTTCATTTCTTCCTGTTTTTTTACAGGTAAAAACACGAACATTATAGGAGAAACCGTTGAATATATAACAGTGATTGAACTATTTTGATGTATGAGGAATGCAAGGTGTTGAATGTGATTTAGCTGATGACGTTTTGTTTTGTAATGTATGTTCTCTAACTTGAGGAAAATTATCTAAATATGCTCCAGTGATCATTATATCTAACTATAGAGTTTTATTAATCGTTTTTGGTTTGTAAAATGTTTAATTGTTTGAGTTAATGTGTTAAAATAGAGCGTTAAATGTCTCTGGGAAGCTCATTCTGTGATCGCGTTTGGCGCGCTTGGTGGTCACGTGACCAGTCGCTGAGGGAAGAGTGAAAAGCCACTCAATCTGTGTCCTTCCATTGTAAATGCTCTCCTGTGTGAGGAAAAAAATAGTAAATTGTGTTGTACAGTATTTTTGAGAAGGAAGTGGTTTACAATATACACTTTTATAATTATATATATATATATATATATATATATTTATTAAGGCTGTCACGATATCAGATTTTTCACACCACGGTTATTGTGGCCAAAAAAAAACACCGGAGTATTTACGTGTCATGTTATCAGACCAGTCCTGTTCATTTTAAATATTGTGGTTATCGCCAATACCGGTATATTGCCACACCCAAAATTAACATGATGTCGATATACCGGTATATTGCGACACCCCTAATAAATATATATATATGTATATGTAAGACCAATTCTTATACAGGGTCATGGGGTTGAAACAAGAAATACTCTGCGCTGCGAAACAAGCTGACTCCGACAGGAAGTATAGTGCAGCTACTGTGCAGGATGTGTTCTTACACACTGTCTACCAGGGACTAAGGCACCTTTGCAAAGACATTCGTAGCGAGCTGAAACCCTTGTTAGCCAATAGCAGTGGCGGATCTAGAAAATTGTACATGGGGGGGCAAAGGGGTGGCAAGAGGTCTTGGCAGGGTGGCAGGGGTAGACGGTACATGGAAATCCCTATATGTGAATTGCTTTAACAAAACAAACACAAAACCACTTTTAAACTACAGTACTTAATGTTTAATCATGCCCTTACACACTACAAAGGTTTTTAATTCACATCAGGAATAAGCCCAGGGTTCAAACAAAACAAAACAGTATACTACTGTATACTTCTGCTACTTTCTTCAACTACTCTTGCCTGCAAAAGTCAATATGTGAAAACCTCTGGTTATCCTTGTATTACATTACACTGTAGGGCCATGTAGCTAATAAGTAGCCTATATAACAAACATAAAATCAGAAAGATTTATCATGCACACACCAGTTATGTTTACACTACTTAATCCTATTGTATTTGTTATTTCCCCAGTTGTAACCTGGTTTCATTGCTGTGATATCTGAGAGGAATTGGATTTAATAGGACTGCTTATCTAAATCAAATGTAAAAAAAATAATAATTGCATCACAATAAGTGTATTGTGATTGTCACTAACATTTTAGTAACAACTGGATTTTATTAGGTTTAGTGACAACATTTTACAGTGTTTACATGGTACAATTTCTGGTAAGCTACGCTTTTGTTATTTCAATTCAATTAAATTATTGTGATTTGATTTAATATTGAACAGCGCTGCTCTGTGCTCTTCAGCAATACATGAGAACCTTGTAGACTCAACCCAGCGACACATGAGAACCTTGTAGACTCAACCTGCCTTGTTTAAACAATGAACAGCGCTGCTCTGTGCTCTTCAGCAACACATGAGAACCTTGTAGACTCAACCCAGCGACACATGAGAACCTTGTAGACTCAACCTGCCTTGTTTAAACAATGAACAGCACTGCTCTGTGCTCTTCAGCAACACATGAGAACCTTGTAGACTCAACCCAGCGACACATGAGAACCTTGTAGACTCAACCTGCCTTGTTTAAACAATGAACAGCGCTGCTCTGTGCTCTTCAGCAACACATGAGAACCTTGTAGACTCAACCTGCCTTGTTTAAACAATGAACAGCGCTGCTCTGTGCTCTTCAGCAATACATGAGAACCTTGTAGACTCAACCCAGCGACACATGAGAACCTTGTAGACTCAACCCAGTGACACATGAGAACCTTGTAGACTCAACTTGCCTTGTTTAAACAATTAACAGCGCTGCTCTGTGCTCTTCAGCTATACATGAGAACCTTGTAGACTCAACCCAGCGACACATGAGAACCTTGTAGACTCAACCCAGCAACACGTGAGAACCTTGTAGACTCAACCTGCCTTGTTTAAACAATGAACAGCACTGTTCTGTGCTCTTCAGCATACATGAGAACCTTGTAGACTCAACCCAGCAACACGTGAGAACCTTGTAGACTCAACCTGCCTTGTTTAAACAATGAACAGCACTGCTCTGTGCTCTTCAGCGATACATGAGAACCTTGTAGACTCAACCCAGCGACACATGAGAACCTTGTAGACTCAACCTGCCTTGTTTAAACAATGAACAGCACTGCTCTGTGCTCTTCAGCGATACATGAGAACCTTGTAGACTCAACCCAGCGACACATGAGAACCTTGTAGACTCAACCCAGCGACACATGAGAACCTTGTAGACTCAACCTGCCTTGTTTAAACAATGAACAGCACTGCTCTGTGCTCTTCAGCTATACATGAGAACCTTGTAGACTCAACCCAGCGACACATGAGAACCTTGTAGACTCAACCTGCCTTGTTTAAACAATGAACAGCACTGCTCTGTGCTCTTCAGCGATACATGAGAACCTTGTAGACTCAACCCAGCGACACATGAGAACCTTGTAGACTCAACCTGCCTTGTTTAAACAATGAACAGCGCTGCTCTGTGCTCTTCAGCGATACATGAGAACCTTGTAGACTCAACCCAGCGACACATGAGAACCTTGTAGACTCAATCTGCCTTGTTTAAACAATGAACAGCACTGCTCTGTGCTCTTCAGCATACATGAGAACCTTGTAGACTCAACCCAGCAACACGTGAGAACCTTGTAGACTCAACTTGCCTTGTTTAAACAATGAACAGCACTGCTCTGTGCTCTTCAGCGATACATGAGAACCTTGTAGACTCAACCCAGCAACACGTGAGAACCTTGTAGACTCAACTTGCCTTGTTTAAACAATGAACAGCACTGCTCTGTGCTCTTCAGCGATACATGAGAACCTTGTAGACTCAACTTGCCTTGTTTAAACAATGAACAGCACTGCTCTGTGCTCTTCAGCGATACATGAGAACCTTGTAGACTCAACCCAGCAACACGTGAGAACCTTGTAGACTCAACGTGCCTTGTTTAAACAATGAACAGCGCTGCTCTGTGCTCTTCAGCATACATGAGAACCTTGTAGACTCAACCCAGCGACACGTGAGAACCTTGTAGACTCAACCTGCCTTGTTTAAACAATGAACAGCGCTGCTCTGTGCTCTTCAGCGACACATGAGAACCTTGTAGACTCAACCCAGCGACACATGAGAACCTTGTAGACTCAACCTGCCTTGTTTAAACAATGAACAGCACTGTTCTGTGCTCTTCAGCGATACATGAGAACCTTGTAGACTCAACCTGCCTTGTTTAAAAAATGAACAGCACTGTTCTGTGCTCTTCAGCGATACATGAGAACCTTGTAGACTCAACCTGCCTTGTTTAAAAAATGAACAGCGCTGCTCTGTGCTCTTCAGCGATACATGAGAACCTTGTAGACTCAACCCAGCGACACATGAGAACCTTGTAGACTCAACCTGCCTTGTTTAAACAATGAACAGCACTGCTCTGTGCTCTTCAGCAACACATGAGAACCTTGTAGACTCAACCCAGCGACACATGAGAACCTTGTAGACTCAACCTGCCTTGTTTAAACAATGAACAGCGCTGCTCTGTGCTCTTCAGCAATACATGAGAACCTTGTAGACTCAACCCAGCGACACATGAGAACCTTGTAGACTCAACCTGCCTTGTTTAAACAATGAACAGCACTGCTCTGTGCTCTTCAGCTATACATGAGAACCTTGTAGACTCAACCCAGCGACACATGAGAACCTTGTAGACTCAACCTGCCTTGTTTAAACAATGAACAGCGCTGCTCTGTGCTCTTCAGCTATACATGAGAACCTTGTAGACTCAACCCAGTGACACGTGAGAACCTTGTAGACTCAACCTGCCTTGTTTAAACAATGAACAGCTCTGTTCTGTGCTCTTCAGCTGTACATGAGAACCTTGTAGACTCAACCCAGCAACACGTGAGAACCTTGTAGACTCAACCCAGTGACACATGAGAACCTTGTAGACTCAACTTGCCTTGTTTAAACAATTAACAGCGCTGCTCTGTGCTCTTCAGCTATACATGAGAACCTTGTAGACTCAACCCAGCGACACATGAGAACCTTGTAGACTCAACCCAGCGACACATGAGAACCTTGTAGACTCAACCTGCCTTGTTTAAACAATGAACAGCACTGCTCTGTGCTCTTCAGCTATACATGAGAACCTTGTAGACTCAACCCAGCGACACATGAGAACCTTGTAGACTCAACCTGCCTTGTTTAAACAATGAACAGCGCTGCTCTGTGCTCTTCAGCTATACATGAGAACCTTGTAGACTCAACCCAGCGACACATGAGAACCTTGTAGACTCAACCTGCCTTGTTTAAACAATGAACAGCGCTGCTCTGTGCTCTTCAGCGATACATGAGAACCTTGTAGACTCAACCCAGCGACACATGAGAACCTTGTAGACTCAATCTGCCTTGTTTAAACAATGAACAGCACTGCTCTGTGCTCTTCAGCATACATGAGAACCTTGTAGACTCAACCCAGCGACACATGAGAACCTTGTAGACTCAACGTGCCTTGTTTAAACAATGAACAGCGCTGCTCTGTGCTCTTCAGCATACATGAGAACCTTGTAGACTCAACCCAGCGACACGTGAGAACCTTGTAGACTCAATCTGCCTTGTTTAAACAATGAACAGCGCTGCTCTGTGCTCTTCAGCATACATGAGAACCTTGTAGACTCAACCCAGCGACACATGAGAACCTTGTAGACTCAACGTGCCTTGTTTAAACAATGAACAGCGCTGCTCTGTGCTCTTCAGCATACATGAGAACCTTGTAGACTCAACCCAGCGACACGTGAGAACCTTGTAGACTCAATCTGCCTTGTTTAAACAATTAACAGCGCTGCTCTGTGCTCTTCAGCTATACATGAGAACCTTGTAGACTCAACCCAGCGACACATGAGAACCTTGTAGACTCAATCTGCCTTGTTTAAACAATTAACAGCGCTGCTCTGTGCTCTTCAGCTATACATGAGAACCTTGTAGACTCAACCCAGCGACACATGAGAACCTTGTAGACTCAACCCAGCGACACATGAGAACCTTGTAGACTCAACCTGCCTTGTTTAAACAATGAACAGCGCTGCTCTGTGCTCTTCAGCTATACATGAGAACCTTGTAGACTCAACCCAGCGACACATGAGAACCTTGTAGACTCAATCTGCCTTGTTTAAACAATTAACAGCGCTGCTCTGTGCTCTTCAGCGATACATGAGAACCTTGTAGACTCAACCCAGCGACACATGAGAACCTTGTAGACTCAACCTGCCTTGTTTAAACAATGAACAGCGCTGCTCTGTGCTCTTCAGCTATACATGAGAACCTTGTAGACTCAACCCAGCGACACATGAGAACCTTGTAGACTCAACCTGCCTTGTTTAAACAATGAACAGCGCTGCTCTGTGCTCTTCAGCGATACATGAGAACCTTGTAGACTCAACCCAGCGACACATGAGAACCTTGTAGACTCAATCTGCCTTGTTTAAACAATGAACAGCACTGCTCTGTGCTCTTCAGCATACATGAGAACCTTGTAGACTCAACCCAGCAACACGTGAGAACCTTGTAGACTCAACTTGCCTTGTTTAAACAATGAACAGCACTGCTCTGTGCTCTTCAGCGATACATGAGAACCTTGTAGACTCAACCCAGCGACACATGAGAACCTTGTAGACTCAACCCAGTGACACATGAGAACCTTGTAGACTCAACCTGCCTTGTTTAAACAATGAACAGCGCTGCTCTGTGCTCTTCAGCTATACATGAGAACCTTGTAGACTCAACCCAGCGACACATGAGAACCTTGTAGACTCAACCCAGCGACACATGAGAACCTTGTAGACTCAACCTGCCTTGTTTAAACAATGAACAGCACTGCTCTGTGCTCTTCAGCTATACATGAGAACCTTGTAGACTCAACCCAGCGACACATGAGAACCTTGTAGACTCAACCTGCCTTGTTTAAACAATGAACAGCACTGCTCTGTGCTCTTCAGCGATACATGAGAACCTTGTAGACTCAACCCAGCGACACATGAGAACCTTGTAGACTCAACCTGCCTTGTTTAAACAATGAACAGCGCTGCTCTGTGCTCTTCAGCGATACATGAGAACCTTGTAGACTCAACCCAGCGACACATGAGAACCTTGTAGACTCAACCTGCCTTGTTTAAACAATGAACAGCGCTGCTCTGTGCTCTTCAGCATACATGAGAACCTTGTAGACTCAACCCAGCAACACGTGAGAACCTTGTAGACTCAACTTGCCTTGTTTAAACAATGAACAGCACTGCTCTGTGCTCTTCAGCGATACATGAGAACCTTGTAGACTCAACCCAGCAACACGTGAGAACCTTGTAGACTCAACTTGCCTTGTTTAAACAATGAACAGCACTGCTCTGTGCTCTTCAGCGATACATGAGAACCTTGTAGACTCAACCTGCCTTGTTTAAACAATGAACAGTGCTGCTCTGTGCTCTTCAGCATACATGAGAACCTTGTAGACTCAACCCAGGGACACATGAGAACCTTGTAGACTCAACCTGCCTTGTTTAAACAATGAACAGTGCTGCTCTGTGCTCTTCAGCATACATGAGAACCTTGTAGACTCAACCCAGCGACACATGAGAACCTTGTAGACTCAACCTGCCTTGTTTAAACAATGAACAGCGCTGCTCTGTGCTCTTCAGCGATACATGAGAACCTTGTAGACTCAACCCAGCGACACATGAGAACCTTGTAGACTCAACCTGCCTTGTTTAAACAATGAACAGCACTGTTCTGTGCTCTTCAGCGATACATGAGAACCTTGTAGACTCAACCTGCCTTGTTTAAAAAATGAACAGCACTGTTCTGTGCTCTTCAGCGATACATGAGAACCTTGTAGACTCAACCTGCCTTGTTTAAAAAATGAACAGCACTGCTCTGTGCTCTTAAGTGATACATGAGAACCTTGTAGACTCAACCCAGCAACACGTGAGAACCTTGTAGACTCAACCTGCCTTGTTTAAACAATGAACAGCACTGCTCTGTGCTCTTCAGCATACATGAGAACCTTGTAGACTCAACCCAGCAACACGTGAGAACCTTGTAGACTCAACCTGCCTTGTTTAAACAATGAACAGCACTGCTCTGTGCTCTTCAGCTATACATGAGAACCTTGTAGACTCAACCCAGCGACACATGAGAACCTTGTAGACTCAACCTGCCTTGTTTAAACAATGAACAGCACTGCTCTGTGCTCTTCAGCGATACATGAGAACCTTGTAGACTCAACCCAGCGACACATGAGAACCTTGTAGACTCAACTTGCCTTGTTTAAACAATTAACAGCGCTGCTCTGTGCTCTTCAGCTATACATGAGAACCTTGTAGACTCAACCCAGTGACACATGAGAACCTTGTAGACTCAACTTGCCTTGTTTAAACAATTAACAGCGCTGCTCTGTGCTCTTCAGCTATACATGAGAACCTTGTAGACTCAACCCAGCGACACATGAGAACCTTGTAGACTCAACCCAGCGACACATGAGAACCTTGTAGACTCAACCTGCCTTGTTTAAACAATGAACAGCACTGCTCTGTGCTCTTCAGCTATACATGAGAACCTTGTAGACTCAACCCAGCGACACATGAGAACCTTGTAGACTCAACCTGCCTTGTTTAAACAATGAACAGCACTGCTCTGTGCTCTTCAGCGATACATGAGAACCTTGTAGACTCAACCCAGCGACACATGAGAACCTTGTAGACTCAACCTGCCTTGTTTAAACAATGAACAGCACTGCTCTGTGCTCTTCAGCTATACATGAGAACCTTGTAGACTCAACCCAGCGACACATGAGAACCTTGTAGACTCAACCTGCCTTGTTTAAACAATGAACAGCACTGCTCTGTGCTCTTCAGCAACACATGAGAACCTTGTAGACTCAACCCAGCGACACATGAGAACCTTGTAGACTCAACCTGCCTTGTTTAAACAATGAACAGCACTGCTCTGTGCTCTTCAGCGATACATGAGAACCTTGTAGACTCAACCCAGCAACACGTGAGAACCTTGTAGACTCAACCCAGCAACACGTGAGAACCTTGTAGACTCAACTTGCCTTGTTTAAACAATGAACAGCACTGCTCTGTGCTCTTCAGCGATACATGAGAACCTTGTAGACTCAACCCAGCAACACGTGAGAACCTTGTAGACTCAACGTGCCTTGTTTAAACAATGAACAGCACTGCTCTGCGCTCTTCAGCGATACATGAGAACCTTGTAGACTCAACCCAGCGACACATGAGAACCTTGTAGACTCAACCTGCCTTGTTTAAACAATGAACAGCACTGCTCTGTGCTCTTCAGCAACACATGAGAACCTTGTAGACTCAACCCAGCGACACATGAGAACCTTGTAGACTCAACCTGCCTTGTTTAAACAATGAACAGCGCTGCTCTGTGCTCTTCAGCAACACATGAGAACCTTGTAGACTCAACCTGCCTTGTTTAAACAATGAACAGCGCTGCTCTGTGCTCTTCAGCAACACATGAGAACCTTGTAGACTCAACCTGCCTTGTTTAAACAATGAACAGCGCTGCTCTGTGCTCTTCAGCATACATGAGAACCTTGTAGACTCAACTTGCCTTGTTTAAACAATTAACAGCGCTGCTGTGTGCTCTTCAGCTGTACATGAGAACCTTGTAGACTCAACCCAGCAACACGTGAGAACCTTGTAGACTCAACCCAGCGACACATGAGAACCTTGTAGACTCAACCCAGCGACACATGAGAACCTTGTAGACTCAACCTGCCTTGTTTAAACAATGAACAGCACTGCTCTGTGCTCTTCAGCGATACATGAGAACCTTGTAGACTCAACCCAGCGACACATGAGAACCTTGTAGACTCAACCCAGCGACACATGAGAACCTTGTAGACTCAACCTGCCTTGTTTAAACAATGAACAGCACTGCTCTGTGCTCTTCAGCTATACATGAGAACCTTGTAGACTCAACCCAGCGACACATGAGAACCTTGTAGACTCAACCTGCCTTGTTTAAACAATGAACAGCACTGCTCTGTGCTCTTCAGCGATACATGAGAACCTTGTAGACTCAACCCAGCGACACATGAGAACCTTGTAGACTCAACCTGCCTTGTTTAAACAATGAACAGCGCTGCTCTGTGCTCTTCAGCGATACATGAGAACCTTGTAGACTCAACCCAGCGACACATGAGAACCTTGTAGACTCAATCTGCCTTGTTTAAACAATGAACAGCGCTGCTCTGTGCTCTTCAGCATACATGAGAACCTTGTAGACTCAACCCAGCAACACGTGAGAACCTTGTAGACTCAACTTGCCTTGTTTAAACAATGAACAGCACTGCTCTGTGCTCTTCAGCGATACATGAGAACCTTGTAGACTCAACCCAGCAACACGTGAGAACCTTGTAGACTCAACTTGCCTTGTTTAAACAATGAACAGCGCTGCTCTGTGCTCTTCAGCATACATGAGAACCTTGTAGACTCAACTTGCCTTGTTTAAACAATGAACAGCACTGCTCTGTGCTCTTCAGCGATACATGAGAACCTTGTAGACTCAACCCAGCAACACGTGAGAACCTTGTAGACTCAACTTGCCTTGTTTAAACAATGAACAGCGCTGCTCTGTGCTCTTCAGCATACATGAGAACCTTGTAGACTCAACTTGCCTTGTTTAAACAATGAACAGCGCTGCTCTGTGCTCTTCAGCATACATGAGAACCTTGTAGACTCAACTTGCCTTGTTTAAACAATGAACAGCGCTGCTCTGTGCTCTTCAGCGATACATGAGAACCTTGTAGACTCAACTTGCCTTGTTTAAACAATGAACAGCGCTGCTCTGTGCTCTTCAGCGATACATGAGAACCTTGTAGACTCAACCCAGCAACACGTGAGAACCTTGTAGACTCAACGTGCCTTGTTTAAACAATGAACAGCGCTGCTCTGTGCTCTTCAGCATACATGAGAACCTTGTAGACTCAACCCAGCGACACGTGAGAACCTTGTAGACTCAACCTGCCTTGTTTAAACAATGAACAGCGCTGCTCTGTGCTCTTCAGCGACACATGAGAACCTTGTAGACTCAACCCAGCGACACATGAGAACCTTGTAGACTCAACCTGCCTTGTTTAAACAATGAACAGCACTGTTCTGTGCTCTTCAGCGATACATGAGAACCTTGTAGACTCAACCTGCCTTGTTTAAAAAATGAACAGCACTGTTCTGTGCTCTTCAGCGATACATGAGAACCTTGTAGACTCAACCTGCCTTGTTTAAAAAATGAACAGCGCTGCTCTGTGCTCTTCAGCGATACATGAGAACCTTGTAGACTCAACCTGCCTTGTTTAAAAAATGAACAGCACTGCTCTGTGCTCTTCAGCGATACATGAGAACCTTGTAGACTCAACCCAGCGACACATGAGAACCTTGTAGACTCAACCTGCCTTGTTTAAACAATGAACAGCACTGCTCTGTGCTCTTCAGCAACACATGAGAACCTTGTAGACTCAACCCAGCGACACATGAGAACCTTGTAGACTCAACCTGCCTTGTTTAAACAATGAACAGCGCTGCTCTGTGCTCTTCAGCAATACATGAGAACCTTGTAGACTCAACCCAGCGACACATGAGAACCTTGTAGACTCAACCTGCCTTGTTTAAACAATGAACAGCACTGCTCTGTGCTCTTCAGCTATACATGAGAACCTTGTAGACTCAACCCAGCGACACATGAGAACCTTGTAGACTCAACCTGCCTTGTTTAAACAATGAACAGCGCTGCTCTGTGCTCTTCAGCTATACATGAGAACCTTGTAGACTCAACCCAGTGACACGTGAGAACCTTGTAGACTCAACCTGCCTTGTTTAAACAATGAACAGCTCTGTTCTGTGCTCTTCAGCTGTACATGAGAACCTTGTAGACTCAACCCAGCAACACGTGAGAACCTTGTAGACTCAACCCAGTGACACATGAGAACCTTGTAGACTCAACTTGCCTTGTTTAAACAATTAACAGCGCTGCTCTGTGCTCTTCAGCTATACATGAGAACCTTGTAGACTCAACCCAGCGACACATGAGAACCTTGTAGACTCAACCCAGCGACACATGAGAACCTTGTAGACTCAACCTGCCTTGTTTAAACAATGAACAGCACTGCTCTGTGCTCTTCAGCTATACATGAGAACCTTGTAGACTCAACCCAGCGACACATGAGAACCTTGTAGACTCAACCTGCCTTGTTTAAACAATGAACAGCGCTGCTCTGTGCTCTTCAGCTATACATGAGAACCTTGTAGACTCAACCCAGCGACACATGAGAACCTTGTAGACTCAACCTGCCTTGTTTAAACAATGAACAGCGCTGCTCTGTGCTCTTCAGCGATACATGAGAACCTTGTAGACTCAACCCAGCGACACATGAGAACCTTGTAGACTCAATCTGCCTTGTTTAAACAATGAACAGCACTGCTCTGTGCTCTTCAGCATACATGAGAACCTTGTAGACTCAACCCAGCGACACATGAGAACCTTGTAGACTCAACGTGCCTTGTTTAAACAATGAACAGCGCTGCTCTGTGCTCTTCAGCATACATGAGAACCTTGTAGACTCAACCCAGCGACACGTGAGAACCTTGTAGACTCAATCTGCCTTGTTTAAACAATGAACAGCGCTGCTCTGTGCTCTTCAGCATACATGAGAACCTTGTAGACTCAACCCAGCGACACATGAGAACCTTGTAGACTCAACGTGCCTTGTTTAAACAATGAACAGCGCTGCTCTGTGCTCTTCAGCATACATGAGAACCTTGTAGACTCAACCCAGCGACACGTGAGAACCTTGTAGACTCAATCTGCCTTGTTTAAACAATTAACAGCGCTGCTCTGTGCTCTTCAGCTATACATGAGAACCTTGTAGACTCAACCCAGCGACACATGAGAACCTTGTAGACTCAATCTGCCTTGTTTAAACAATTAACAGCGCTGCTCTGTGCTCTTCAGCTATACATGAGAACCTTGTAGACTCAACCCAGCGACACATGAGAACCTTGTAGACTCAACCCAGCGACACATGAGAACCTTGTAGACTCAACCTGCCTTGTTTAAACAATGAACAGCGCTGCTCTGTGCTCTTCAGCTATACATGAGAACCTTGTAGACTCAACCCAGCGACACATGAGAACCTTGTAGACTCAATCTGCCTTGTTTAAACAATTAACAGCGCTGCTCTGTGCTCTTCAGCGATACATGAGAACCTTGTAGACTCAACCCAGCGACACATGAGAACCTTGTAGACTCAACCTGCCTTGTTTAAACAATGAACAGCGCTGCTCTGTGCTCTTCAGCTATACATGAGAACCTTGTAGACTCAACCCAGCGACACATGAGAACCTTGTAGACTCAACCTGCCTTGTTTAAACAATGAACAGCGCTGCTCTGTGCTCTTCAGCGATACATGAGAACCTTGTAGACTCAACCCAGCGACACATGAGAACCTTGTAGACTCAATCTGCCTTGTTTAAACAATGAACAGCACTGCTCTGTGCTCTTCAGCATACATGAGAACCTTGTAGACTCAACCCAGCAACACGTGAGAACCTTGTAGACTCAACTTGCCTTGTTTAAACAATGAACAGCACTGCTCTGTGCTCTTCAGCGATACATGAGAACCTTGTAGACTCAACCCAGCGACACATGAGAACCTTGTAGACTCAACCCAGTGACACATGAGAACCTTGTAGACTCAACCTGCCTTGTTTAAACAATGAACAGCGCTGCTCTGTGCTCTTCAGCTATACATGAGAACCTTGTAGACTCAACCCAGCGACACATGAGAACCTTGTAGACTCAACCCAGCGACACATGAGAACCTTGTAGACTCAACCTGCCTTGTTTAAACAATGAACAGCACTGCTCTGTGCTCTTCAGCTATACATGAGAACCTTGTAGACTCAACCCAGCGACACATGAGAACCTTGTAGACTCAACCTGCCTTGTTTAAACAATGAACAGCACTGCTCTGTGCTCTTCAGCGATACATGAGAACCTTGTAGACTCAACCCAGCGACACATGAGAACCTTGTAGACTCAACCTGCCTTGTTTAAACAATGAACAGCGCTGCTCTGTGCTCTTCAGCGATACATGAGAACCTTGTAGACTCAACCCAGCGACACATGAGAACCTTGTAGACTCAACCTGCCTTGTTTAAACAATGAACAGCGCTGCTCTGTGCTCTTCAGCATACATGAGAACCTTGTAGACTCAACCCAGCAACACGTGAGAACCTTGTAGACTCAACTTGCCTTGTTTAAACAATGAACAGCACTGCTCTGTGCTCTTCAGCGATACATGAGAACCTTGTAGACTCAACCCAGCAACACGTGAGAACCTTGTAGACTCAACTTGCCTTGTTTAAACAATGAACAGCACTGCTCTGTGCTCTTCAGCGATACATGAGAACCTTGTAGACTCAACCTGCCTTGTTTAAACAATGAACAGTGCTGCTCTGTGCTCTTCAGCATACATGAGAACCTTGTAGACTCAACCCAGCGACACATGAGAACCTTGTAGACTCAACCTGCCTTGTTTAAACAATGAACAGTGCTGCTCTGTGCTCTTCAGCATACATGAGAACCTTGTAGACTCAACCCAGCGACACATGAGAACCTTGTAGACTCAACCTGCCTTGTTTAAACAATGAACAGCGCTGCTCTGTGCTCTTCAGCGATACATGAGAACCTTGTAGACTCAACCCAGCGACACATGAGAACCTTGTAGACTCAACCTGCCTTGTTTAAACAATGAACAGCACTGTTCTGTGCTCTTCAGCGATACATGAGAACCTTGTAGACTCAACCTGCCTTGTTTAAAAAATGAACAGCGCTGCTCTGTGCTCTTAAGTGATACATGAGAACCTTGTAGACTCAACCCAGCAACACGTGAGAACCTTGTAGACTCAACGTGCCTTGTTTAAACAATGAACAGCACTGCTCTGTGCTCTTCAGCATACATGAGAACCTTGTAGACTCAACCCAGCAACACGTGAGAACCTTGTAGACTCAACCTGCCTTGTTTAAACAATGAACAGCACTGCTCTGTGCTCTTCAGCTATACATGAGAACCTTGTAGACTCAACCCAGCGACACATGAGAACCTTGTAGACTCAACCTGCCTTGTTTAAACAATGAACAGCACTGCTCTGTGCTCTTCAGCGATACATGAGAACCTTGTAGACTCAACCCAGCGACACATGAGAACCTTGTAGACTCAACTTGCCTTGTTTAAACAATTAACAGCGCTGCTCTGTGCTCTTCAGCTATACATGAGAACCTTGTAGACTCAACCCAGTGACACATGAGAACCTTGTAGACTCAACTTGCCTTGTTTAAACAATTAACAGCGCTGCTCTGTGCTCTTCAGCTATACATGAGAACCTTGTAGACTCAACCCAGCGACACATGAGAACCTTGTAGACTCAACCCAGCGACACATGAGAACCTTGTAGACTCAACCTGCCTTGTTTAAACAATGAACAGCACTGCTCTGTGCTCTTCAGCTATACATGAGAACCTTGTAGACTCAACCCAGCGACACATGAGAACCTTGTAGACTCAACCTGCCTTGTTTAAACAATGAACAGCACTGCTCTGTGCTCTTCAGCGATACATGAGAACCTTGTAGACTCAACCCAGCGACACATGAGAACCTTGTAGACTCAACCTGCCTTGTTTAAACAATGAACAGCGCTGCTCTGTGCTCTTCAGCTATACATGAGAACCTTGTAGACTCAACCCAGCGACACATGAGAACCTTGTAGACTCAACCTGCCTTGTTTAAACAATGAACAGCACTGCTCTGTGCTCTTCAGCAACACATGAGAACCTTGTAGACTCAACCCAGCGACACATGAGAACCTTGTAGACTCAACCTGCCTTGTTTAAACAATGAACAGCACTGCTCTGTGCTCTTCAGCGATACATGAGAACCTTGTAGACTCAACCCAGCAACACGTGAGAACCTTGTAGACTCAACCCAGCAACACGTGAGAACCTTGTAGACTCAACTTGCCTTGTTTAAACAATGAACAGCACTGCTCTGTGCTCTTCAGCGATACATGAGAACCTTGTAGACTCAACCCAGCAACACGTGAGAACCTTGTAGACTCAACGTGCCTTGTTTAAACAATGAACAGCACTGCTCTGCGCTCTTCAGCGATACATGAGAACCTTGTAGACTCAACCCAGCGACACATGAGAACCTTGTAGACTCAACCTGCCTTGTTTAAACAATGAACAGCACTGTTCTGTGCTCTTCAGCGATACATGAGAACCTTGTAGACTCAACCTGCCTTGTTTAAAAAATGAACAGCACTGTTCTGTGCTCTTCAGCGATACATGAGAACCTTGTAGACTCAACCTGCCTTGTTTAAAAAATGAACAGCACTGCTCTGTGCTCTTCAGCGATACATGAGAACCTTGTAGACTCAACCCAGCGACACATGAGAACCTTGTAGACTCAACCTGCCTTGTTTAAACAATGAACAGCACTGCTCTGTGCTCTTCAGCAACACATGAGAACCTTGTAGACTCAACCCAGCGACACATGAGAACCTTGTAGACTCAACCTGCCTTGTTTAAACAATGAACAGCGCTGCTCTGTGCTCTTCAGCAACACATGAGAACCTTGTAGACTCAACCTGCCTTGTTTAAACAATGAACAGCGCTGCTCTGTGCTCTTCAGCAACACATGAGAACCTTGTAGACTCAACCTGCCTTGTTTAAACAATGAACAGCGCTGCTCTGTGCTCTTCAGCATACATGAGAACCTTGTAGACTCAACTTGCCTTGTTTAAACAATTAACAGCGCTGCTGTGTGCTCTTCAGCTGTACATGAGAACCTTGTAGACTCAACCCAGCAACACGTGAGAACCTTGTAGACTCAACCCAGTGACACATGAGAACCTTGTAGACTCAACTTGCCTTGTTTAAACAATTAACAGCGCTGCTCTGTGCTCTTCAGCTATACATGAGAACCTTGTAGACTCAACCCAGCGACACATGAGAACCTTGTAGACTCAACCCAGCGACACATGAGAACCTTGTAGACTCAACCTGCCTTGTTTAAACAATGAACAGCACTGCTCTGTGCTCTTCAGCTATACATGAGAACCTTGTAGACTCAACCCAGCGACACATGAGAACCTTGTAGACTCAACCTGCCTTGTTTAAACAATGAACAGCACTGCTCTGTGCTCTTCAGCGATACATGAGAACCTTGTAGACTCAACCCAGCGACACATGAGAACCTTGTAGACTCAACCTGCCTTGTTTAAACAATGAACAGCGCTGCTCTGTGCTCTTCAGCTATACATGAGAACCTTGTAGACTCAACCCAGCGACACATGAGAACCTTGTAGACTCAACCTGCCTTGTTTAAACAATGAACAGCACTGCTCTGTGCTCTTCAGCAACACATGAGAACCTTGTAGACTCAACCCAGCGACACATGAGAACCTTGTAGACTCAACCTGCCTTGTTTAAACAATGAACAGCACTGCTCTGTGCTCTTCAGCGATACATGAGAACCTTGTAGACTCAACCCAGCAACACGTGAGAACCTTGTAGACTCAACCCAGCGACACATGAGAACCTTGTAGACTCAACGTGCCTTGTTTAAACAATGAACAGCACTGCTCTGTGCTCTTCAGCATACATGAGAACCTTGTAGACTCAACCCAGCAACACGTGAGAACCTTGTAGACTCAACCTGCCTTGTTTAAACAATGAACAGCACTGCTCTGTGCTCTTCAGCTATACATGAGAACCTTGTAGACTCAACCCAGCGACACATGAGAACCTTGTAGACTCAACCTGCCTTGTTTAAACAATGAACAGCACTGTTCTGTGCTCTTCAGCGATACATGAGAACCTTGTAGACTCAACCCAGCGACACATGAGAACCTTGTAGACTCAACTTGCCTTGTTTAAACAATGAACAGCGCTGCTCTGTGCTCTTCAGCTATACATGAGAACCTTGTAGACTCAACCCAGTGACACATGAGAACCTTGTAGACTCAACTTGCCTTGTTTAAACAATTAACAGCGCTGCTCTGTGCTCTTCAGCTATACATGAGAACCTT
Source organism: Gobio gobio (assembly GCF_949357685.1). Classification (NCBI taxonomy): domain Eukaryota; kingdom Metazoa; phylum Chordata; class Actinopteri; order Cypriniformes; family Gobionidae; genus Gobio; species Gobio gobio. The sequence continues at coordinate 32,543,338 of NC_137121.1, read as the reverse complement.
GTAGACTCAACCCAGCGACACATGAGAACCTTGTAGACTCAACCTGCCTTGTTTAAACAATGAACAGCACTGCTCTGTGCTCTTCAGCTATACATGAGAACCTTGTAGACTCAACCCAGTGACACATGAGAACCTTGTAGACTCAACTTGCCTTGTTTAAACAATTAACAGCGCTGCTCTGTGCTCTTCAGCTATACATGAGAACCTTGTAGACTCAACCCAGCGACACATGAGAACCTTGTAGACTCAACCCAGCGACACATGAGAACCTTGTAGACTCAACCTGCCTTGTTTAAACAATGAACAGCACTGCTCTGTGCTCTTCAGCTATACATGAGAACCTTGTAGACTCAACCCAGCGACACATGAGAACCTTGTAGACTCAACCTGCCTTGTTTAAACAATGAACAGCACTGCTCTGTGCTCTTCAGCGATACATGAGAACCTTGTAGACTCAACCCAGCGACACATGAGAACCTTGTAGACTCAACCTGCCTTGTTTAAACAATGAACAGCGCTGCTCTGTGCTCTTCAGCTATACATGAGAACCTTGTAGACTCAACCCAGCGACACATGAGAACCTTGTAGACTCAACCTGCCTTGTTTAAACAATGAACAGCACTGCTCTGTGCTCTTCAGCAACACATGAGAACCTTGTAGACTCAACCCAGCGACACATGAGAACCTTGTAGACTCAACCTGCCTTGTTTAAACAATGAACAGCACTGCTCTGTGCTCTTCAGCGATACATGAGAACCTTGTAGACTCAACCCAGCAACACGTGAGAACCTTGTAGACTCAACCCAGCAACACGTGAGAACCTTGTAGACTCAACTTGCCTTGTTTAAACAATGAACAGCACTGCTCTGTGCTCTTCAGCGATACATGAGAACCTTGTAGACTCAACCCAGCAACACGTGAGAACCTTGTAGACTCAACGTGCCTTGTTTAAACAATGAACAGCGCTGCTCTGCGCTCTTCAGCTATACATGAGAACCTTGTAGACTCAACCCAGCGACACATGAGAACCTTGTAGACTCAACCTGCCTTGTTTAAACAATGAACAGCACTGTTCTGTGCTCTTCAGCGATACATGAGAACCTTGTAGACTCAACCTGCCTTGTTTAAAAAATGAACAGCACTGTTCTGTGCTCTTCAGCGATACATGAGAACCTTGTAGACTCAACCTGCCTTGTTTAAAAAATGAACAGCACTGCTCTGTGCTCTTCAGCGATACATGAGAACCTTGTAGACTCAACCCAGCGACACATGAGAACCTTGTAGACTCAACCTGCCTTGTTTAAACAATGAACAGCACTGCTCTGTGCTCTTCAGCAACACATGAGAACCTTGTAGACTCAACCCAGCGACACATGAGAACCTTGTAGACTCAACCTGCCTTGTTTAAACAATGAACAGCGCTGCTCTGTGCTCTTCAGCAACACATGAGAACCTTGTAGACTCAACCTGCCTTGTTTAAACAATGAACAGCGCTGCTCTGTGCTCTTCAGCAACACATGAGAACCTTGTAGACTCAACCTGCCTTGTTTAAACAATGAACAGCGCTGCTCTGTGCTCTTCAGCATACATGAGAACCTTGTAGACTCAACTTGCCTTGTTTAAACAATTAACAGCGCTGCTGTGTGCTCTTCAGCTGTACATGAGAACCTTGTAGACTCAACCCAGCAACACGTGAGAACCTTGTAGACTCAACCCAGTGACACATGAGAACCTTGTAGACTCAACTTGCCTTGTTTAAACAATTAACAGCGCTGCTCTGTGCTCTTCAGCTATACATGAGAACCTTGTAGACTCAACCCAGCGACACATGAGAACCTTGTAGACTCAACCCAGCGACACATGAGAACCTTGTAGACTCAACCTGCCTTGTTTAAACAATGAACAGCACTGCTCTGTGCTCTTCAGCTATACATGAGAACCTTGTAGACTCAACCCAGCGACACATGAGAACCTTGTAGACTCAACCTGCCTTGTTTAAACAATGAACAGCACTGCTCTGTGCTCTTCAGCATACATGAGAACCTTGTAGACTCAACCCAGCAACACGTGAGAACCTTGTAGACTCAACCTGCCTTGTTTAAACAATGAACAGCACTGCTCTGTGCTCTTCAGCGATACATGAGAACCTTGTAGACTCAACCCAGCGACACATGAGAACCTTGTAGACTCAACCTGCCTTGTTTAAACAATGAACAGCACTGCTCTGTGCTCTTCAGCGATACATGAGAACCTTGTAGACTCAACCCAGCGACACATGAGAACCTTGTAGACTCAACCTGCCTTGTTTAAACAATGAACAGCACTGCTCTGTGCTCTTCAGCGATACATGAGAACCTTGTAGACTCAACCCAGCGACACATGAGAACCTTGTAGACTCAACCTGCCTTGTTTAAACAATGAACAGCACTGCTCTGTGCTCTTCAGCGACACATGAGAACCTTGTAGACTCAACCTGCCTTGTTTAAACAATGAACAGCGCTGCTCTGTGCTCTTCAGCTATACATGAGAACCTTGTAGACTCAACCCAGCGACACATGAGAACCTTGTAGACTCAACCTGCCTTGTTTAAACAATGAACAGCACTGCTCTGTGCTCTTCAGCGATACATGAGAACCTTGTAGACTCAACCCAGCGACACATGAGAACCTTGTAGACTCAACTTGCCTTGTTTAAACAATTAACAGCGCTGCTCTGTGCTCTTCAGCTATACATGAGAACCTTGTAGACTCAACCCAGTGACACATGAGAACCTTGTAGACTCAACTTGCCTTGTTTAAACAATTAACAGCGCTGCTCTGTGCTCTTCAGCTATACATGAGAACCTTGTAGACTCAACCCAGCGACACATGAGAACCTTGTAGACTCAACCCAGCGACACATGAGAACCTTGTAGACTCAACCTGCCTTGTTTAAACAATGAACAGCACTGCTCTGTGCTCTTCAGCTATACATGAGAACCTTGTAGACTCAACCCAGCGACACATGAGAACCTTGTAGACTCAACCTGCCTTGTTTAAACAATGAACAGCACTGCTCTGTGCTCTTCAGCGATACATGAGAACCTTGTAGACTCAACCCAGCGACACATGAGAACCTTGTAGACTCAACCTGCCTTGTTTAAACAATGAACAGCGCTGCTCTGTGCTCTTCAGCTATACATGAGAACCTTGTAGACTCAACCCAGCGACACATGAGAACCTTGTAGACTCAACCTGCCTTGTTTAAACAATGAACAGCACTGCTCTGTGCTCTTCAGCAACACATGAGAACCTTGTAGACTCAACCCAGCGACACATGAGAACCTTGTAGACTCAACCTGCCTTGTTTAAACAATGAACAGCACTGCTCTGTGCTCTTCAGCGATACATGAGAACCTTGTAGACTCAACCCAGCAACACGTGAGAACCTTGTAGACTCAACCCAGCAACACGTGAGAACCTTGTAGACTCAACTTGCCTTGTTTAAACAATGAACAGTGCTGCTCTGTGCTCTTCAGCGATACATGAGAACCTTGTAGACTCAACCCAGCAACACGTGAGAACCTTGTAGACTCAACGTGCCTTGTTTAAACAATGAACAGCGCTGCTCTGCGCTCTTCAGCGATACATGAGAACCTTGTAGACTCAACCCAGCGACACATGAGAACCTTGTAGACTCAACCTGCCTTGTTTAAACAATGAACAGCACTGTTCTGTGCTCTTCAGCGATACATGAGAACCTTGTAGACTCAACCTGCCTTGTTTAAAAAATGAACAGCACTGTTCTGTGCTCTTCAGCGATACATGAGAACCTTGTAGACTCAACCTGCCTTGTTTAAAAAATGAACAGCACTGCTCTGTGCTCTTCAGCGATACATGAGAACCTTGTAGACTCAACCCAGCGACACATGAGAACCTTGTAGACTCAACCTGCCTTGTTTAAACAATGAACAGCACTGCTCTGTGCTCTTCAGCAACACATGAGAACCTTGTAGACTCAACCCAGCGACACATGAGAACCTTGTAGACTCAACCTGCCTTGTTTAAACAATGAACAGCGCTGCTCTGTGCTCTTCAGCAACACATGAGAACCTTGTAGACTCAACCTGCCTTGTTTAAACAATGAACAGCGCTGCTCTGTGCTCTTCAGCAACACATGAGAACCTTGTAGACTCAACCTGCCTTGTTTAAACAATGAACAGCGCTGCTCTGTGCTCTTCAGCATACATGAGAACCTTGTAGACTCAACTTGCCTTGTTTAAACAATTAACAGCGCTGCTGTGTGCTCTTCAGCTGTACATGAGAACCTTGTAGACTCAACCCAGCAACACGTGAGAACCTTGTAGACTCAACCCAGTGACACATGAGAACCTTGTAGACTCAACTTGCCTTGTTTAAACAATTAACAGCGCTGCTCTGTGCTCTTCAGCTATACATGAGAACCTTGTAGACTCAACCCAGCGACACATGAGAACCTTGTAGACTCAACCCAGCGACACATGAGAACCTTGTAGACTCAACCTGCCTTGTTTAAACAATGAACAGCACTGCTCTGTGCTCTTCAGCTATACATGAGAACCTTGTAGACTCAACCCAGCGACACATGAGAACCTTGTAGACTCAACCTGCCTTGTTTAAACAATGAACAGCACTGCTCTGTGCTCTTCAGCGATACATGAGAACCTTGTAGACTCAACCCAGCGACACATGAGAACCTTGTAGACTCAACCTGCCTTGTTTAAACAATGAACAGCACTGCTCTGTGCTCTTCAGCTATACATGAGAACCTTGTAGACTCAACCCAGCGACACATGAGAACCTTGTAGACTCAACCTGCCTTGTTTAAACAATGAACAGCACTGCTCTGTGCTCTTCAGCAACACATGAGAACCTTGTAGACTCAACCCAGCGACACATGAGAACCTTGTAGACTCAACCTGCCTTGTTTAAACAATGAACAGCACTGCTCTGTGCTCTTCAGCGATACATGAGAACCTTGTAGACTCAACCCAGCAACACGTGAGAACCTTGTAGACTCAACCCAGCAACACGTGAGAACCTTGTAGACTCAACTTGCCTTGTTTAAACAATGAACAGCACTGCTCTGTGCTCTTCAGCGATACATGAGAACCTTGTAGACTCAACCCAGCAACACGTGAGAACCTTGTAGACTCAACGTGCCTTGTTTAAACAATGAACAGCACTGCTCTGCGCTCTTCAGCGATACATGAGAACCTTGTAGACTCAACCCAGCAACACGTGAGAACCTTGTAGACTCAACCTGCCTTGTTTAAACAATTAACAGCACTGTTCTGTGCTCTTCAGCATACATGAGAACCTTGTAGACTCAACCCAGCAACACGTGAGAACCTTGTAGACTCAACCTGCCTTGTTTAAACAATGAACAGCACTGCTCTGTGCTCTTCAGCGATACATGAGAACCTTGTAGACTCAACCCAGCGACACATGAGAACCTTGTAGACTCAACCTGCCTTGTTTAAACAATGAACAGCACTGCTCTGTGCTCTTCAGCGATACATGAGAACCTTGTAGACTCAACCCAGCGACACATGAGAACCTTGTAGACTCAACCCAGCGACACATGAGAACCTTGTAGACTCAACCTGCCTTGTTTAAACAATGAACAGCACTGCTCTGTGCTCTTCAGCTATACATGAGAACCTTGTAGACTCAACCCAGCGATACATGAGAACCTTGTAGACTCAACCTGCCTTGTTTAAACAATGAACAGCGCTGCTCTGTGCTCTTCAGCGATACATGAGAACCTTGTAGACTCAACCCAGCGACACATGAGAACCTTGTAGACTCAACCTGCCTTGTTTAAACAATGAACAGCACTGTTCTGTGCTCTTCAGCATACATGAGAACCTTGTAGACTCAACCCAGCAACACGTGAGAACCTTGTAGACTCAACTTGCCTTGTTTAAACAATGAACAGCACTGCTCTGTGCTCTTCAGCGATACATGAGAACCTTGTAGACTCAACCCAGCAACACGTGAGAACCTTGTAGACTCAACTTGCCTTGTTTAAACAATGAACAGCACTGCTCTGTGCTCTTCAGCGATACATGAGAACCTTGTAGACTCAACTTGCCTTGTTTAAACAATGAACAGCACTGCTCTGTGCTCTTCAGCGATACATGAGAACCTTGTAGACTCAACCCAGCAACACGTGAGAACCTTGTAGACTCAACGTGCCTTGTTTAAACAATGAACAGCGCTGCTCTGTGCTCTTCAGCATACATGAGAACCTTGTAGACTCAACCCAGCGACACGTGAGAACCTTGTAGACTCAACCTGCCTTGTTTAAACAATGAACAGCGCTGCTCTGTGCTCTTCCGCGATACATGAGAACCTTGTAGACTCAACCCAGCGACACATGAGAACCTTGTAGACTCAACCTGCCTTGTTTAAACAATGAACAGCACTGTTCTGTGCTCTTCAGCGATACATGAGAACCTTGTAGACTCAACCTGCCTTGTTTAAAAAATGAACAGCACTGTTCTGTGCTCTTCAGCGATACATGAGAACCTTGTAGACTCAACCTGCCTTGTTTAAAAAATGAACAGCACTGCTCTGTGCTCTTCAGCGATACATGAGAACCTTGTAGACTCAACCCAGCGACACATGAGAACCTTGTAGACTCAACCTGCCTTGTTTAAACAATGAACAGCACTGCTCTGTGCTCTTCAGCAACACATGAGAACCTTGTAGACTCAACCCAGCGACACATGAGAACCTTGTAGACTCAACCTGCCTTGTTTAAACAATGAACAGCGCTGCTCTGTGCTCTTCAGCAACACATGAGAACCTTGTAGACTCAACCTGCCTTGTTTAAACAATGAACAGCACTGCTCTGTGCTCTTCAGCTATACATGAGAACCTTGTAGACTCAACCCAGCGACACATGAGAACCTTGTAGACTCAACCTGCCTTGTTTAAACAATGAACAGCGCTGCTCTGTGCTCTTCAGCTATACATGAGAACCTTGTAGACTCAACCCAGTGACACGTGAGAACCTTGTAGACTCAACCTGCCTTGTTTAAACAATGAACAGCGCTGCTGTGTGCTCTTCAGCATACATGAGAACCTTGTAGACTCAACTTGCCTTGTTTAAACAATTAAGGCGAGACACTACAGGTGAATAGGGAATTTTTTTTAATTACAAGATATTACTGTGAAACTTCTCCAGTTTATTACTGGCATAAACATAAGAAAAAAATGTATTACACGTTTTCTGTAAATTAATGTTTTAATATGCAAATGAGGCCTTATATACTTAAATATACGCTCATTTACATACTTTTCCAAAAACAAAATCTGGAAAATGGAAAGGACCATGTTTAAAATTCTTGGTTCTATTTGTTGACATGTTAGATGAGAGGGCTTTTACAGAGGGGATTCTGGATATCTTATTTTGTGCTTTAGTAAATTAGAGAACACTGACAATAGCCTTAAAAAATCAATTTTCGCCATGTTTTTTGGAGTTAAAGGACCTATAACTCAGGATAGGAATGATATATCAACAAATCCCTCTGTAAAAGCCTTCAGAATATAGTTCCGTATAAGACTGCAAAAGTTGGTGCTTGTAGGTGCTACTGAAGTGGATATATCTGACTCTGAGTGTGAGAAAAAACTCATTTTGAGAAAACGGCCTTTAAAGTTTTATACTCTACAACTGCATACATTTCTATAAAACCCCCAACCTACAAACAAAATTTATATTCAGTTAATTAATATCAGTAGAGTATAATATTTAAAACACGTGGAAATTGATAAATGAATAAATTATTAATAGCAATAGCTATTAGAGAACTACCTTAAGAGAACTACCTTAACAAACGCCAGTCACAAAAACTGCAGATGAACTGTCCCTGTTTGTTGTATTGGTCCATCTATAACTATTTGAATCTAATTCTGACGGGGTTTCGTAGTCTAATCTGTTGTTGTTTACTTTCTTTTTACTAGCTGTTGCTACTTGGTCTTTTCTGTGAGCGTTTATGAGCCGATTTCAGCGTTGTCTGCACTTTCTCTCAGGTGGAGAATACACAAGCAATCTGCAGCGCGTGAGAAATTTACATCGACCAATCAGATGTGGTTTTTGGCTGCAAACTTTCGCGGTTGGTTAGTTTTACAAAGGAAATGTCCATATTTGGATTAGACAGTGCTGTGTGTGAGACTGAGAGCTTTATAATGATACCAAGCATGACATGTTTCTGTGAATGGAGACGGCACGAGAGATCGCGCTAGAATAACGTTTGATGATTTCGGGTAGAAATCTAAAGGCGCACGGTGACAAAATATAATGAAATAACCACCTTAATGTGTAATGTTGACATTTTTTTTATTTTGACATGAAAGCTTACATGTTAAGGGAGCAAACTGGCCCAAAATCTCAAAATTGACCACTGCATGAAAAAACGATGTTTTCACCTGCCGTGTCTCGCCTTAACAGCGCTGCTGTGTGCTCTTCAGCTGTACATGAGAACCTTGTAGACTCAACCCAGCAACACGTGAGAACCTTGTAGACTCAACCCAGTGACACATGAGAACCTTGTAGACTCAACTTGCCTTGTTTAAACAATTAACAGCGCTGCTCTGTGCTCTTCAGCTATACATGAGAACCTTGTAGACTCAACCCAGCGACACATGAGAACCTTGTAGACTCAACCTGCCTTGTTTAAACAATGAACAGCGCTGCTCTGTGCTCTTCAGCTATACATGAGAACCTTGTAGACTCAACCCAGCGACACATGAGAACCTTGTAGACTCAACCTGCCTTGTTTAAACAATGAACAGCACTGCTCTGTGCTCTTCAGCAACACATGAGAACCTTGTAGACTCAACCCAGCGACACATGAGAACCTTGTAGACTCAACCTGCCTTGTTTAAACAATGAACAGCACTGCTCTGTGCTCTTCAGCGATACATGAGAACCTTGTAGACTCAACCCAGCAACACGTGAGAACCTTGTAGACTCAACCCAGCAACACGTGAGAACCTTGTAGACTCAACTTGCCTTGTTTAAACAATGAACAGCACTGCTCTGTGCTCTTCAGCGATACATGAGAACCTTGTAGACTCAACCCAGCAACACGTGAGAACCTTGTAGACTCAACGTGCCTTGTTTAAACAATGAACAGCACTGCTCTGCGCTCTTCAGCGATACATGAGAACCTTGTAGACTCAACCCAGCAACACGTGAGAACCTTGTAGACTCAACCTGCCTTGTTTAAACAATTAACAGCACTGTTCTGTGCTCTTCAGCATACATGAGAACCTTGTAGACTCAACCCAGCAACACGTGAGAACCTTGTAGACTCAACCTGCCTTGTTTAAACAATGAACAGCACTGTTCTGTGCTCTTCAGCATACATGAGAACCTTGTAGACTCAACCCAGCAACACGTGAGAACCTTGTAGACTCAACCTGCCTTGTTTAAACAATGAACAGCACTGCTCTGTGCTCTTCAGCGATACATGAGAACCTTGTAGACTCAACCCAGCGACACATGAGAACCTTGTAGACTCAACCTGCCTTGTTTAAACAATGAACAGCACTGCTCTGTGCTCTTCAGCGATACATGAGAACCTTGTAGACTCAACCCAGCGACACATGAGAACCTTGTAGACTCAACCCAGCGACACATGAGAACCTTGTAGACTCAACCTGCCTTGTTTAAACAATGAACAGCACTGCTCTGTGCTCTTCAGCTATACATGAGAACCTTGTAGACTCAACCCAGCGATACATGAGAACCTTGTAGACTCAACCTGCCTTGTTTAAACAATGAACAGCGCTGCTCTGTGCTCTTCAGCGATACGTGAGAACCTTGTAGACTCAACCCAGCGACACATGAGAACCTTGTAGACTCAACCTGCCTTGTTTAAACAATGAACAGCACTGTTCTGTGCTCTTCAGCATACATGAGAACCTTGTAGACTCAACCCAGCAACACGTGAGAACCTTGTAGACTCAACTTGCCTTGTTTAAACAATGAACAGCACTGCTCTGTGCTCTTCAGCGATACATGAGAACCTTGTAGACTCAACCCAGCAACACGTGAGAACCTTGTAGACTCAACTTGCCTTGTTTAAACAATGAACAGCACTGCTCTGTGCTCTTCAGCGATACATGAGAACCTTGTAGACTCAACTTGCCTTGTTTAAACAATGAACAGCACTGCTCTGTGCTCTTCAGCGATACATGAGAACCTTGTAGACTCAACCCAGCAACACGTGAGAACCTTGTAGACTCAACGTGCCTTGTTTAAACAATGAACAGCGCTGCTCTGTGCTCTTCAGCATACATGAGAACCTTGTAGACTCAACCCAGCGACACGTGAGAACCTTGTAGACTCAACCTGCCTTGTTTAAACAATGAACAGCGCTGCTCTGTGCTCTTCCGCGATACATGAGAACCTTGTAGACTCAACCCAGCGACACATGAGAACCTTGTAGACTCAACCTGCCTTGTTTAAACAATGAACAGCACTGTTCTGTGCTCTTCAGCGATACATGAGAACCTTGTAGACTCAACCTGCCTTGTTTAAAAAATGAACAGCACTGTTCTGTGCTCTTCAGCGATACATGAGAACCTTGTAGACTCAACCTGCCTTGTTTAAAAAATGAACAGCACTGCTCTGTGCTCTTCAGCGATACATGAGAACCTTGTAGACTCAACCCAGCGACACATGAGAACCTTGTAGACTCAACCTGCCTTGTTTAAACAATGAACAGCACTGCTCTGTGCTCTTCAGCAACACATGAGAACCTTGTAGACTCAACCCAGCGACACATGAGAACCTTGTAGACTCAACCTGCCTTGTTTAAACAATGAACAGCGCTGCTCTGTGCTCTTCAGCAACACATGAGAACCTTGTAGACTCAACCTGCCTTGTTTAAACAATGAACAGCACTGCTCTGTGCTCTTCAGCTATACATGAGAACCTTGTAGACTCAACCCAGCGACACATGAGAACCTTGTAGACTCAACCTGCCTTGTTTAAACAATGAACAGCGCTGCTCTGTGCTCTTCAGCTATACATGAGAACCTTGTAGACTCAACCCAGTGACACGTGAGAACCTTGTAGACTCAACCTGCCTTGTTTAAACAATGAACAGCTCTGTTCTGTGCTCTTCAGCATACATGAGAACCTTGTAGACTCAACTTGCCTTGTTTAAACAATTAACAGCGCTGCTGTGTGCTCTTCAGCTGTACATGAGAACCTTGTAGACTCAACCCAGCAACACGTGAGAACCTTGTAGACTCAACCCAGTGACACATGAGAACCTTGTAGACTCAACTTGCCTTGTTTAAACAATGAACAGCGCTGCTCTGTGCTCTTCAGCGATACATGAGAACCTTGTAGACTCAACCCAGCGACACATGAGAACCTTGTAGACTCAACCTGCCTTGTTTAAACAATGAACAGCGCTGCTCTGTGCTCTTCAGCTATACATGAGAACCTTGTAGACTCAACCCAGCGACACATGAGAACCTTGTAGACTCAATCTGCCTTGTTTAAACAATGAACAGCACTGCTCTGTGCTCTTCAGCATACATGAGAACCTTGTAGACTCAACCCAGCAACACGTGAGAACCTTGTAGACTCAACTTGCCTTGTTTAAACAATGAACAGCACTGCTCTGTGCTCTTCAGCTATACATGAGAACCTTGTAGACTCAACCCAGCGACACATGAGAACCTTGTAGACTCAACCCAGCGACACATGAGAACCTTGTAGACTCAACCTGCCTTGTTTAAACAATGAACAGCACTGCTCTGTGCTCTTCAGCTATACATGAGAACCTTGTAGACTCAACCCAGCGACACATGAGAACCTTGTAGACTCAACCTGCCTTGTTTAAACAATGAACAGCGCTGCTCTGTGCTCTTCAGCGATACATGAGAACCTTGTAGACTCAACCCAGCGACACATGAGAACCTTGTAGACTCAACCTGCCTTGTTTAAACAATGAACAGCGCTGCTCTGTGCTCTTCAGCGATACATGAGAACCTTGTAGACTCAACCCAGCGACACATGAGAACCTTGTAGACTCAACCTGCCTTGTTTAAACAATGAACAGCGCTGCTCTGTGCTCTTCAGCGATACATGAGAACCTTGTAGACTCAACCCAGCGACACATGAGAACCTTGTAGACTCAACCTGCCTTGTTTAAACAATGAACAGCGCTGCTCTGTGCTCTTCAGCATACATGAGAACCTTGTAGACTCAACCCAGCAACACGTGAGAACCTTGTAGACTCAACTTGCCTTGTTTAAACAATGAACAGCACTGCTCTGTGCTCTTCAGCGATACATGAGAACCTTGTAGACTCAACCCAGCAACACGTGAGAACCTTGTAGACTCAACTTGCCTTGTTTAAACAATGAACAGCACTGCTCTGTGCTCTTCAGCGATACATGAGAACCTTGTAGACTCAACGTGCCTTGTTTAAACAATGAACAGCTCTGCTCTGTGCTCTTCAGCGACACATGAGAACCTTGTAGACTCAACCCAGCGACACGTGAGAACCTTGTAGACTCAACCTGCCTTGTTTAAACAATGAACAGTGCTGCTCTGTGCTCTTCAGCATACATGAGAACCTTGTAGACTCAACCCAGCGACACATGAGAACCTTGTAGACTCAACCTGCCTTGTTTAAACAATGAACAGCACTGTTCTGTGCTCTTCAGCGATACATGAGAACCTTGTAGACTCAACCTGCCTTGTTTAAAAAATGAACAGCACTGTTCTGTGCTCTTCAGCGATACATGAGAACCTTGTAGACTCAACCTGCCTTGTTTAAAAAATGAACAGCACTGCTCTGTGCTCTTAAGTGATACATGAGAACCTTGTAGACTCAACCCAGCAACACGTGAGAACCTTGTAGACTCAACGTGCCTTGTTTAAACAATGAACAGCACTGCTCTGTGCTCTTCAGCATACATGAGAACCTTGTAGACTCAACCCAGCAACACGTGAGAACCTTGTAGACTCAACCTGCCTTGTTTAAACAATGAACAGCGCTGCTCTGTGCTCTTCAGCGATACACGTGAGAACCTTGTAGACTCAACCCAGCAACACGTGAGAACCTTGTAGACTCAACTTGCCTTGTTTAAACAATGAACAGCACTGCTCTGTGCTCTTCAGCGATACATGAGAACCTTGTAGACTCAACCCAGCAACACGTGAGAACCTTGTAGACTCAACTTGCCTTGTTTAAACAATGAACAGCACTGCTCTGTGCTCTTCAGTGATACATGAGAACCTTGTAGACTCAACCTGCCTTGTTTAAACAATGAACAGCACTGTTCTGCGCTCTTCAGCGATACATGAGAACCTTGTAGACTCAACCCAGCAACACGTGAGAACCTTGTAGACTCAACCTGCCTTGTTTAAACAATTAACAGCACTGTTCTGTGCTCTTCAGCATACATGAGAACCTTGTAGACTCAACCCAGCAACACGTGAGAACCTTGTAGACTCAACCTGCCTTGTTTAAACAATGAACAGCACTGCTCTGTGCTCTTCAGCATACATGAGAACCTTTTAGACTCAACCCAGCAACACGTGAGAACCTTGTAGACTCAACCTGCCTTGTTTAAACAATTAACAGCACTGTTCTGTGCTCTTCAGCATACATGAGAACCTTGTAGACTCAACCCAGCAACACGTGAGAACCTTGTAGACTCAACCTGCCTTGTTTAAACAATGAACAGCGCTGCTCTGTGCTCTTCAGCGATACATGAGAACCTTGTAGACTCAACCCAGCAACACGTGAGAACCTTGTAGACTCAACCTGCCTTGTTTAAACAATTAACAGCACTGTTCTGTGCTCTTCAGCATACATGAGAACCTTGTAGACTCAACCCAGCAACACGTGAGAACCTTGTAGACTCAACCTGCCTTGTTTAAACAATGAACAGCACTGTTCTGTGCTCTTCAGCATACATGAGAACCTTGTAGACTCAACCCAGCAACACGTGAGAACCTTGTAGACTCAACCTGCCTTGTTTAAACAATGAACAGCACTGCTCTGTGCTCTTCAGCATACATGAGAACCTTGTAGACTCAACCCAGCAACACGTGAGAACCTTGTAGACTCAACGTGCCTTGTTTAAACAATGAACAGCTGCTCTGTGCTCTTCAGCATACATGAGAACCTTGTAGACTCAACCCAGCAACACGTGAGAACCTTGTAGACTCAACCTGCCTTGTTTAAACAATGAACAGCACTGCTCTGTGCTCTTCAGCGATACATGAGAACCTTGTAGACTCAACCTGCCTTGTTTAAACAATGAACAGCACTGCTCTGTGCTCTTCAGCGATACATGAGAACCTTGTAGACTCAACCCAGCAACACATGAGAACCTTGTAGACTCAACCTGCCTTGTTTAAACAATGAACAGCACTGCTCTGTGCTCTTCAGCGATACATGAGAACCTTGTAGACTCAACCCAGCAACACATGAGAACCTTGTAGACTCAACTTGCCTTGTTTAAACAATGAACAGCACTGCTCTGTGCTCTTCAGCGATACATGAGAACCTTGTAGACTCAACCTGCCTTGTTTAAACAATGAACAGCACTGCTCTGTGCTCTTCAGCATACATGAGAACCTTGTAGACTCAACCCAGCAACACGTGAGAACCTTGTAGACTCAACCTGCCTTGTTTAAACAATGAACAGCACTGCTCTGTGCTCTTCAGCATACATGAGAACCTTGTAGACTCAACCCAGCGACACATGAGAACCTTGTAGACTCAACCTGCCTTGTTTAAACAATGAACAGCACTGTTCTGTGCTCTTCAGCGATACATGAGAACCTTGTAGACTCAACCTGCCTTGTTTAAACAATGAACAGCACTGCTCTGTGCTCTTCAGCATACATGAGAACCTTGTAGACTCAACCCAGCGACACATGAGAACCTTGTAGACTCAACCTGCCTTGTTTAAACAATGAACAGCACTGCTCTGTGCTCTTCAGCAACACATGAGAACCTTGTAGACTCAACCCAGCGACACATGAGAACCTTGTAGACTCAACCTGCCTTGTTTAAACAATGAACAGCGCTGCTCTGTGCTCTTCAGCAACACATGAGAACCTTGTAGACTCAACCTGCCTTGTTTAAACAATGAACAGCACTGCTCTGTGCTCTTCAGCTATACATGAGAACCTTGTAGACTCAACCCAGCGACACATGAGAACCTTGTAGACTCAACCTGCCTTGTTTAAACAATGAACAGCGCTGCTCTGTGCTCTTCAGCTATACATGAGAACCTTGTAGACTCAACCCAGTGACACGTGAGAACCTTGTAGACTCAACCTGCCTTGTTTAAACAATGAACAGCTCTGTTCTGTGCTCTTCAGCATACATGAGAACCTTGTAGACTCAACTTGCCTTGTTTAAACAATTAACAGCGCTGCTGTGTGCTCTTCAGCTGTACATGAGAACCTTGTAGACTCAACCCAGCAACACGTGAGAACCTTGTAGACTCAACCCAGTGACACATGAGAACCTTGTAGACTCAACTTGCCTTGTTTAAACAATTAACAGCGCTGCTCTGTGCTCTTCAGCTATACATGAGAACCTTGTAGACTCAACCCAGCGACACATGAGAACCTTGTAGACTCAACCTGCCTTGTTTAAACAATGAACAGCACTGCTCTGTGCTCTTCAGCTATACATGAGAACCTTGTAGACTCAACCCAGCGACACATGAGAACCTTGTAGACTCAACCTGCCTTGTTTAAACAATGAACAGCGCTGCTCTGTGCTCTTCAGCTATACATGAGAACCTTGTAGACTCAACCCAGCGACACATGAGAACCTTGTAGACTCAATCTGCCTTGTTTAAACAATGAACAGCACTGCTCTGTGCTCTTCAGCATACATGAGAACCTTGTAGACTCAACCCAGCAACACGTGAGAACCTTGTAGACTCAACTTGCCTTGTTTAAACAATGAACAGCACTGCTCTGTGCTCTTCAGCTATACATGAGAACCTTGTAGACTCAACCCAGCGACACATGAGAACCTTGTAGACTCAACCCAGCGACACATGAGAACCTTGTAGACTCAACCTGCCTTGTTTAAACAATGAACAGCACTGCTCTGTGCTCTTCAGCTATACATGAGAACCTTGTAGACTCAACCCAGCGACACATGAGAACCTTGTAGACTCAACCTGCCTTGTTTAAACAATGAACAGCGCTGCTCTGTGCTCTTCAGCGATACATGAGAACCTTGTAGACTCAACCCAGCGACACATGAGAACCTTGTAGACTCAACCTGCCTTGTTTAAACAATGAACAGCGCTGCTCTGTGCTCTTCAGCGATACATGAGAACCTTGTAGACTCAACCCAGCGACACATGAGAACCTTGTAGACTCAACCTGCCTTGTTTAAACAATGAACAGCGCTGCTCTGTGCTCTTCAGCGATACATGAGAACCTTGTAGACTCAACCCAGCGACACATGAGAACCTTGTAGACTCAACCTGCCTTGTTTAAACAATGAACAGCGCTGCTCTGTGCTCTTCAGCATACATGAGAACCTTGTAGACTCAACCCAGCAACACGTGAGAACCTTGTAGACTCAACTTGCCTTGTTTAAACAATGAACAGCACTGCTCTGTGCTCTTCAGCGATACATGAGAACCTTGTAGACTCAACCCAGCAACACGTGAGAACCTTGTAGACTCAACTTGCCTTGTTTAAACAATGAACAGCACTGCTCTGTGCTCTTCAGCGATACATGAGAACCTTGTAGACTCAACGTGCCTTGTTTAAACAATGAACAGCTCTGCTCTGTGCTCTTCAGCGACACATGAGAACCTTGTAGACTCAACCCAGCGACACGTGAGAACCTTGTAGACTCAACCTGCCTTGTTTAAACAATGAACAGTGCTGCTCTGTGCTCTTCAGCATACATGAGAACCTTGTAGACTCAACCCAGCGACACATGAGAACCTTGTAGACTCAACCTGCCTTGTTTAAACAATGAACAGCACTGTTCTGTGCTCTTCAGCGATACATGAGAACCTTGTAGACTCAACCTGCCTTGTTTAAAAAATGAACAGCACTGTTCTGTGCTCTTCAGCGATACATGAGAACCTTGTAGACTCAACCTGCCTTGTTTAAAAAATGAACAGCACTGCTCTGTGCTCTTAAGTGATACATGAGAACCTTGTAGACTCAACCCAGCAACACGTGAGAACCTTGTAGACTCAACGTGCCTTGTTTAAACAATGAACAGCACTGCTCTGTGCTCTTCAGCATACATGAGAACCTTGTAGACTCAACCCAGCAACACGTGAGAACCTTGTAGACTCAACCTGCCTTGTTTAAACAATGAACAGCGCTGCTCTGTGCTCTTCAGCGATACACGTGAGAACCTTGTAGACTCAACCCAGCAACACGTGAGAACCTTGTAGACTCAACTTGCCTTGTTTAAACAATGAACAGCACTGCTCTGTGCTCTTCAGCGATACATGAGAACCTTGTAGACTCAACCCAGCAACACGTGAGAACCTTGTAGACTCAACTTGCCTTGTTTAAACAATGAACAGCACTGCTCTGTGCTCTTCAGTGATACATGAGAACCTTGTAGACTCAACCTGCCTTGTTTAAACAATGAACAGCACTGTTCTGCGCTCTTCAGCGATACATGAGAACCTTGTAGACTCAACCCAGCAACACGTGAGAACCTTGTAGACTCAACCTGCCTTGTTTAAACAATTAACAGCACTGTTCTGTGCTCTTCAGCATACATGAGAACCTTGTAGACTCAACCCAGCAACACGTGAGAACCTTGTAGACTCAACCTGCCTTGTTTAAACAATGAACAGCACTGCTCTGTGCTCTTCAGCATACATGAGAACCTTTTAGACTCAACCCAGCAACACGTGAGAACCTTGTAGACTCAACCTGCCTTGTTTAAACAATTAACAGCACTGTTCTGTGCTCTTCAGCATACATGAGAACCTTGTAGACTCAACCCAGCAACACGTGAGAACCTTGTAGACTCAACCTGCCTTGTTTAAACAATGAACAGCGCTGCTCTGTGCTCTTCAGCGATACATGAGAACCTTGTAGACTCAACCCAGCAACACGTGAGAACCTTGTAGACTCAACCTGCCTTGTTTAAACAATTAACAGCACTGTTCTGTGCTCTTCAGCATACATGAGAACCTTGTAGACTCAACCCAGCAACACGTGAGAACCTTGTAGACTCAACCTGCCTTGTTTAAACAATGAACAGCACTGTTCTGTGCTCTTCAGCATACATGAGAACCTTGTAGACTCAACCCAGCAACACGTGAGAACCTTGTAGACTCAACCTGCCTTGTTTAAACAATGAACAGCACTGCTCTGTGCTCTTCAGCATACATGAGAACCTTGTAGACTCAACCCAGCAACACGTGAGAACCTTGTAGACTCAACGTGCCTTGTTTAAACAATGAACAGCTGCTCTGTGCTCTTCAGCATACATGAGAACCTTGTAGACTCAACCCAGCAACACGTGAGAACCTTGTAGACTCAACCTGCCTTGTTTAAACAATGAACAGCACTGCTCTGTGCTCTTCAGCGATACATGAGAACCTTGTAGACTCAACCTGCCTTGTTTAAACAATGAACAGCACTGCTCTGTGCTCTTCAGCGATACATGAGAACCTTGTAGACTCAACCCAGCAACACATGAGAACCTTGTAGACTCAACTTGCCTTGTTTAAACAATGAACAGCACTGCTCTGTGCTCTTCAGCGATACATGAGAACCTTGTAGACTCAACCTGCCTTGTTTAAACAATGAACAGCACTGCTCTGTGCTCTTCAGCATACATGAGAACCTTGTAGACTCAACCCAGCAACACGTGAGAACCTTGTAGACTCAACCTGCCTTGTTTAAACAATGAACAGCACTGCTCTGTGCTCTTCAGCATACATGAGAACCTTGTAGACTCAACCCAGCGACACATGAGAACCTTGTAGACTCAACCTGCCTTGTTTAAACAATGAACAGCACTGTTCTGTGCTCTTCAGCGATACATGAGAACCTTGTAGACTCAACCTGCCTTGTTTAAACAATGAACAGCACTGCTCTGTGCTCTTCAGCATACATGAGAACCTTGTAGACTCAACCCAGCGACACATGAGAACCTTGTAGACTCAACCTGCCTTGTTTAAACAATGAACAGCACTGTTCTGTGCTCTTCAGCGATACATGAGAACCTTGTAGACTCAACCTGCCTTGTTTAAACAATGAACAGCGCTGCTCTGTGCTCTTCAGCATACATGAGAACCTTGTAGACTCAACCCAGCGACACGTGAGAACCTTGTAGACTCAACCTCCCTTGTTTAAACAATGAACAGTGCTGCTCTGTGCTCTTCAGCATACATGAGAACCTTGTAGACTCAACCCAGCGACACATGAGAACCTTGTAGACTCAACCTGCCTTGTTTAAACAATGAACAGCGCTGCTCTGTGCTCTTCAGCGATACATGAGAACCTTGTAGACTCAACCTGCCTTGTTTAAAAAATGAACAGCACTGTTCTGTGCTCTTCAGCGATACATGAGAACCTTGTAGACTCAACCTGCCTTGTTTAAACAATGAACAGTGCTGCTCTGTGCTCTTCAGCATACATGAGAACCTTGTAGACTCAACCCAGCGACACGTGAGAACCTTGTAGACTCAACCTCCCTTGTTTAAACAATGAACAGTGCTGCTCTGTGCTCTTCAGCATAAATGAGAACCTTGTAGACTCAACCCAGCGACACATGAGAACCTTGTAGACTCAACCTGCCTTGTTTAAACAATGAACAGCACTGCTCTGTGCTCTTCAGCATACATGAGAACCTTGTAGACTCAACCCAGCGACACATGAGAACCTTGTAGACTCAACCTGCCTTGTTTAAACAATGAACAGTGCTGCTCTGTGCTCTTCAGCATACATGAGAACCTTGTAGACTCAACTTGCCTTGTTTAAACAATGAACAGCGCTGCTCTGTGCTCTTCAGCATACATGAGAACCTTGTAGACTCAACCTGCCTTGTTTAAACAATGAACAGCTCTGCTCTGTGCTCTTCAGCGACACATGAGAACCTTGTAGACTCAACCTGCCTTGTTTAAACAATGAACAGCTCTGCTCTGTGCTCTTCAGCAACACATGAGAACCTTGTAGACTCAACCCAGCGACACATGAGAACCTTGTAGACTCAACCTGCCTTGTTTAAACAATGAACAGCTCTGCTCTGTGCTCTTCAGCAATACATGAGAACCTTGTAGACTCAACCTGCCTTGTTTAAACAATTAACAGCTCTGTTCTGTGCTCTTCAGCGATACATGAGAACCTTGTAGACTCAACCCACCAACACGTGAGAACCTTGTAGACTCAACTTGCCTTGTTTAAACAATGAACAGCTCTGCTCTGTGCTCTTCAGCAACACATGAGAACCTTGTAGACTCAACCCAGCGACACATGAGAACCTTGTAGACTCAACCTGCCTTGTTTAAACAATGAACAGCTCTGCTCTGTGCTCTTCAGCAATACATGAGAACCTTGTAGACTCAACCTGCCTTGTTTAAACAATGAACAGCACTGTTCTGTGCTCTTCAGCGATACATGAGAACCTTGTAGACTCAACCCACCAACACGTGAGAACCTTGTAGACTCAACTTGCCTTGTTTAAACAATGAACAGCTCTGCTCTGTGCTCTTCAGCAACACATGAGAACCTTGTAGACTCAACCCAGCAACACGTGAGAACCTTGTAGACTCAACCTGCCTTGTTTAAACAATGAACAGCACTGCTCTGTGCTCTTCAGCGACACATGAGAACCTTGTAGACTCAACTTGCCTTGTTTAAACAATGAACAGCTCTGCTCTGTGCTCTTCAGCGACACATGAGAACCTTGTAGACTCAACTTGCCTTGTTTAAACAATGAACAGCTCTGTTCTGTGCTCTTCAGCGACACATGAGAACCTTGTAGACTCAACTTGCCTTGTTTAAACAATGAACAGCTCTGTTCTGTGCTCTTCAGCGACACATGAGAACCTTGTAGACTCAACTTGCCTTGTTTAAACAATGAACAGCTCTGCTCTGTGCTCTTCAGCGACACATGAGAACCTTGTAGACTCAACTTGCCTTGTTTAAACAATGAACAGCTCTGCTCTGTGCTCTTCAGCGACACATGAGAACCTTGTAGACTCAACTTGCCTTGTTTAAACAATGAACAGCACTGCTCTGTGCTCTTCAGCGACACATGAGAACCTTGTAGACTCAACTTGCCTTGTTTAAACAATGAACAGCTCTGCTCTGTGCTCTTCAGCGACACATGAGAACCTTGTAGACTCAACTTGCCTTGTTTAAACAATGAACAGCACTGCTCTGTGCTCTTCAGCGACACATGAGAACCTTGTAGACTCAACTTGCCTTGTTTAAACAATGAACAGCGCTGTTCTGTGCTCTTCAGCGATACATGAGAACCTTGTAGACTCAACCCAGCAACACGTGAGAACCTTGTAGACTCAACCTGCCTTGTTTAAACAATGAACAGCACTGCTCTGTGCTCTTCAGCGACACATGAGAACCTTGTAGACTCAACTTGCCTTGTTTAAACAATGAACAGGCTGTTCTGTGCTCTTCAGCGATACATGAGAACCTTGTAGACTCAACCCAGCAACACGTGAGAACCTTGTAGACTCAACCTGCCTTGTTTAAACAATGAACAGCTCTGCTCTGTGCTCTTCAGCGACACATGAGAACCTTGTAGACTCAACTTGCCTTGTTTAAACAATGAACAGCGCTGTTCTGTGCTCTTCAGCGATACATGAGAACCTTGTAGACTCAACCCAGCAACACGTGAGAACCTTGTAGACTCAACCTGCCTTGTTTAAACAATGAACAGCTCTGCTCTGTGCTCTTCAGCAACACATGAGAACCTTGTAGACTCAACCCAGCGACACATGAGAACCTTGTAGACTCAGCCTGCCTTGTTTAAACAATGAACAGCGCTGCTCTGTGCTCTTCAGCAACACATGAGAACCTTGTAGACTCAACCCAGCGACACATGAGAACCTTGTAGACTCAGCCTGCCTTGTTTAAACAATGAACAGCACTGCTCTGTGCTCTTCAGCAACACATGAGAACCTTGTAGACTCAACCCAGCGACACATGAGAACCTTGTAGACTCAGCCTGCCTTGTTTAAACAATGAACAGCGCTGCTCTGTGCTCTTCAGCGACACATGAGAACCTTGTAGACTCAACCTGCCTTGTTTAAACAATGAACAGCGCTGCTCTGTGCTCTTCAGCGACACATGAGAACCTTGTAGACTCAACCTGCCTTGTTTAAACAATGAACAGTGCTGCTCTGTGCTCTTCAACATACATGAGAACCTTGTAGAGATGGTGTGAGGCACGCCATATCGTGTGCTTCAAGCTAGAGGGCTGCATTGGGATTGAGTCCCGCCGGGTCCCGCGGGACCCAACGCAAATCTCGCGGGAGCGGGCGGTTTGAATTTTGCTGCGGGCGGGAATAGAGTGCCGAAGTAATGACGTCACTTTGTAGGCCAAAACGCGGAAGTGAGTTAGCATTTTAGCCCTATGGGTTCCCTCGCCCTAAAGTCTATGGGTTTTTTGAATGGGTTTTTGCTAAATCGCCTGAAATAAGGTCTGTGGTTAACAAAGCCTCTATATATTTTCACGTTTTAATCTATGACATAAAACACACTAGTTATAACCTGCTTTTGATTTTTTAAGACTTTATTGTGTCTTAAAAACGGTGGTTGCTAACAAGTTGCTAAAAGGGACTACATCCTTTGGCGGGGACTTTAGACGTCATCGTGACAAACAGGCAATCTCTCACTAGCCCGCGTTTCAGCCTGAAGAATGAAGAACTTATGTGGCGTGAATAAATCGCGCTATTCGCGCAAAGTTGGATGCTTGAACATTTGGAGTTTACTCTCTTCACATGTTTGTCTCGTTGAGAAATGGCTGACATGGGCTGTGTTTACACGTCTTTGTGTTAAAATCTACTGTTAATGTGTGACAACTTAGTTTTAAGACTTTTTCAGTCGATAATGTAGTTGTTTAAAGCTCAAATCTGTGGTTTATTTATAAGAAGAGTGCCTATTTAAACATTTTATCTGGTGTTATCGGAGTTGTGAGCTCCAGTGAGTCAGCGGCGCTCAGTGCTTGTTTAGCCGGCGAGAGTTGACTTTCCTCGGCTAGTCCTTCTGCCGTCTGCCGCTGGCTCTGATGTCTCTGTGGCGTCTCCAGCTATAATTAGTCTTGTGGAGATTTAACGGCCCATATTTGCTCTCATGGATCTATAATTTGTTCCCTGGCAAATCGTTTAGGCTGAGTGCAAAGATAAGTTTCATTACTTGTTTATTTTTAGGCTATAACTGTACCGTTGTAAGTTAGCCGACTAGAACTGACTTTGAATGTTTGACTGAATTGTTTGCTTTATTTCATGTGTTGCTTATTATACGTTTTGTATTATTGATCATACATAAACTTGCATTTAACAAAAAGAGACTGGGTTGTGTTTCATGTCATTTAATGTCATCACAGTGATAATCAATTGTCTGAAAAAACATTAACAAAAGATAAATCTCAGAGAGGCACTCATAAACAAAATTAGTTTCTAACATTTTTGGAAAAAACGAATGGGCAATATTTCTCATGAAAAAGTGGATAAGTGTTCATACACAGCGCAGATCATAATGAGCGAGCGTGCTTTTAAATAAAGTTTGAGGAAGCTTGATGATGACGTTGATCCGCGACCATGGTGTGCTGTAGTCCGTTTATAGCCTACCGTTAGCATTTTATATCTGACGGCTTTATTTGGGTTTCAAAATGTATACATTTTGGATTAACTTGTAAAGATTATCTTGGTAGACAAAACGTGTAAGGGTCATTACTCTTTGTTGAACACAGATCTTATTTTTTGCGATTTTCCAAAAGTCTATGGGGAAAATGAATGGCTTTTTGATCGAGGGAACCCATGCGCCGCTAACTTCCGGGTTGGCCTACAAAGTGACGTCATTACTTCGGCACTCTATGGGCGGCTAAAAAAAACACCGCGGGAATCGGCGGGATAGGGAGGTTGCCTAACGACATGATGGAGAAGATGTCAATAGATGATGTAGAAAAGAACCTCAAACGAGGTATTTACAGCACAAAAGCTAAGCAAGGAAAGTCTGACATTTGGAGAAGTTTCTCAATTGTTTTGGTAGGCAAAATCATGCGGTATAACGTTATATGTATCCACATATTGCGCAGCTGGCAAATACATAGCTACTTGATCATACCTCACCAAAAACGCTCAGCACTCCCTGCAGGTCAAGTTGACTGTTTGGTGTTTTTGACAAACAATACATAGAAGTTTAGTGAGTGGAAATGGATTGTTTCTAAATGTCCGTTTGCTATTTTGTGTTCACATTACGTTCTGTTGAAGCATGTTTTCTCAGGTTTCCTTTCAGTCGGTCGTTCGACGTATGTCGGAACTGACCGACGAATTGGGATCTGTTTTTTGTTTCTCAATCTGTTTTTCTGTTTTCTGTTTTGCAAAGCAGTCTATTTTTATGTGCAAAGTTTTTGATAAAAACGAAATTATATTTGAATGTATTTGTCTTTTTTTTTTTTTTACATGCAGGCCAGGGAAACGAAACAAACAACCCCATGAATCTCTTTAATAATATCAATACAAATACGTGTTTTTTTTCCCTGCGGGACGGGAGAAGACACAAAATCAATGCATCTCTATTATTGTGCGGGAATAAATTCTCAGAGTTTTGCGGGTGGGAGTGGACATACATATTGCGGGAGCGGGCGGGAGTGTAACACATAGGTTGCGGGAGCGGGCGGTAATGGTCAGAAATTCGGCGGGTGCGGGCGGGAGCGGGATGAAGAAAACAGTCCCGCGCAGGGCTCTACTTCAAGCTGCCCAGAACAGCAGCTGTGTGAAAGCCTCCTCACGCCCTCACTGATGCTGGTTTCATTAAAGTCTTCTTCAGACTGTTTGCTGAACACACAGGGAATGTGTTTGGGCTTTTAGCAACTCTTACACTTAAAGGGTTAGTTCACCCAAAAATAAATTCTGTCATTAATTACTCAACCTCATGTCGTTCGACACCCGTAAGACATTCGTTAATCTTCGGAACACAAATTAAGATATTTTATTTGAAAGCTGATGGCTGAGAAAGGCCTCCATTGACATTCAGTACATTAATACTCCCAAGACCCATCAAAGGCACTAAAAACGTTGTTACAAAGTCCATCTCACTACAGTAGCTCTACATTAATTTTACGAAGCGACGACAATAGTTTTTGTGCGAAAAAAAAATTTAAATGACGACTTTATTCTACAAGTTCTTGACTTCCGTCTTCTCCTCGGACGTGAACTCACCAAGCACCAAGACGCATGCGCGAGAATATGACGCATTTCCGACACATGACCCAGAACGAGTAGGTTTGTTTACAACCTGAGGAAGACGCGCCGTATCTAAGCTGTTGAATTCTACATTGATCGTGCTTTGCATCAAACATAATTCGTAAATATGTCAGCAGATTTCTACGAAGAGGAGGACTTGCATTTTTTTGTTCAGCCATACTTATTCGAACCTGAATTTACAGATAGTGAACTACATGAGATGGACGCGGCTGCAACACAACCACAGCCACAAGCTACTGCAAAACCGAGAGTAATGGACACGTGGTGGTGTAAATGTGGTCAATGCCAAGCCATGCCTACTGAACAGGAGAGTGTGTGCTGTGTCGATTGGGACATTGTCATGCCACAGCTTGAGACATTGGACAATTCAGCAGATGAGACACATCGTTGCCTTACAGAGGATCCTGGCTTTCCGCCACTGCTAAGCCGCAGTGTTTTGGAAGTTCTCATTTACCCAAAGTTAATTGGAAGCGACGTCCAAAGCCAGAAGGTCCGGGTGGAACACTATCTGATGAGTAAGTAACGTTTGGGAATTTTTTATTTTAATGAGCTATTGCATATGCTGGCTAGCTATTTACAATGAATTTGTTTATAGGCAATTCAGACTCGCTGCGTACCGGGTTGTACTGGAGTGGATACTCAAGGGTGAAAAACTGGGAAGACACAACAGACAAACTCTACCGTCTTGCGTTGTTCGAGCCATACGGGCAAGATACCCATCGGCATCAGGAACCTACGTGGGTTTCAAGGAAGCATTCGGACTAATTTAAACAAGAGAACTGCACAACAATATACCTTTTCAACATCGTTTATTTATTATTATTATTAGTAATGTGTTTGTTTTAGTTATGTTATAATAAAAATAAACAAATAAACCGAAAAAGGCTTTTGTACATTTGTTACAGTATACCAAACAGGTTATGTCTATGCTGCTAGGACAATTTTGCTCAGACTATGGCTTTACCATCACTATAATGGACCAATATCATCCATTAAACTGTATGTACAGTATTTTGCTGAAAATCCCGGGCTGCAAAAATGATCAGATAAAAATTAAATAATCTTACCACAGCTCAAAATGTTTTCAAAAGTATGTTTTAATAATACATGCATTTCACATTTACCTGTCAGATCTCCCATCCCCTGACAAATGCACTCCTTTTTGCATAATGTTCTGCATCCGCAAGCCTTCCAGAATTTGCTCTTGTTTTTCCTTGTACACAATATCTACTACAGGGATTAAATAAGAGGACTGTATAGCATAGAAGGAAGTTTTCTTTGGGATTTGGTTGTAGATAGACGTTGAATGGATATGATAGAGATAGTTACTGTCCTTTGCTTTGCAGATAGATGAACGTTGGAGCCTGGAGATCGCTGGAGAACTGAGGAGCTGACTGGAACACACCCACACAGCAGACGAGGAACACAAAGGGAAGGAGACATGCTGGAGACAGGTAAGTATGCGAAGAGAAGTCCTTGAGGTAAGCATAGCACAGAGTATATGCGAACGAGACCGGACATGGAGTGCTGTGTGAGTGTGTGTATTATAGTGCTGCTGATGAGTGCCGTGATGAGGTGCAGGTGATGGTGATCAGTACTCAGGGGATGGTGTGCGTTGTGATTGGTGGAGGTTGGAACCTGACGTGTCTGTGACAGCATGAGGCTACCACAAGTATTTTTTTTGGTCTCAATGACTGATGCTCCACAATGATTACATCGGCTGAACAGCTCCATCAAACTGGACTCATTGACCATCCATTTCCTTTCTTTGTATTTACCATTGTCTTCCTCTTCCTCTGTCGTTGGGGTTGATGTAGAGGTAGAACTTAGGGGAACAAAACTTTGGTCCTTCTTGTCAGATGGAGGATCCAGGGACAGCATGCTGACATCTAGATTGAGATCTCCCGATGAGTCTTCATCATGTGTTCGTTCAACCTACATGATGGAAAGTAATGAATAGTTATATGGTTTGAATAAGTACTATGAATTTTTTTTTTATATAACTTGCCAATTTACATTATATTGACTTGATATTGTATTGAATTTGATGTGATTTATATCAAATACAAAATATGGATAGTTTAGTTAAATAAAGTACACTTACTCTTTGATAGAACTTTGTGGCAGAGACGGCGTAGTATGTCCCAGATGTTGAAGAACGCGAATGCTGTTCAGCTGTATGTGGACTTGATAGCATCAACATAAGTTTTGGTGTAACTGCACACTCATGTTCTCGCGAACTTTGGATGCTATGTGGTTTAACTGGGGTTGACTGGGGTACACCAGCTAAATATGCTGGCGAAAAAAATTCTTCTGTGACTGTTTTTTCACTGCCATCACTAACGTCTGGCAGGACACTGGTAAGAGGTGGACATGCTGACTGTGGGTCCTGGTTGGGCCGTAATGGGCCTGCTGAACGAGGGTCCTGTGTAGGGACTACTGACTGGGGGTCCTCCTGACTGGGCTGTGATGAATCATTCGTAGTCTCATGTTACTATATTAACTTGTATGTACTTAATAATCCATAGCATTATAACATTTAAAAAACGATTCAACTCATTCCTCTTTGTTTTGTAAAAACAGGCTGGGCACAGCTGTTGATTTGAGACGTCTTCGAATGTGACCAGGGGCCTATACCATGAAGGTACTTGAACAAATTCAGGGTTACAGGATTGGTTTTGAGTTGACAAAACCAAACCGATGCAATCAGGCTTTATTGGTACCATGACGCAGCTCATCAACTTTCTCTGTCAACTCAGGCTTTGATCCTTAAGCTATGATTACTTCACGCGCGCGTACACATAAAAGAGTGACGTCGGCACTAAACAACCAATCGCGTTCGATATGGATAGAGCGAGAGCCATATATTTTTCCGCGGAGGAGCAAGAGCTAATACTTCACAAATATGAAGAATATAAAACAGTCCCTCCAGAAAAACGCGATTATGCGATCGCGTGATTTAACGCATAATCAGCCAAAGTCCGCATATTCATGCGGGGGCCGCATTTTTTCAAATACGCCGCACTTTCGCCGCATAAATTGCCTATTTCCGCGTGCAAAATATGCGGGGCTATCATGATTTCATAATCCCCGCATTTTCGTTGCAAAAAAAGTCATATATATTAGCAGAAAGTTGAAAATTTTTCGTTTACTTCACACAAGAGCCGCCATTTCCGCCTATTGCCATGGGAACGTTTTGAAGTGACGTGATTACCCGACGCGAACGTCATCGAAAAGCTTCAAACCCCGTGGAGAAACCATAGATACCGGTGAAACCATGATGAAGCACAAACTCCCATTGGCCAACAAAAATAACAGCAAAAGAGCAAAGCAGTTTCCCTGTGTGCTGACTGATTTCAAAACACAGCTTTGAAGCGTTATGAATCAATGAGTCGATTCAGCGGTTTGAAGCGTTATGAATCAATGAGTTGATTCAGCGGTTTGAAGCGTTATGAATCAATGAGTCGATTCAGCGGGTTGGATCGCCAAAGTCACGTATTTCAGCAGTTTGACATGCGATCCGAATCATGAATCGACTCGATGATTCATAGCATCATGATGCTGTGTTTTGAAATCAGTCATCACTATATAAGTCGTTATTTAGTTTTTTTTGCACACAATAACTATTATCGTCGCTTCATAAAGTTATTGTAGAACCACTGTAATGAGATGGACTTTGTAACGACGTCTTTAGTACCTTTTATGGGTCTTGAGAGTGTACATTGTGCCAATGGAGGCCTTTCTGAGCCATCGGAATTCAACTAAAATATCTTAATTTGTGTCCAACAACATAAAGGGAAGTCATTAATGACAGAATTTTCATTTTTAGGTGAACTAACCCTTTAAGAGATTGCACTTTGTGCATTGGAAGCACTCAAATGTCTGTTTTGTATAGCGACATCTGTAAAACAGGAAGTTATTTATAAATTTTTTCAGAAGTTGTAGCATATTCCTTTTGTAAAGCTACAGAACTTGATTGACTAAATGTTTTGTAAATTTGAGATGAGAACTTAAATATTCCAGCACTTTCTGTGATGTAGTGCTTTTTTTCTCTTTCTCATCAAACCGCAGTTTTTGCAAGTTCCCGCAATTTTATCGCATAAAATTGCATAAATATCCCGCATTTTTCATCGCATTTTTTAAGAAAACGTGCAGCATAATCAAGGATTTTTGCCCGCAACAATCACAAAAAAAAGCCGCATTTTTCTGGAAGGACTGATAAAAGTGTATTTCAAGCACGCAGTAACACGGCCTCTGCTGCCAAAGCAAGAGAAGAATGTTGGAGGAAAATTGCTGATTGCATTAATGCGTAAGTAAAAAAAAAAATTATATAAAAAAAAAACATTCTAGGCTTTAGGTCATTCATATACAATTATGTGTATATACACTGCAAAAAAATGCTCTTCTTACTTAGTAATTTTGTCTTGTTTCTAGTCTAAATATCTAAAAATTCTTAAATCAAGATGCATTTACTAGATAATTACATGACATAAGACATAATATTCTGTTTTGTCCCAAACAGAAATAAGATTATTTTCCTCACCCCATTGGCAGATAATTTTGCTTGTTTTAAGCAAAAACTCACTTTATTTTGATTTTATTTTTAATAAAACAAATAAATCCTGTCACTTAATTAACTAGTAAATGCATCTTGATTTAATAATTTTGGAAACAAGAAAAAATACTAAATAAGACAATTTTTTTGCAGTGTAATGCAGCCTATATGTATGTGTTCGCTTGTAACACTTTACAATAAGGTTGTATTTGTTCAAATAAGTTAATGCATAAGTTAACATGAACTAACAATGAACAATAGTTTTGCATTTATTATTCTTTGTTAATGGTAATGGCAAAACCATTGTTCATGTTACTTCACTGTGCATTAGGCCTCACTAATGTTAACAGTTACAACTTTTGATTTAAAAAATGTTTTAAATGCTAAAATGAAATGAGTATACATACATACATGCATACATACGTACGTACGTGTGAATGTATAGGCTATCACATCCTAAAAAAATTATATTCATTGACTTTTAGATGCAACCCCAACTCCAAACGTTCTTGGCAGCAGATCAAGACAAAATATAAAAATATAATTCAAAGTGGTGAGTATTTACCACAACCTTTTATTATTTTTGTGAACATTTTATCATAACTTGTTTGCAGCAAACCGGAAAAAGTGTGACCTCCGTAAAACTGGGGGAGGGCCAGCTCCTCCTGAATACACTGTGGTGGAGGAGTTGGCTCTGAGTAACAATAAGGGGAGGCCGATTATGGATGGCATTACAGATGCTGTGCAATCTGACCCTGGTGCTGGCTCCTCTAAGCAAGTGACACTGGGTATGTGTGCAATGCATTACTATTTTTTAATTTATTACTCTAACTTCTAATTTTTCTGCCTCTATGTTCTGCAGTAGAGGGAAATGCAGTGTCCCTGTTGAAGCCAGCACACATACGCACAGTCTCCCACACAGATGTCAGTATGCAGCAGACAGAACACCATGAACATAACCTGCTTTATAACAGTTATGCTTTACATTGGCCTACTTTTATTTATTAGGGTGACGCAAATGATGAAGACACTCTGTCTGTGTGTTCTGATACAGCTGCTGAGGTGAATGCACTGGGCTTTTTATTATGGCACACATTTGAATGCATCATAAAGTCACTGGCCCTTACACTTATCTTTTTTTAATTGTAGGATTTTTCACAACCTGCCCCAGAAACTGAGGCCTCTGCTTCAATGGGCTATAGGAGGAATGTGAACAAGGTAATTCTTAAAACCCTTGACCTAAATTAGTCAGTCCTAGTTATGCCACTTTAATAAAAAATAAAAATTATTTAACCTCCAGAATACTTTAAATGATTGTTTGTGGTGGAATTATGTATCAGGTGGAAACAGACTCTGTCAGGGTCCTTTACAAAAGGAGTCTAGAACTAGACTGTTCCCTAAAGGAGCTGGACTGTGAGCTGAGGAGGCTCCAAATAAAAAAAATTAAATTGGAGATCAAACAGCTGGAAAAACAGATCTCAGTATGTGAACTTATTTAACCAAGTAACACTTTAATATGAACATTGTATATTTATTAATTTAACTTTCTCTTGCTCTTTCTTCCTCCTTAGCCACATGACCAATAAAACCGTTTGAGACCAGTCTGCAGTGTCAATGTGCTTTTATTAAGTAAAATGTTGTGATTGCATCTCTGACAGCTGCCCCAGCTGGGTGGTCAAGTGTGATGGGGTCAATTTCATCGTGGAGAAGCTGGTTTTGTGGTGGTACTCGCTCCTTTCTGATAGTGGCTATATTGTGCAGAATTGCACATGCAGCCACTATCTGTGATGCCCGCTGTGGTGACACTCTTAAGCGCCGAAGGCAGTTGAAACGCGCCTTTAGGATGCCAAAGGTCATCTCGATCTTAACCCTGGTTTTACTGAGGGCCACATTGAAGCGGTTTTGTGGCCCTGTCTGAGGGTCAGGATAGGGAGTTAGCAAAAACCTCTACGGCAAAGCCTAAAGCCGCCAAGCCTAAAAAGGCAGCTCCCAAGAAGAAGTAAACGTCCACTATTTGTTCCTCAACGGCTCTTTTAAGAGCCAACCACTCATTCAGGATAAAGCGCAAAACGTGTATTTTTATAATTTTATTATGAAACATAGATGCAATGAATTCACCTTTTTGTAATCAAAATAGGTCACCTACGAGATTTGCGTAGTGTTGATTTATTTTTTTTTGGGAGGGAGGGGGGGGGGGGGGTCCGTTCAGGCTGATCGTTTTGTGAAGTGACGCTACAAGGTAAAATAAATAAATAAATTATACAAAAATGAAAATAAATGTGTCAGAAAAACGGGCAGGGCTGAGACATGCAGCAAAACAAAGGAAGAGGGCCCTTGAAATTCTAGTGGCTAAACGTCAGAAGAAATAGGGTTTACAGAGTATCCCATATTGATGCATTTGTAGCCAGTGGGCTCTTCAGTTTTGAGTGTTATTTGAGTTACATTTTATCTGGTTGTTGTCTCTTCTTTTTGTTTTGTTTATGTATTCAGCTCCCACATATTTATAAAGGGTTTTTTTGCTACATAAAACACTTTTTTTACCTCTTACCTGTTAGAATTAGTTTTCAGGCAGGTGCAAAGATACTTAATAATGTCTAGAAATGAGCATGGAAAGTAAAAATATACTGTATATAAAGTGTCCTGACCTCGGAGAAGGTTTTCTCTATCCATGCAATGTTCTCACCTTTTTTACCCCTCACCCGTTTGCATCCCTGATGAAAGGAAACAGCCAAGATGTGACTTCATATACCCATGCAATCTGAACATATAATATAAAATGCTTAATGTTATATCTAAAATAAGTGACCAAGTCACTTGAATTATTCAAGTTGAGTAAACATTTTAAATACATTGGAAATTTATAAAA
This sequence comes from Gobio gobio, assembly GCF_949357685.1. Lineage (NCBI taxonomy): Eukaryota > Metazoa > Chordata > Actinopteri > Cypriniformes > Gobionidae > Gobio > Gobio gobio. Next base: position 32,510,430 of record NC_137121.1, on the reverse strand, counting down.
AATGGTTCAGGCAGTGATCACAGCAGAATAAACACACACACACACTGCTGGAGAATTGTGACATTACAAACAACCCCACATACAAGTATAGAGTATAATATCATTATTCCATATTATAAAGTTCTAATGTCAAACCCCAAAAATCCTTGATATTAAAGTAAATTAATTGAAAAGTCTGTTTAAATGTTTTACATATTAACTGTGCTCATAAAAACACATCGTTATATTAATATTTAGGAATCTAATTCCCTTATCATCTGTAATGCATTTATATGAATTTTCTATCACAAACATTTCAATAGTTTCATTTCTTCTCTCTTAATAGTCACTCGTCATAGGGGGTTGGGCTTTGGAGGGAAGTTCAGTGATTGGTTGAAATCTTCTCAGATTCTAAACCAATGAGCGACTGGCACTTTCCTTTAAAGATATTGTGTGGAGGCGCGGATTCTCATTCCGTTAACTTCGACTGTTAAGGTTGTTTTAACTGATTAATAAAAATGAGCGGCAGAGGTAAAACCGGTGGCAAAGCCAGAGCGAAGGCTAAGACTCGCTCCTCCAGGGCAGGACTGCAGTTCCCCGTCGGCCGTGTTCACAGGCTTCTCCGCAAAGGCAACTACGCTCAGCGCGTCGGTGCCGGTGCTCCTGTTTATCTGGCGGCTGTGCTCGAGTATCTTACCGCTGAGATCCTGGAGTTGGCAGGAAACGCCGCTCGGGACAACAAGAAGACCCGCATCATCCCCCGTCACCTGCAGCTGGCGGTGCGCAACGACGAGGAGCTGAACAAACTTATGGGCCGAGTGACCATCGCTCAGGGCGGCGTGCTGCCCAACATCCAGGCCGTGCTGCTGCCCAAGAAGACGGAGAAGCCCGCCAAATCCAAATAAACTGATTAAATGCTGTTTAAATAACCCAAAGGCTCTTTTAAGAGCCACCCATTTCATCTCATAAAGGGCACGTTGTTTGTTAATATTTAATAACACAAGTTTATTTAAAAAAAAAAATGAAGCATAAAAATAATCGTTTTATGTTTGCTTCTTCTAAACATGTATTAATATATCAGGAGGAACAAAGCAGTTTCCGCGGATCTAAGAGCCTTAATTTGACAATGTAACGTTACAATTTAAGGTCGTAAAGTTTTAAATTGGAGCAGAAAGTTTTAAATTCAATATCATGGTATTAAATAATGCAGAATTTTGTCAAATAACACATGGGGTCCTAATTTATCTTTTATTCAACTTTTATTAAATTGCTTTTTTTAATTTAATTTGAACTTTAATTGGAGTTAATATAAAATAAAATGGATTTCACAAGGCCCTAAATTAAATTGCATGCATTGCAAAAAAAAAAAAAAAAAAACACATCAAGATACATTTACTTTGAGATGCAAAATTAAGAAATTAATTTTTGTTTTCTGAGAAGAGTTTATGCTTAAAACCAGAACAAATATCTGTCAATGGGTATGAACATTACTTTTTTTATTTGAATTGAATTGAATTTATTTGAAGTTGATTCCTCTGAACCCATTGGCAGATATTTGTTCTTATTTGATTCATATCACTTTCACAAGATTTCTTATCTTGTCATTTTGCTTCTCTAGTAAATGAATCTTTATTTAAGAATGTTTTAGATATTCGCATTGGAAAACAAGACACATCTACTGCAAAAGAACATTACTTTTGTGATCTTAAAGTTCAGTAAAAGTTATTTCCATAATCTGGTGTTTGGGAGAAAAGCTTATTTTGTAAAATTAATTAAAAAGTAATGGAGATCTGTTGGTAATTATATTTTCAAACTTTGAAGTGTTGCTAATACAGCTCGTGTGCTTCCTATACATTTACATTAAGAGAACATATTGACGAACAATTGATGTTCCCTTCAATTTATTATTTAGATTTTCTCTAATTGGTCTTAAATGTACCTTCATAAAACCTGCAGAAACCCTGACAAAGTGTGCATGCTCATGGACATCCTGAAACGTGTTTGTTTGATAGAGATCATTCTTTGGGTCGTGTCTTGTTTGATTGCAGTGATTGTTTGATTTTAGAACAAAAAATTACAATAATGTAAGTATAAAGTCTGTTTGAAGAGCAACGTAGTGATAGTGTTCAAAAGAGAACAAAGCGCTTTGAGCGGGAAACCCTCCGCTTGTTTGAAAAGAGGAAACGCGCAGTTATTGGCTAGCAATGTTAAGCACGTCACATATCAGCCAATCACAAGCCTCTGCACCCTCGACACTGTGAGCTCACGCTGGTTCAACGCTTTAAAGGCAGGCGTGTAGCATAAAACCAGCATTTCCAGCGCCAGCGGGACATAGAGAAGTGAACTACAGCAATGGCAAGAACCAAGCAAACCGCTCGTAAATCCACCGGTGGCAAAGCCCCGAGGAAGCAGCTCGCTACTAAAGCCGCCCGTAAGAGCGCTCCGGCCACCGGCGGCGTCAAGAAGCCTCATCGCTACAGGCCCGGGACCGTGGCTCTGCGAGAGATCCGCCGTTATCAGAAGTCCACCGAGCTGCTGATCCGCAAACTGCCCTTCCAGCGTCTGGTGAGGGAAATCGCTCAGGACTTCAAGACGGATCTGCGCTTCCAGAGCTCCGCGGTCATGGCCCTGCAGGAGTCCAGCGAGGCTTATTTGGTCGGCCTGTTTGAGGACACCAACCTGTGCGCCATCCACGCCAAGAGAGTCACCATCATGCCCAAAGACATCCAGCTGGCCCGCCGCATCCGCGGAGAGCGCGCCTAAACCCGCATCTGCATCAGCCGCTTCAGACCCCAAAGGCTCTTTTAAGAGCCACCAAAACGGCACTGAATGAGACCATTTCCATTTAAACAATCAATATGATTAGAAAGCTATTATATTGGACACTTTCTGGGTCTTCAATCTCTATATCATAAGTTACGTTTCCTATAGAATATATGGAGTAACAAATATGGAAATGTCTGTTATTTTATGTAATATCTTATACATAATCTTATATTTAAATGAATACTTCCATAGTATGTTAGTGCAAAATTACAGACACACACACACACACACACACGGACAGTAATTGATATTGGACCAATCAGATGTGAGCAAAGTGCCACGTCTGATGCAATCATGTCAATTCCTGAGTTTTTCTTGCTCCAAATTAAAGGTCACTATATAATAAAAAAAATTATTCGCTCTAATGATAATTACTTAATATAATAAATATAAAGATATATACAATTAATATAGACTTAATCCATTACACAAGCAATTTTAGTTTATAAATGATTAAGTATGTATTTAGTTTAAATGAATATAAATATACTGATAACATGTAATAAGTTGTAGAATAAATAGATAAAGCTTTAGAAATTGGATCTTACATGTTCGAGTCTCTGAGTCTAGCCTATATATATATATATATATATATATATATATATATATATATATATATATATATATATATATAATTAACTATATAAACTGATTTCACAACTTTCACTTGCACTGAGAGCAAGATATTTCTATTTTTCTATTTCTAATATTTTTTATTATCTTTCTTTTTATTATCTTTCTTTTTTTTATTACATTTCTGTATTACCTTCTGTGTTAATGCATTTAAATTCTTTATATACTTAAATTTCTTAATCATCGGCAAAAGAGTTTTGTTGGCTCTCTCATGAGAAGTGAATCACACGTTCTCTGTATTGAAAGGCATGTGATTGGCTGTTCACTACTGATGTCACACGCTCAACAAACACAGGATCAAAGCCTGAGTTTACAGAGAAAGCTGATGATCAGCATCATGGTACCAACAAAGCCGGATTGGTTTGGTTTTGTCAACTCAAAACTAATCCTGTGAGCCTGAGTTTGTTCAGCTACCATCATGGTACAGGCCCCGGGTTCTTTTAAGATCTGGGACCATTTTGGGGATTTCCGCCTGGATTTGGCCCACCCAAATTGAAAAGCTTCCCATACCCACATGCAGTGGTCTAAGTTAAAAATTTTGGTGTCATTTTACATGAAACCCTTTGAAGCCCCCCCCCCCCCCCCCCCACCACCACCACCACCACCACACTCTATCCCCCACTGAACATACTATGACAAGCTAAAGGTACTACACTGAAGCCCATTCTTTCCCTGTACAAGCAGGCATACAAAGTGTTAGATAGAAAACCCAAAACTCACCACCATTGTGATATTTTGGACAAATATGACATCTTTAGCTGGGAAAATCTAACAAAATACACTGACGCCTGTCTAATGTTTAAGATCTTAAATGGAAAAGCTCCTCTACCACTTAGTAAGGTTGCAACCTTATTAAGCAGAAAAATGTGAACAACATGTACAAGATCTGCTCAGAGAAGGGACTGTGTAATCCCTTCTAGGTCCACATCCTTCAGCCAATCGTACTTTTCCGTAATAGCTTCTCAGTCGTGGAAAACATTTCCAACTGAAATAAGAAACACTCCTTTACACAAAGTCTCAAAGCCTGCCTTCTAGAAGATCAGACACGTGATAATTTCCAATCTATGTAGTTCTTTGCTCATTTAACTATTACTGTTGTTATTTAACCTGCTGCTAACATACTGCATGGCTTGGGTATGTATGGAATATTTTATTAGTCTTCTATAGTGCTGGTTTACAATTTAGGTGCATGCTACCATTTTATTAACCTGTAACTGCATCTTTAAATATTGTATCGAGATTAACATGATGTTGGCTGTGTTTTATGTATGTTTATTGTTTATTCCTGCATGTACCTACATCAGGTTTATTTATCATTTTAAAGGTTTCCAACATCTTGCTAAAGGACTGCAGTTGAACATTAGCCAGCTGGCTAACACTGGCACATTTACAGAAATGTTGATTCATATGTGTTGTCCTTGTAAATAAAGAAATGAAAAATGTTTATTGTAGTATAGTTGTATTTATGTATAAATAACACAATTATGTCTTCTTTTCAGAAAATTAATACATTAATACATTTACGGAAAGGGCAATATGAGTTCCAAGTATAAGAATCTATCAATTTCTAAAAGAAATGTGCATTTCATTAGAAGAGAAAATAATCAATTTGTTTTGATTGAAAAAAAAATATTTCATGGTTAGAACATAATGCATGAGCGTTAAATGTTGATATATCAGTTGTCCTGTTGTAGAAGAAAGTCTTCTCTTTACAATAAATCACTCGAGTCACAGAGATCCAGATGCCAAATGGCGGAGACAACAAAGCTGAACAATTACACTCGTAACTCATACAGTTTTTAACCAATGACCTTGTATTCAGGTGTTTGCTACTTCTTTTCATCTTCAAAAAGTCTGTCTGAAAATATACTGCTGGTTTCTTTCCCACTCTTTTTTTACTCAACATTCACAGTTTTTATAAAATCCTTCAGTTATTCTATTGGCCATTAGAAAGATGGACTGTTCCATGAACACCAGATTTAATGAGTTGGAGGCTTCCCTGTCAGGAGTGAAGTCAACACTTGCAGCCAACACATCCCGTCTCGTTGACCTGGAGGAGGCTAGCACTGATTATGAGTGCCGCATCTCTCATTTGGAGCAGCTTTGCTCCAATTTATCACAGGAGAATACATCTCTGAAGTCTAAAGTAACGGATTTAGAGGCCAGATCCCGCAGACAAAATATCAAGAAGGGCAACCCCACACAGTTTGTATCTGGCCTGTTACCTTCGCTACTGGGTGAAGCTAACCTTCGCGTGGTGTAAAGGTTGACCGAGCTCACTGCATTGGCCCCATCATGAACAACAGGCCGCAAGTTATGATTGCCAGGATTCATCATGATATTGTTAAAACACAAGCAGTTTTATGGAGCACGGTAGAAACTAAGAGGTAAAGTAATAAAATATGGTCTGCTGTACCCTGCCCGTCTCATCTTCACTCATGAGAAGACGAAGAAAATATTTTCGTCCCTGCAAGAATTTTCCTTTTAACCATTTGTCCACTAAACAGGATATTAATGGTCGTTATCTTATTGTGACTGGCACTATTTTAGAGAAACATTTGTGAACTTCTACGCTCCTAATTTCGATGACCCACATTTTTTCCAATCTCTTTTTAATATCCAATGTTGACTCCACTCATCTTATTAATGGAGGGGACTTTAATCGCATCTTGGATCCTTTTATGAATAGGCACTCCCCAGCCCTCCCAAACCTTCTAACTCAGCTATTATTCTTAATAATCTCATTCATTCTCTTAATACTTGATATTTGGAGACTTCATCACCCTACAGACAAAGACTATTATTTTTTCTCTATTGTCCATAACTCATATACAAGGATTGACAAATGAACTCCCAAGATTTTATCCTCTAAATATCATAATATTCTAATATCTGATCACTCTCCGGTTTCTATTTCAGTAGACTTTGGAATGGAAACCTCCCCCTATTCTTGGCGTTTTAATCCCACTCTGTTAAATGAGGACCGTTTTAAAGAAACCTTTGTCTCCCATATTGCTGAATTTCTTACTCTGAATGATAAGGGGGACGTGTCTGATTCAACATTATGGGAAGCTCTTAAAGCTGTCATTAGAGGCCAGATTATAGCTAGAGTATCAGTTCAAACTAACATCATCCAATTTAATTTTGGCAAGTATTATGAAGCTCAAATATGAATATAATACACTCTCATCTGACCAAATTAATTCCCTTTTATTAAAGATAAAACAGAAATAATTTGAATTAGGTGACAAACCCAATCGCTTGTTAGCTCGTCAACTTTGGGGCATTCAAGCTAGTAGAGCCATAAAAACCATCAAGTTAAAATCCGGGACCTTGACCAATAAACCAACAGAAATAAATAATGTATTCTGGGAATTCTATCAGGAATTGTATTCCTCTCAAAGTAGTGTAGACTTATTGGATATTACAAAATTCCTTCGCTCCTTCTGACTTCCTAAAATAAGTGAGGATGCGAGGGAAAACTTAAATTCAGACAATACACTGGAAGAAATTATGTCCCAATGGTAAAGCAGCTGGCCCAGAGTTTCTGCATAGAATTTTATAAAGGTTTTTCTAATCAAATTGGCACCTTGATATTAAGGATGTTTAAAAATTCTATTGAAAGCAAAAAATTACCAGAAACAGTTTATTCGGCAATCATGGCATTGATCTTAAAGAAAGATAAAGATAGTACCGACCCTTCCTCTTACAGACCCATTTCCCTTCTTGGTAATGATCTTAAAATATTGACTAAAATCCTGGCAAATAGGTTAAGTATATGTATTAGTTAAATAATACATGAAGACCAAACAGGCTTTATCCCTGGGATATTTTCTTGTCATAATGTACGTAGGCTCATGAACATTGTGTACAAGAGTAAAGGAAAACATGATAAAATAGCCATTCTAGCCCTGGATGCTTATAAAGCATTTGACAGTGTGGAATGGCCCTACATAATAAGCACCATTGAGGAATTTGGACTGGGACAAATTTTTTCTTCGGGGGTTGAGATGTTGTACCTTTGCCCCTCTGCCTCTGTTTTCACAAACAATAACAGGTCATGCCCTTTCCTCCTTCATCGTGGTACCCGTCACGGCTGCCCATTGAGCCCTTTACTTTTCGCTATCGCGACAGAACCCTTAGCAATATCCGCATATATCCCATCACGATGGGGGGTGTAAAACACAAGATTTCATTATATGCGGATGATGTTATTCTTTTTCTTTCAGAGCCAGAGAAATATCTGCCTTTTATGTTTGACCTAATCAGGGAGTTTGGTACCCTTTCTGGATACACTGTTAACTGGCAAAAAAGTGAGTTCATGCCATTATACGATACTATGGATCCAGTTTTTGTTAATAATCTTCCCTTTAGAACTGTAAGCAAATTAAAATATCTTGGTATCACTGTCCCTAGACATTTCAAAAGTTTATATGAAACAAATCACAAAGTTATGATAGACAAGCTGAAGAGTGATGTAGAGACCTGGCGAGTACTTCCTTTAACAATGATTGGTCGTGTCAACGCAATACAAATGGTTACCTTACCCAGGTTTCTCTATTTGTTTCAAAATGTCCCAATTTTCCTAACACATTTATTCTTTAAGACACTTGATTTGGTGATCATGCCATTTATTTGGGGGTATAAAGCCCATCGTATATCTAAAGCACATATCTGTAAATCGAAAGATGATGTAGGTCTAGGCCTTCCCTGTTTTATTATTTACTTCCCAGCATTATTATTGGGCAGCCAACCTAAGGGCCTTAATGTATTGGCGTAGTGCATATCCCGAGGTATTGAATTCACTCCATGGCTCGTTATTGAGCGGGATATTCAGGATTCCTCCCTTCCCGCTTTACTTTTTGCAGAAAATAAACCTATTAGAACATTTAATCAAATACAGATGATACAATATGGGATGACAATAGCAAAGAGCAATTTTGTTGACGTGGAACAAAGAGTTTGTACCTAAATTTGAGATGTGGCTGGTAGAGTTTAGCAGCGTGTTCAATTCTTACAGATTTGGAAGTCCTTTATGGAATTTCTGGAAGGGGATGATTGAATTTAAAATTTTGGACTTATACTCTAATGAGTGTGCTACTGTAGATTATATAGCGTCTTGCAGGGTGCAATAACTCACTTTTTTCTATAATTGGGTAATCATTGGTATTGGCATTTTATTTTAAGTATTTGTATTTAAGTATTTGACTTTAATGTATGTGTATGTAGATGTTTATAATGTGTATTTGTACATAAGTATGTATGGATATTGTATGTTTCTGTGTATATATGCACTTATACATATGTATATATAGGCATTTATCATTATTGTTGTGGTGTTTTTTTATCATTATTTATTTACTTTATTTATTTGTTACTTATTTGCTTATTATGTGTTGGGGGTTGTTCTGTAAAAACGTGAAAAGCTTTATATCAAATATTTAAATCTTATAAAACGTGTTTTTTAATATTAAACAAAAGACAGACCTCGTTAGATCAGGGTTAGGGTTAAATCACATTTTGTGCTTGACTATCGAGGGGAGGGGAGAGGAGGGGCGTGTTGCGCGGCGCTGGTTTCTGTCAGGTCCTGTAAGCAAATATAAACGGCATCCTGGCAGCACTTAATATTCATTCTATATTGTCTTTTGACCCATTGAAATACCTTGACTTAAAAATGTCTGGAAGAGGCAAAGGCGGTAAAGGACTCGGTAAAGGAGGCGCTAAGCGTCACCGTAAAGTTTTGCGCGATAACATCCAGGGAATCACCAAACCCGCCATCCGTCGTCTGGCTCGCCGCGGCGGTGTCAAGCGCATCTCCGGTCTGATCTACGAGGAGACCCGCGGAGTGTTGAAGGTGTTTCTGGAGAACGTTATCCGCGATGCCGTGACCTACACCGAGCACGCCAAGAGAAAGACCGTCACCGCCATGGATGTTGTGTACGCGCTGAAGCGACAGGGACGCACCCTGTACGGCTTCGGAGGTTAAACGCCTGATATCAAGAGAAACCACAAACCCAACGGCTCTTTTAAGAGCCACCCACACCGCCATATAAAGAGTCAATGCTCCTATTTGCTTTTCAATAAACGATACAGTTATGAATAAAACAAAAATGGTAATTCCGCAGAGAAAACATCGGCATATCTTTACAAAATATAAGGTATTTTAAAGCTGTATAATTGTATTGAAATTCGCTTTTAAAGGCTCTTTTAAGAGCCACACACTCACATAAAGAGTCCTAAATGTCGTTAATACAATTTATTTTATATAAACATATTGTTATGAATTACAGAAATGTCAAAGTCCTGCAAAGTATCGGCGTTTCATGGCAATATAAGGTTCTGAGGTGTTTTAATGCTGTATAATTGCATTGAAATCAGCTTTTGGCTGATAATCAAAATTGGAGTTAATGTGCATTTCAGAGAAGAAAACTATTGCAATTCAAAGTGATTTACAGAATCAAGAAAAAAGTTAAAACTGGGGGAAATTAAATGTCAGTGGTAAAGGGGCTTTTGTGTAGGAGGGAATTTCTGGTACAACAACTATTTTTAAAGGGATCTTATTACTTTATTCTAAAAATTAGTTTTCAGATTACACTATCTTGCAGAATATTAGTCTTTTCAAACTTTTAATAAAACAAAAAAGCGGGAAATGAACAAAGGAAACGAGATCGTGTGGGGTTGTCCATCAAAATAAAGCGGTAGGCGGAGCTATTATTTGCCTGTCCGTGATTGGCCCTCGTTCCTCTCATGAATTGTCCAATGAAATGAGAGTTTATGGGTTCGGGCTATGAAAACAGCCAATCAGAAGGATCCCGCATCTCTTAGTAAATTAGCATATGGCGGTGAATAAAAGTCTCTGTATGGCTCATGTGCTCTCATTGATCCAGTATCAGCATCATGCCTGAACCAGCAAAGTCCGCGCCTAAGAAGGGCTCCAAGAAGGCCGTCACTAAGACCGCCGGTAAGGGAGGAAAGAAGCGCAGAAAGTCCAGGAAGGAGAGCTACGCCATCTATGTGTACAAAGTCCTGAAGCAGGTTCATCCTGACACCGGCATCTCCTCCAAGGCGATGGGCATCATGAACTCTTTCGTCAACGACATCTTCGAGCGCATCGGCGGTGAGGCGTCTCGTCTGGCGCACTACAACAAGCGCTCCACCATCACCTCTAGAGAGATCCAGACCGCCGTGCGCCTGCTGCTGCCCGGAGAGCTGGCCAAACACGCCGTGTCCGAGGGCACAAAGGCCGTCACCAAATACACCAGCTCAAAGTAGAGTCAACTGAGACTCCGCGACCCAAAGTCTCTTTTAAGAGCCACCTATATTTTCGTTTAAAGAGCCGTTTTATTTATATCATTAATCTTACATGTTTGGTTGTTAATGTGAACTGACATTATTTTAATAGTGGCGTTTTTTCCAATAAATTAGGTCGAGCATTTTTCAGAATCCCAATTGTGATCCAAACCATTCACTCTGCCTTTGATTTAAAGAAGAAAACAGTAAGCTTTTTTTTAATGTAAATGGCTAACTATCAGTTTTTCCGAACTTGTGTAAAGCTCATCCACACCGAACCAGAATGGTGTTCCTTACATTTGAAGCTCGCAAAAAGTTTTACTTCCCAACAACAGGCGTTCATGCCTATATCAATATACTTATAAAATATCTGAGAAACAAAATCCTAAAATAAAATGGATTTGCTGAAGTACAGACAAAATTAGAAATGTGTTAATACTTTTAAAATAAAAAAATGTCTGTATTCTACAAAGCTGTTCTAAAAACTTAAGATTCATTCATAAACTTCATTATTTTGTTTTAATTTCATCAGCAGATAAAAGTTAAATGCCAAGACTTTATTTCCCTGGATTTACTCATTCATATGCGTGTTTGAGTAAAATGTATTCTATAAACTACTGACATTTCTTCAAAACGTTCATATAAAAACGTATGTCATTTAGAGCATTTATTTCCAGAGTCTCATTCTTCATCAAATTGACATGCTAAAGAAGTTATATAGTATGTGCTCTAGCTGTTCATTTGAGTTGAAACAACAATCTAATATTAAGTAATCATCTTGAAAAATGTGTGTATACTACAAATTAAGTTGATCTAACTCGTTTGTTGGTTGAAGATAATTGAATTAGAAGTTGTGACAACTCAAAAAGATTGATGCAAACTGTATTTAATTAATTTGTTTTCTGGACTGATCCTGTCTACCTGTGCATGGACTCTTTTTGCACATATTAACTACTTGCTCACTCCTGTTGTCAACGGCAATGGCTTAATGGAAAGCCATAACAGGCAAGTTACTTTGTTTTCCAATGTATTTGTATCCAATGTTGTTTTTTACAATGTATTTACTTCTGTCCCTATGTTAAGAGAAGGTGCGCAGTATGTGAACATGATGGTTACTGTAGTTCTGGACTAAATGTGAGCATTTACTCATCTCACTGGCAAAAAAGCGCATTTAGTATTCCTAAAAAAGAATAAAAACAGTTAAATGCGAACTCAGAATATTATGCAAACATGCAATAGTTAAATATCGTCACCTTCCTTAAATAATTGCCTAAGTCATTTTTTGACAAAAATGATTTTTTTGCTTAAGTCATCTCCTCATGATGCTGGCCACCTCTGGTAAAATCCTCCACATTCTCAGTTGAACAGATCATACAATTCTACCCCTTTAGTAGAATGGCCTATGTCATGTGTGTGACTTAGGCCGTTTTATTTTGCCTAAGTCAAAAGGTAATTTGACTTAGGCAATTTTACAAGCTTTTCAAGATGGCAGGTGCATCAAGAAGACCAAAAAAGCTACTCAACCTCGGAAGTTATTTCCATGATTCAGGGCTCACCTCCTATTGGTAACTGATGAGGTTTACTATAATATAGGCTAGACTATAAATATGCCATAGTTTTTTGTCTTTTTATTGAGTCTTTTTAGTCAGCATTTTAGTCAAGAAAAATAGCTAAGTCAATAAAGCTAGCATTAGGCTTTCAGTTAACTCTTTTAAAACAATATTTAATCTTTTTGTCAAATTTTTTCCACATTACATGATCTAATTAACCCTCTGGTGCTCTTCATTTAGGGGTTGCATTGGTCGTCTTCCCGGTCATAAGTGACCGGACACCTAAAAATTAAACTTCCTCCACCCCAGTAAAACCAATGCAATTTATTCTTCTTCAATAATATTTTTTCTTTTTAATTTTGTATTTTGAAATTTGATGGAATTTTTTAATATTTATGCAATAATTATGGTCTATTTTTGCCATTTAAATTATTATTATTATTGCAGTATTTCAGGTTAAAATAGAGACTAGGCCTTCAAAATTTATTTTTTTGAAGGCAGATTAGCGCCTGCTTTTGGAATTATTTAAGAAATCATGCAACCATGTGTGTAACCACTAGAGGTCTCTATGGAGAATTCCCTAGTTCTGTTTTGAACACATTTAATGATTTTTTGTTGATGGATTTGAATATATATTTAAAAAATCTCAAAGACTATTTATTATAAAGTTTTAGATTTTTTTTGTTTTTTTTTTGTTATAAATATAGATTTTTTTTCTGTGAATTTGTGTTTTTGCAGATTTCCCATTAATTTCCTATGGTGTCAATTTTGACCAAAGAGAACAAGTGGGAGTATGTTTTTTACAACCACTTAGCATGCTCAAATCATGCCCTCAATTGTTTTTGGTGTGTTTGCATACCTAATGCAAGAAAAGTCACCAAATTTCATATCATTCCGATGAGGCTGTGATTTTTAACATTTCAAAACAGAAAATTTTCCGGTCAGGAATGACCGAAGAGCACCAGAGGGTTGAGAAAGATTTGAATAGGCTACCGAACACCGAGAAATTTTGTAATCTGTTTGGTTGTAAAATGTATTACCTGAATGAAATGAAATCGAATGTATCGTCCTGTGGAATATTTCATTCACAGACCGCATACGAAGATGTTCAACTAATAAAAATCTTCATCGCTGGCAAACAAAATAATTAATTTTCAGATTTGCTTTCACTTGACTGTACTGTAGGTCCAACGCCACTTCACCAGACGCTTGAAGTTCTTAAATCTTCCTGTTACGAGACAGAGTGTGAAACCCAGTGCGCGCAGGCAACCAAACAAATCATTCAAACTGATTTGCGAGCTGAAATCACACGGACATCGCACAGTATGCCCGCCTTAAGACAGTTCTGCCAACTTATTTGAATTTGAACAGAATCGACACAAAAGAGTGATTCATTTGTCAATTGAGCATTGCTTGTGCCCAGAAAAAAAGTATTTGAACAGAATCGACTCAAAAGAGTGATTCATTTGTGAATTGAGCATCGCTCATGCCCAGACAATAAAGATACAGCACGCTTGGAATAAAATATGCATTTAATAACTTATTGTGTTAAAATAAAGTAACGAGAGGAATGTTGCCCAATATAAAAGTACAGTTTTTTCATTAGAAATGTACTTAAAGTAAATGTACCCACATTTAAATCTACTCTTAAAGGAATAGTTCACCTTAAAATGAAAATTGTGTCATTTACTCACCCTCAAGCTTTGAACACAGAAAGATATTTTGAAGAATGTCAGTAACCAGACAGTTGATGGGTCCCATTGACTTCCATAGTAGGAAAAAAAATACTATGGAAGTAGGCATGTGCCGGTATCAAATTTTCATGTTGCGATTAATTGCTGAAGCTTTTATCACGGTATACGGTATTATCACAATATTGAAATAAGTTGCAAAAAAAGTGTTGTCATACAATAACAGGTTAAATCACTTTCTTATAACAAAAGAACCAAACATTTAAATACAATAAAGCAATACACAAAAATGTATAAAGTAAACAAATATTTAAAACAGATTAAAGTGCAAAAGAATTATAAAGAACAATAGGTATGCTGAAATGTACATTTACCTAAGATTAATACAAGCTTTAGAAGTATTTTTCATTGTCACTAATGTTAAATACTGGAGCCTTGTAGAGTGTGTGATTGAACAACAGTCAGAACACATTCAAACAATATCTAGGGCATGTAATTTAGTCCAGATTAAAATATAAAATGCAAGTCTTTAAGTATTATGTATTAAGGTTATGTGATTACTGGGGAAACGGCTGCATTTCTGCTGTTCCGTCAGCGCCCTCTGCTGTCGAAGAATGAATGTGCACTTCAGCGTCTCCTCATTCCGCCATGTGCTCGGCTCATGCACGGTCTATTTACATCAGTGCGCGTTCCTCTTTGACGTGTTTTTCATTTTAAAGGTTGATGGGTAAAGTATTCTTAAAATTAATTCTAAAAATCTGAATAATTCGTAATAATTAATTATTCACGGTATTTTGAAGTGCCCACGATAACAATATTGTGCATGTTCATTATTGCGGTATATTGTATTACCGTTTACCGGCACATGCCTATATGGAAGTCATTGGGTCTGGTTACCAACATTCTTCAAAATATCTTTCTTTGTGTTCTGCAGAAGAAAGACATTCATACAGGTTTGAAACAATTTGAGGGTGAGTAAATGATGACACAATTTTCATTTTGAGTAAAAATATTCCAAATAAATACTCAAGTAAATACTTCGTTACCATTTCAAGCTTTTCTTTTCGGGGGACTCTGTGTGGGAAGAACTGCCACAGAGGGTGTAATTGCCAAAAGAGCCAATACTATGGATACGAATATTTCCATGTGTTCTGCCAATCAAGGAGAGAAAGTTCCAGGACCTCCAGTCAATGAAACACATCATGTCTGTTGAGTGTCATCGCTATACTTTGATAATTTGCCACATTAATAGGCATCAGGCAAGAACCCAACAAAGAAGAGCTGGAGGTGGAATTGATGAGATGCACATGCCTCCTCAGAATGATGTTTAGTTTGTTTGTTAGTGTTTTATTGTTGACAGAGTTGAACATTTAAAAGTGCCTAAGTCACAAAGGCATGTTCAAAAATCCGCCTAAGTCATTTATTCCTGTTACGTTACATAATTGACATGCATTGTTCTTAGTATGTCAATAGTCATCTTCTGACATGAACTTTTTGACATTATCAATAAATATCATATATTCAATTATTGGTTCAGTTTTTTGTGTTTTCTGAGAAACCTGGAAAAACGACTTAGGCAATTATTTTAGGAAGGTGACAATATGGAAAATAGTAGGGGTGTGACGAGACCGCTCATAAATAACGTTTCACATGTTATCAGCATCTTGTCATTCTCTTTAACAAACGCGATACCAAAATATGTTGGTTTAAATGGCACATGGAGACTTTGAATTACACAATTTATTTTGTTTTACAAAATGGTCAAAAAAATATTTAGATCATAATGTGACTGAAGTTAGCAAGTTGTCCAATGAAATACGAGTTTATGGGTTTGGCCTATGAAAACAGGCAATCAGATGATTCTCCTATCTCTTTGTAAATTAGCATATGGTAGTGAATAAATGGCTCTGTATCGCTCTTGAACTCACATTTACCCCTTTTCCACCAAGGCAGTGCTAGAGCTAGTCCAGAGCCAGAGCTAGTCCCAGTTCATAGTTGGTTCGACTGAGGAGCCTTCTAAGAACCGTTTGCTTTTCCACGGGCTGAGAGCCACAACAGAGCCAGGTCTTACGTCACTGTATACGTCTCATCTTTCTCAGTAACGCTAGCAAGGCAGCGGCAGTGTTGCCATGTCTGCGGTTATGCCGCAGGCTTTTTTCATGTCCGCGGCTTGAAGCGACCCCAATTATGTAATATTTAGCCCCGGGAATGCGAATTTTAGTAGGCAACCATGCCAAAAAAAACACATATTTTACCCCTAAATGTGATTTTTACCGGGGAAGCCCCCCTGAAACGCGATCAGGCTTGTTTTGAGTAGCAATTGGGCGGGTTTATTGTGAAAACCTGGCATCCCTGGGCAGCGGGAAACATAAACACACCAGGCTTGTTCGAGACGCATCGTCGCTGCGCACACCGATCCACGTATGATAAAAAACGCATGAGTGAATCAAAAGCATAAGGAGTCATATGCTCTTGCTGGATTCGTTGTCATATGGCGATCGGTCTGAACAGCACCACTGCGAACAAGCCTTCCATCAACAATGCAAACGTTGCGTTACTATTGATTCACATGGCTTTACGATCCTACATCGGCATCAAAACACAACGAAAACACAGCGAATCCAACGCATTCATGCAGTTCGCCGTAATTTGTATAGACGGAGATTACAAACGAGCAGCAGTTAGCTCCATTAGCTGCTATTTCAAAAATGGTTGATCTCAAGTTTGTGTTGGCCTTGTTGACCCCGCCCCCAGCGCCTGACGTAATCGGTTCTTACTTCTAGCCCTGTTCTAGCCCAGCAATGTTTTGGTGCTACTTAAGAACCACTTTTCCTGGCTCGGAGCTGGGGCTTTGGGTGTGGAAACACAAAGAACCGATTTGAAACTAGGCTCTGGCTCCGATCTAGCTCTAGCTCTGCCTTGGTGGAAAAGGGGTAATTGATTCAGTATCACCATCATGCCTGAACCAGCTAAGTCTTCACCTGTGAAGGGATGACCCAACACCTGTGAAAAGATGACCCAACACCTATGAAGGGACGACCCGACACCTGTGAAGAGATGACCCAACACCTGTGAGCTGGCTAAACACGCCGTGTCTGAGGGCACAAAGGCCATCACCAAGTACACCAGCTCAAAGTGAAGTGTGCTCTGATCTCACTAAAGTCTTTAAAGGGATAGTTCACCCAAAAATTTAAATTAGCTCATGATTTACTCACCCTTAAGTCATCCTAGATGCATATGACATTCTTCTTTCAGACGAATACAATCAGAGTTATGTTAAAAAAAGTCCAGGCTAATCCAAGCATTATTATAGCAGTAATAGTTGCTCTGTTTTTGAAGTCCATAAAAAATGCATCTGTCCGTTAAATAACGTGCTCCACGCGGCTCCAGTGTGTTAATAAAGGCCTTCTGAAGCGAATCGATGTGTTTGTGTAAGAAAAACTTTAAAGTTCCAGCTGATTGAAGACTCTTACCTAAGAACTTTTACTGCCATTTAGGAGAACTCTTAGTGCTAAGATAAAATGTTTTGTGAATACGGCCCCTGATTTCTATCACTGCTTTCATCTTTGCATGATGCATAAAACAAATTATAAGGGGGAAAACAATGTAAATCAGCTACATAGCAGATAGAGACTTTGGAAGTTTTAGTTCAACCCATTGCAAGAGTTGCGTGAGAAATGGGTAATAGAGGGATAATATTAGCCCTGTCTCAAATGGCACACTTGATGTGCACTAGCAGTCTTGTGGATTTACAATGGCCGGCGTGTGTGTCCGTTAAGTCCATGAGACCGTCCATATTTCAGAAATGTACAATTCAAGGTAATACAGATTGTGCAGTTTGATAACATCATGTAATAATTGCTTTTAATGAGCTCATTGTTTCTGCCTTAAATGAATACAAGTTGTGATCTCAATTACAATGTAGAAATTCTGGCAGTTGTGCATGTTGATTCAGAGTTTTGTTATCTGATGTCTTTGAAGGTGTTGGCCGTTTCTTCACAGGTGTTGGGTCATCTCTTCACAGGTGTTGGGTCTTCTCTTTACAGGTGTTGGGTCATCTCTTCACAGGTGTTGGGTCTTCTCTTTACAGGTGTTGGGTCATCTCTTAACAGTTGTTGGGTCGTCTCTTCACAGGTGTTGGTCGTCTCTTCACAGGTGTTGGTCCATCTCTTCACAGGTGTTGGTCCGTCTCTTCACATGTTTTGGGTCATCTCTTCACAGGTGTTAGGTCGTCTCTTCACAGGTGTTGGATTAACTGGGAGAGTGAACTGGGAGAGTGAGTCTGAGCCCCGAAACATCATCAGGGCCCGTATTCATAAAGAATCTTAATGCAAAGAGTAGCTCCTAGTGACAAAATTCTAAGAAAATTCTTAGAAATGTGGGCGTTTACTCTTAAAATTAACTAAAAAATCCTAGTAAAGAAAAAAGTAATTCAGAAAGCATCTTAACCCTTAAAAGAGGTCTTAAGGTCAAATTTGTTAGGAGCACGGACAAGGAGTTTTAAGAGGATTAAGAGTTTCTTTAGCAGCGGAGAAAATGGCAGAAAGACGAAGAGGGAGAAGAAATGTGTTGCAGACAATGGATGACAGTGACTTAATCAGACGCTATAGATTAGATCATGTTTGTTGCATTAAAACCAACTTTCAAACCAACAATTAAATAGACATACCAGCAATCAGTGTAATTGGAAAGAGTGGAACAATGTTTATAATTCTAAGCCAATCAAATACCTTATAGGAAATTAACAGCATGGTAAATAATAAAAGATTTATATACACTGAAAAAAATGATTTGTTGAATTTACTAAAAAAATCGTATCGTAAGTGGTCGCAATCAATTTATTTGATCTCAATTTAAACAAAAACACATGCAATTCCCATTAAACCAATTCATTTTTTTTAATTAAAATATATATATATATATATTTTTAATTATTTAAACGAGCACAAATTAATTATGCTTAATTAAAATGTTCAGTGTACATTTATATATTGTGTGTGTGTGTGTGTGTGTGTGTGTGTGTGTGGGTGAGAGAGAGAGAGTGAGAGAGAACGGTAAAATAGGACAATTTGCGCTTGTAAATTCAAAGTGAAGCCTTAGAATAGACCCTATACTTAAAAGCGCTCCTTTTTTCCCCTTTTTGGACAACCAACCAATCACAGTCTTCAAAAGACTGTGTCATACGTAGCAACGGGGTCAACCCCGCCTCTTCACTAAGATAAAAGTTTTTGTATTTTCTTTGCTCAGAGTTGCTCTCAGATCGGTCCCGAATAGCTCTTAAGCTAAGACTCCTACGTAAAAGTTTTTAAGCTAAATTAGGAGTTTTCTGAGAGGACTCTTAGAATCTTTATGAATATGGGCCCAGGAGTTTAGAAGCGAAATGTGAAAACGCTCTCCCTCCTTTAGTCGACTTACATACCCTAGGTACTACCAGAAGCCTTGACTTTTGAGATCTTAAAGAGTGTGATGGATTATAGGGCGGTAGAAGATCAGTTAACTAAACAGGAGCTAAACCGTTTAGGGCCTTATAGGTCAGTAGCAAAACTTTATAACTGATACAGAAATTAATAGGTAACCAGTGTAGAGATGACAAATTGGTGTTATATGATCACATTTCCTTGACCTAGTACTCTAGCTGCTGCATTTTGGACTAACTGTAGCTTATTTATTGAAGATTCAGGACAACCAGCTAGTAATGCATTACAGTAATCCAGTATAGAGTTCATGAACAGATTTCAAACTTACTGTAGCTTGTTTTTGAAAAAAAAATCTATTGTTATTTCATGCATTCTGACTTATTTACACTGTTAAAGATTTGATTTTCATGCTAAACAATGCTAAAATGTCAAACAAATGAGAGATTGGCAGAGTATTTCTGTGCCAAATACACTCCTTCGGGATTCGAATAAGTTTCGGAAAGGTTTTTTCTTCTTTTTTTTCCTTGACTATGGGCCTCTGTTAGGTCATAATAGGGGGAATTACTTGTATGGGCACTTCTTCTCTGTGAACACGCACATCAAAAAGTTTCGTCTGGGTTAAGGGAGCCGTCGGCAGCGTCATTTTGTTTTTATACCACAAAACCAACAGTGTCATTAAAAAAGTGTTTTCTGGTTGTGAGGGAAAGATAACCTTGTTCAGCTTCCCAAATAACCGACGTTAAACAGTGGATGCAGTTTGTTTTTCCGGAGTAGCAACAGAGTTTTGCAAGTGTGTTTGTTTGTTCCCTGTCACAAGTCGAAACCGGTGAGTGAAACTGCGTCAAATATCTGTGTTTTGTTGTCGATCGGCAACATAAGCGCATATAATGTAAACACAAATGTATATTGAACAGAAAGTTATCCAGGGAGGGATAATGTCAAGAGTGCATGTGTGTGTGCATGTGCTCTTTAGCTCTGTCCACTGCACTCCTCCACAAGTTTGTCTGTTTTCGACAAAAAAAAATCGGTACAGCGTATCTGTCTTTTATAAATATGATTCAATACTACTCTATATGAACTCTAAATTAACATGACATTGGCTGAAACTGTGCTCTTAAAAAGAGCTTCTGTACATTGCAAAACAAAAACATTTAGAGATATGAAAACCAAGAAAAATGCCCAATAAAAGCATATTCATAAGCAGTTTGTTCAATAATAGAGGTTATGAGAAGAGTTATTTCGGTTGGACAGTTAACAACTTGATAATGAAAGTTCAAAATTGAAAGTTGTTGTTTTTAAAGACTTTCATACTCATTTGGGAAGTCACATGTCAAAATCCAGCTGTCATCTATTGATTCCAAAAAGTGCAGGAGTGAAATATTGTCGACAATAGTGATGGCATGCATCTCAATTGCTGAAAGAGAATAAATTCAACCAAAGTCATTAGCCAAGTGCCCAACTGAAGGGCTTCAACAACCTCATGTAGTACCAAAGAAATAAAGCAAAATTGCTTTGTAATAAGTAAATATAGTAATGATGGTTTTTGGACTGGTTTAATCATCCTCTAGTGAGATATTGATTTTATCTGCAGGCTGTGTGTGTTACAGAACAGAGACTCAAGCCACAGATAAAATTAACAATCATTTATTTTTTTAACACAGAGGAGCCACCAGTAAATGCAGGTGAGTTTTTGCAGACAGATATGGCAGTTGGCAATTTAGCTGGTTCTCATCAAGTAACCAGTCGAGCCGGTTCACTAATGAAATGTTCTCGGTTGATGACGCAAGACGCAAAAGCCGAAGTAGCATGTCCAACTCAAAAAAGAACCAAATGAGCCTGTTCAACCAGCTGTCGAAGTTGGCAGAGAATTACAGGGGTCTAAAAATAACCGAATGAGCCGGTTCAACCACTGTCAAAGTTTGCAGAGGATTCTGAGTGAGTTGGTGATGCAAGTCTAAGGTACATACTGGAAATATGCCTATTAGGATTACTGTTATTAAATAACATTTTATTAAAACGTGCAAAAACCCTTCTGTCGGGAGATATACATTTTACTTAGTTTATTGTGCATGCAGATTATATTTTTATTTGTTAAGTGAAATTTAGAAGACTGGTTTATTCTTTCTAAATAGGCTTTAGAACAGCAGGTAAAGGAGTCCTATTGCTCCAACGAGACCAGACGCTGCGTACGAAAACCTAGGCAGCTCACTTGATGCCTTGCTGCCTTATCCGACAATGACTTATAAGGTAGCGTTTGTGAATGAAGGTACCTCACGAAATTAAATTCGGACAGACTATCGAGGCAGTGTAACAGTTTAATGATCTACAGCAAAATAGAGAGAGCTTTGGTGAGAACTAAACAAATATTTAATCACTACATTAGTAATTTCTCGCTAGAAATGACATCAGAAGTGGAAAATGTTGGTCAAAAACGTACGTTTACGCACAAACTGACCAGCAAACGCAACTTTCGGACGCCATCTTTTGCAGCTCAACTGTCACAGAATGGAACGCACAGGATTGTGGGATATCAAAGGCAGCGAAGGATACATAAATGCTGCCTTCAAATATCGAACAGATGAAGATATCTCAGGAGAGAGGAAGTGAAGCTAACATTAGATTCGGACGTGCCTTGATGCCTACCTACCTTAAAATGTGTCCTCCGAAGGCAGCATTTTCCAGGTTTCGGACGCAGCCAATAGCTGTGTCCCAAAGTGAAGGGTGCGCACTTCGAAGGCCAGGCCACGCCTTCGAAGTGCACGAAGGGCGAACCGAGGGACAGGGTTGTCAGGTCTGCACAACAAAAAACCCTCCAATTGCTAATCAAAAGTAGCGGAATCACGGCCAAAATGTGTCAAAATATGCCAAAACCCTGCCCGGTAGAAATATTGCTAAAGTAAAGACAACTTAAACCTGTGGACTATAGGCTACAAACAACCCACATTAACAATAAATGCAGCCCAATTCCAGACTTGGCAACACTGAACCGAGCGTCATTGAATGGGCTATAGCAAGTGTGACAACTGACAGCGGACGTTCACGAGGAGATTTTAAAAAGAGAAATGGAGCAGAAAAGTGTTTTTTTTTTTTGTTGTTGTTGCTTTTTATGAGTTTTATTGGATTTTGACATGCTTCAAAGCCTGCGACGATGGGAGACCGGACCATAAGCACGTTAATCGGTAGCCTATGGTTAAATATTTAATTGTTAAGTTGCAACTATTGTTTATTATGTTAAATGTAACTTTTACAATATATTTTAAACATTTATATATTTACGTCCAAGTCTTTATTTAAGTACTCATTTTTATTCAACTTTTATCATATCAGATGCATTGTTCTTTTTATGACATTGCAGCCCCGCAAACCTGCGGACAGTGGATATATGCACTCATCCCAAATGAAGATGATGTCCCGCTGGCACAGGCCTGGTCTCTATTGTGCATTATTCCCCATCCCGGTCCAGCTCCACCAGCGTCTCCCGCTCAGCTCAATTAAAGTGTACATACAAATGTGTTATTTTGTTTTAGCTGTTAGTTTAAATTTCTGTTGTTTCTGATGTTAAACTTAAGTTATATTGTAGGTCTAGTTGTAAAAATTACTTTAAGTAATGTATAGACCAATTTATTTTAATTTACACATTTTAATTTACATGACAAGAAAATATATGTATGAACCTATTATATGAATTTGTTTAATTTACAAATTATAACTTGCATTACAAAAATGAACAACCACTGTACAGAACAACCACTTCTCTTGTATTTAGCCTACACATTTCAAGTTAACGAAAATGAACAATAGACAGCAATTACTTTGTTTCATTTACAAATAACTTGCATTAAAAAAAAATAATAATAATATAGAGAAATTGTTCTGTGCATCCCGGCCACGCCTTTACATTCAGCCTTTGGAGGAGACTTTCGGTATAATGGACCCTCGTCAGTGAGCGACATTCATTCATTCATTCATTCATTCATTCATTCATTCATTCATTCATTCATCCATTCATATAAAATACTTTAATTTGCAGTACAGCTAGTAAAGTCAGACGTTTTCGTTTATTTGCATTTTGACTAATAGTTTTGAGTGACAGATGTCGCATTTGATTTAGCCTATTTTTGTCTGTGACATTTTTTAGCTACGGTGTTGACAGTATGATAAGAAAAATTAAGAAATGATTGCATAGCCAACATGACAACATGCGGGCGACAACAATACTACAGTGAGAACGAGCTTCTTGTCTGCAAGCGTTAATTTTTCACAAAAGAGAGTAACGTGAGTAATGAGCTCATTTAAATTTCAGCAATTGTAATTGTGTTATTTGATTAAAAAAGTATCTCAATTGTATTGAAATAAAGTATCTCAATATTCTATTTTATTTTCCACTCATCTTTCTTTTTTTTGTACCAGTTGTCATTTTCTGGAAATAGATGCTCTAAAAACTACTCACAACTTTTCCAAATTTCACTTGTCATTTAAATACATTTTACTCACATATCCTCCTGGGACCCAGAAAGAAAAAGTGTTTTGAATTTAGTATTTTTTCATGTCATTACATTGTTTAGAGCATAAGAAACAAATGGAAAAAAAAAAAACATTTTTGAAAAATGATATTTTATTCATATGTTATGATATGTCCTCTGTAGTTGACACCAGGACTCAGTTGTTTAAAAAAAATGACATGAAATTGCATGTATAGGCAAAAACAATGGGATTTATTTTTAAAAGATTAGTTCACTTTCAAATAAACTTTTGCTTATAATTTACTCACCCCTTTGTCATCCAAGATATTCATGTCTTTCTGTCTTCAGTCGAAAAGAAATGAAGATTTTTGATGAAAAGATTTCAGGATCTTTCTCCATATAATGGAAGTCAATAGCCTCCAAACAGTTCAAGGTCCAAATGAGAGGTTCAGTACAGCTTCAAAAGGGCTTTAAACCACATCAAACGGTACCAGACGATCAATAAGGGTCTTATCTAGCGAAACGATCTGTCATTTTTTTTTTTAAATAAATAAATTTTAAGTTTTATAAGTACAAATGCTCGCCTTGCTCTGTTCAGAGATGCGCGCTCGTGACGTCACGTAAAACGCAATTACGTTGAAAAGGTCACGTTAGACGCAGGCGAAAGTACAGAGTCAGTGTTTATAAATGAGCGGAAGGAGGACCGTATCCACATATTCAAACGTCTTTGCGCCTGCGTCTAGCGTGACCTTTTCAACATAATTGCGTTTTACGTGACGTCACGAGCGCGCATCTCTGAACAGAGAAAGGCGAGCATTTGTGCTTATAAAACTTAAACTTTATTTATTTAAAAAACAAAAAGACCAATCGTTTCGCTAGATAAGACCCTTATTGATCGTCTGGTACCGTTTGATGTGGTTTAAAGCCCTTTTGAAGCTGTACTGAACCTCTCATTTGGACCTTGAACCGTTTGGAGGCTATTGACTTCCATTATATGGAGAAAGATCCTGAAATCTTTTCATCAAAAATCTTAATTTCTTTTCAACTGAAGACAGAAAGACATTGATATCTGGGTGAGTAAATTATAAGCAAAAGTTTATTTGAAAGTGAACTAATCTTTTAATTAACCAATACATTTTTAGGTTTCAGGATTTTTTTTAAACAAACTTTGTTTAAAGATGATTCTGAAATATGTTATGAAAGATATAATGAAATGCATTGATATACCATTTTACTTTATGAAATATGAGGGTAAAATGACCATATTTGGATTTTCCCATTCAATACAATGTATCTATACACTGCATCTAATTTGCATATTAATGTGTCCTTGGTGCAACATGTAATGAAAATAGAAGTGTAATAATGGGAGTAATAATTGGCAATATTTTCATAATATCTAATATTTCATAGGAATATTGATATGTAATTTATTTCCCTATTCACTTATGTCTCCAGAATACCTGATAAACATGATTTAAGTCCTGGTGTCCACTGCAGTAGTCATTTATGAAATCAATGCCCTGTTTTGTAACAGAAAGTCATATTTTGATCAGAAACCCCATAACATTTTCCTGAGATGTTAATTTATAACACACAATTTGAAAATGAATCAGATTTAAATTATAATTAAAAAATATCATATTTCCATAAGAGTGCTAAACATTAATGTCAGCCATTTTTAAAGACCAAGAAGTTGTTGTTGTCCTGGTGAAACTTCCAAACATTTGGGATCTCTGCAAAGCCCCAAATGTGCTCCTTACAGGACATCCAGACTGTGACATGTGACATGTATGATGTTAGAGAAATTCCCTAAAATATAACGTCCACTGTAGTGGACAAAAGTCTATTTGTGGGTCCCAGGAGGATATAAATAGTAAATCCAGAGAAATAAAGTTTTTGCATTTAACTTTTATCTGCACACACAGCTGATGACATGAAAACTGAATTGAGTTTTAAAAATCTTAAAAGTGTAGAAAAAAACCATTATTCTTAAAAATGTGTCTACACATCATGGTAATGTTGTCTGTTCTTCTGCAAATCCATTTTATTCTAGCAAATTTTTTCTAGGACATTTTAGAACATGCATTTTTTTCAAATAATACAATAGACAGTGATTCCTTATTTTGACTTATATCTGTATAAGGCTGCATGAATACCCGTTGTTGAAAGGTAAAACTTCACTTTTGAGCAAACCTCAAATGTAAGGAACACAGTCTTGGTTCAGTGTGGATGAGCTTTTCACTAAAGTCAGGGGGGAATTAGGCCATTTACACAATAAATAAAAATGACATTAAAAAACAAGGGAAGAGTGAAAGATGCATCATGATTAGTGTACTGAAACATGTTTGGCCCAATGATAAGGGGATTTTTCAAATGAAATGTCACTCAGTGTTCATATTAGAACATTGGCCTACATCAAAATCGTTGTATGATCAAGGCTACAAACTACAACAATCAAAAGCTCTTTAAACGAAAATATGGGTGGCTCTTAAAAGAGCCTTTGGGGTAGTTGAAGTCAGAGCACACCTCACTTGGAGCTGGTGTATTTGGTGACGGCCTTTGTGCCCTCGGACACGGCGTGTTTGGCCAGCTCTCCGGGCAGCAGCAGACGCACGGCGGTCTGGATCTCTCTAGAGGTGATGGTGGAGCGCTTGTTGTAGTGCGCCAGACGAGACGCCTCACCGCCGATGCGCTCGAAGATGTCGTTGACGAAAGAGTTCATGATGCCCATCGCCTTGGAGGAGATGCCGGTGTCAGGGTGAACCTGCTTCAGCACTTTGTACACATAGATGGCGTAGCTCTCCTTCCTGGACTTTCTGCGCTTCTTTCCTCCCTTACCGGCGGTCTTAGTGACGGCCTTCTTGGAGCCCTTCTTAGGTGCGGACTTTGCTGGTTCAGGCATGATGTTGATTCTGGATCAATGTGAGTTCTAGAGCGATTCAGAGGTTTTTATTCACTGCCATATGCTAATTTACTGAAAGATAGGAGAAGCTTGTGATTGCTTGTTTTCATAGGCCAAACCCATAAACTCTTATTTCATTGGACAACTCAAAGCATCAAGAGAGGACCAAGGGCCAATAACAGGGCGGATAAATTATAGTCTCGCCCACTGCTCCATATTTGAATGACGCCCCTCCTCCAAAGATTCCTTTTTTTCTTTCCCACTCTTTTTATTTGTAATATTTTGAGAAAATAAAAATTTCTACACAAATATTGTACACATTTAAAACCCTTATAGACCCATTGAGAGTGTTTGGGTTTAAAGAGACCAATACGTTCAGACACCTTTTAATACATTTTCCTCGGAACTTCATTGATTTATGAAACTGTTTAAAGCTACACTGTGTAACTTTTTTAGTCTATTCTTAGCTAAAAACACTTAGTTCTTTCAAAAATATATGTGCTCATTAATGTATATTTACTTCTTTCAAGTAATAAAGTATTCTCGTAAGTTTATAATATGCCATTGAAAATACATAAGGTAATGGGATCTAACGGTGGTCGCCATGTTGCCCCTCCATCTTGAAAGTACATTAGCCAAAGAGGGCGCGTCAACTTGTTCAGACTTGTCTGGTGCATGCGCAGAGAGTTTTCATCTCAGCAGCTCCAGTAACAGAGTTATACGGAGTTTTCCTGGCTTGTTTATTCCTCAAAAGTCTGTTTTTCCTTGTGTGGTATTTCTGTGCGTTAATAACTCCGTAAGTAATAATAGTTATTGTCATTGTGGATGTGTTTCAGAGTGTGTCATCATGTAATTCAGTTGATGTTACCTCAGAAGTATTTTTGTGTCAACATACAATAGCATAATGCTCACCTATTTGAATAGTCATTCAGTTATTAACAATGTTTATTCGTTTATAGAAAATATTTGCTTGTAATGTATGTTGATGGAAATATGTAGCTATCAGGTCTGATCGGCATATTAACACTTGTTATACAGAGCTAAACCTGCGCACACACTTTTGTAATCCGACACCGCTTGTTAGCAGCGGCAGCGGCAGCTCCGCTCCTTTTAATGCAGCTGCATTTAGCGCCTATATATGGTACAATAAGCTCTGGTTTACGGTTACATTATACAAATGTAACTTATAAGTATAGTTATACAGTTCTTAACTGTGTATATGGGTGATTCTTCAATTGGGGGCTATTTTGCCATCTTACATTTTGATGAATGAAATTTGGTTGAATTTTGTTAGAATTATGTCAAGACAATGTTTACATGCTTTGATGTAAAGATATAATAATGGCCGCGACTGAGCTTAAATATAATTTGAGTATTTTATATATATTTGCCAACTGGCACTGCAAAACGTCATTACCATCACAACATCAAAAAGTATCATAATGCAAAGAATGTATCAAGGAGATAATTTAAACTCATTTATCTTGCAAACATTGTTAATCTTCAACAATACGTATAAAAAACTAAATGTTTCCATTCAGCGAATTACATATATTTTCTTGTTCTTACCATCAAAATGTGTTTTTCTGTGTTCATCAAAGCACACTTTTGTTTAATTTCGGGAAAATTATTTTTAGTTGTTTTTTCTTTGAATAGGTGGATGAGTATTTCATTAGGCTTTTCATGTAGCACCTGAAGATTGAACATAAAACAGTTTTAAATATATGTTTGCTGTAAATTAAGCAATGTGGCGGTAATGACATACTGTTCTGGTAATGACATAGTGTTTTGGTAATGACATAAATGAAAAGTGCACTGATACATAAAGCAAATTTAAAGGCTTAAATAATGACTTCTGGTGAGTGTTGTTGAAAGAAATGGACAGATGTGAGGAGATATATATAAATATGACACAACCATCAACTTGAACATGTTTATTTCAATCATGAAGAAACCATACAATATGTTTTAGAGAATCAATTGTTACAATGGGATAAAACAGCATAAACATCCTTCATAAACTATGACTATTACCATTAGGTGAAATATTATATGTTTGGGTTGCATTGGGTTAAAACTAACAATGCATAATGAAACGTGTTTGCTTTCAAACACACTCAAAAAATTATTTTATGATGCTGTTCACTTGATTTAACACAATTATATCAGGTTTCTGGTTCAAATGTAATTGATTCATGTTAAACTGACTTAAAACCGTTACTCTTTGACATAACTTGATGTTTTCATTTTGAAATAACACGTTTCAATTAAGTAACCCAATCAAACAAGACTTTCACTTCCCATCATGCTTTGCAAAGGGGCTGAATTCGGAGAGTAAATGTTTAAATAAAGTGCTATTTGATGCCTTTTTAACAAGATGAGAAAATGGAGAGACTTTTTAATGCTTAATGTTTTGTTATGTTGGTATTTAAAATGTTTTGTTATGTTAGTGTTTTTGGAGGTTACCATTGTGGTGAAGTAGAGCATGTGCTTGGGATGAGGACCTGCTAATAACAATTAAAGCTATTTTAATAATAAAAACAACTACTTTGGGCATGCCATGGATGTAACAAAACCATCTTCTGGCTAGCCAATAAGACCTTGTAAAAGGTTTTGTAAATGTTGTAAAAAATAGTATTTGACTAAATAAAAAAAATCAATTAAACTGTATTACTTGATTTGGTTTGTTTTTAATATTCATTTTAGAATAATTAAATTGAGTAGTTTTGGACAAAATTAATAATGTTAAACTGATTTAACTAAATGGCATTGAATTAACCTTACGTAAAAAACTTAAGTTTACTGAAATATACAATTTTAATTAAATTCAACATAACCCAATTACGTGGAACCTGTTGACATAAAAAAATTAAATAAAAAACCCACGTATCTTTTTTGAGTGCATGTATTTGAACATTCAAAATGTGAATTAGAGATGATAAAGGGAGATGGATGGGATGTGGAGAGAAAGAGATACTGGGCCCTAGTTTAAATGACAGGCATAGTGTAGTCACTCAATGAGCAAAGTGTCCTGAAGATCAACTCCAGCCTTTTTTCTATAATCTCTAGAGTCTAGACCTTTCAGTTGATTTCTTGGGAGCCATTCTGGTTAAAAAATAAGAAAAATTTGTTTTAGGAAGTAAGGCATCTCACTTAAGTTTCATTGTAAAATCACACTATTATGCTTCTTTAACTTAATTTATAAACACATAATATGATATAGATAGTGACACAGAATGTCATTACCACCATCACTTGTCATTACCATCACAACAAGTTGTGTGTTGGTAATGACGTGATGCGGTAATGACATTTTTTTATTTTTTTCAGGAAAAAAGATGCTAGGTCATGGATTTGTTAACATCATTCAACAGCTAGTACAAAAAGAACTTTAAATACACATAAATCATGTGAATATAAATATATATTTATCAAAATATTGCTGCTACAGCATTTATGGTAATGACGCTGATTAAGTCTACTCCATGATCAGAAGGAATTCATGATTAAATTACTTACTTTTTCAGACATCAAATATCACTGTTCTTCCATGGCTGACATGTGCTCCCCTGCTAGTCTTCATTTCCATGGTTGCATCATAAACAAGTCTTACCCTCAAAAAAATCCTTGTTGTAATCATAGACTGTCGCGGTAATGACAGTATTGTTATGGACAATTCTAAATTGTTAAAAATATTCACAAATTGCACAGATATGAACCAGAATTATGCATCAAGTGCCTTTTTAAGTTACTGTTTAAACATATATTGTGATTTTTTAATGAACTGATAACATTTTATCACATTTTCAGAGCAGATAAGTTTTAAAGTCTGGGTTGGGGACAAGGCCTGAGTAGCCAAATATTAGTGATGAAAATATTTTTAAAAATGGAAATCAAACTGATTTTAGTGTATAACATTTTTTGGTGGTGCAATGAACATTATTTGAAATAACTAAACTATTTATTTTAAAATATAGTAATTTTAACATGAATGTATAACCTGGGGACATAAAAGTTCCCCTAATTGAAGAATCACCCATATTCTGTCATGTCATTATCATGTATATTTACCATCCTAATTTGTTCTCTCACAGAAACCACATTTATGTACATATCCATGCAAACCTGTTTATGCCTTGCAATTGGATGACTGAATAAACATTACTATCATCAAAGTTCACTCTGGATTAGCTGCAGTTCTTTCTAGCCGAATAATTAGGCCAGTTGAGTTCCAACCATCCCCCTGCGCACAGAATATCCCACAGGCACCGTGTCGAATGTGGACGAGGTCGAACTGGAAGCCATATTAATCTTGGACTAAATCGGCCACCGTAGGAGTTAAAACGAAATCGGAATTGAACAGAACAGAAACTAAAATTCACTGGATGGTCATATACAAGTTCCCCACTAGATGGGGGAAAATATCACAGTGTAGCTTTAAACAAATAAGCATCCGCTAAATTGATGAACGTGTAGGCTTATACGAAAACGTACTCATATTTGGGTATCACCTGGTTAAAAAAAAGAAATGATACTGATAGTGCCGATTTGTGAAAGATTATTTACAAGGGATTTTGACAATGATCATCATGATTTTAGAAAGCAAAGCGTTTAATAACTATACTACAAAGTTAACACGTACATCGACTCTTTAAGTGACAATGTGGGTGGCTCTTAAAAGAGCCGTTGGGTTTGTAGTTTCTCTTAATTTCAGGCGTTTAACCTCCGAAGCCGTACAGGGTGCGTCCCTGTCGCTTCAGCGCGTACACAACATCCATGGCGGTGACAGTCTTTCTCTTGGCGTGCTCGGTGTAGGTCACGGCATCGCGGATCACGTTCTCCAGAAACACCTTCAACACTCCGCGGGTCTCCTCGTAGATCAGACCGGAGATGCGCTTGACACCGCCGCGGCGAGCCAGACGACGGATGGCGGGTTTGGTGATTCCCTGGATGTTATCGCGTAAAACTTTACGGTGACGCTTAGCGCCTCCTTTTCCGAGCCCTTTACCGCCTTTGCCTCTGCCAGACATGTTGAACTCAAAACACTTAAATTGATGTTTTCAATAGGTTAAACAACAACGAATGATGAATAAGCGCTGGCAAAGAGGCTTTTTACATATGCTTACAGGACCTGACAGAAACCAGCACCACATCACATGGAACACACTCCACCCCCATACTATAGTTAGAGCACATGTGATTCAATCTCAACCCTGACATTTGTTTCAAATTAAAACTCAGCTTTCATAAAATGTATTTCACGAAGATTATATAATTTACAGTAGTGGTTGATAGTGAAAAGTGCTTTTCTACAAGCTCAACCAAAGTAAACGAAGAGAGACACGAGGTCATTTCACAATCTTATATCTATCTTACAGAGTTTGTACATGTTGATTAGAAGTCTTTTTTTAAATGTATTATTAACACACACACACACACACACACACACACACACACACACACACACACACACACATATATATATATATATATATATATATATATATATATATATATATATATATATATATATATATATATATATATATATATGTATATAGTTTGTACATGTTGATTAGAAGTCTTTTATTAAATGTATTATTAACACACACACACACACACACACACATATATATATATATATATGTGTGTGTGTGTGTGTGTGTGTGTGTGTGTGTGTTAATAATACATTTAAAAAAAGACTTCTAATCAACATGTACAAACTATATACATATTGACAATATATATATTGTTAAACCTTTCCTGCTTCTATCTCCTAACCGTGGTCGGGAGATACAGGGGAGATTCGTTTTCTCCAGGGCCGGAAGTTCTCCTCCCGGGGTTAACTCCCTAACCTTCACGCTGCTAGTGTGACGGTGGCATATGAAAACAAAGAGCCAGTCTTGCCGTGGCGTTGGAATGCTTTTTATTTGTCCGGTTGCACAGGAATACACTGCATAAAGTCCCACTATCTGTACCGTCACATTACCCGCACACACATTCATCCGCTGCTCTGCGTCCGGGGACTCACAACGGGGGGCGCGCACGCTCTGACATGCGCACGCGCTCACCGTAATTCACACACATGCACTGAGCTGTCCCAAACTAAAACACCCTGGAGACACATCCCACAACACTATATATATATATATTTATTCGTTTTCCTTTTTAGTAATGGGAATTTAGCAAACACAAACAATGGAGACCCCCGACAAATTATTGTATACAAACTGAAATGTTAAAATGGTTCACAACTTAACTGACTGCATACATTTTAACCTTTAAACAGGCAAAATGATCAGCATAAAACCACATAAAACCTTTTATGTCATTTTTTATATTATCTTGAGTAAAATATATATCAAAGGAGTTTTTGATATATTTAATTTATTTTGATAGATTTCACGAGTTGTATATCCCTATATTAAAGGACATATTGCAGGTTAGAGCCCCCAGTGAGTCGATGTATATAAAAAAAATGTAGGAACTAGATTTTTCTGGAGTAGTTTTTGTAAGAACATTTTACTTCCGCATCTAAAAAGGCCAAAACGGAAGTGACGTAATGGGAGGGAGTGAGGTCAATTTCAACGATAGGAAAACAATGGATCGCTATGACAGTTCGGACTTTGGATGCTGAGGAAATTGTAAATGTTTATTCATGCTCATATGACGGACCACAGCTGTACAATTATGAGCCTGCCCTGCTATGCGGTCAAGAGAGTAGGGAAGGCCAGGATTAGACAGAACAATGGTCAGAGACAAATTGAGTTGCTGTGAGGAGAGACTCTGACGCTGGCTTCTGCTGATGAAACTGCAAAATATTCTTCAGTAAATTTTTCTTGAATTATTCTAACTCCTGCCTCTTGGTCTTCATTTTTCACTACTGGTCCTGGGTCCTAAGCTGTAACCCCAACATTACCATTTGGAACAACTCCCAGATTTAATATTTCTAGAGGTATAAAACAAGGAGACCCTGCAGCTCCTTTCTTATTTCTCATGCAAGTGTTGTGTCTCCATGTTAAAAAGAACCCATTTCAGGGTATTCGTTTATTGGACAAAGAAATAAAATGTTCACAGCTTGCAGATGACACAACCATATTTTTGAGAAGTGACAAAGATATAGATGCAGCTCTCAGGTGTTTAGATATGTTTTCATCAGTCTCTTGATTATAAATATTAATAAATGTGAACTCTTCCCTTTGAAAGATATACCTGGTGGTATGGTGGAATTGTGTGGTATACCAGTTAAAAAAACAAGTCTCTTGTCTGAGGGTCAAAATATGTAAAAATCAAAAAGAAAGAGTTGACTTAAATTATCCATTAATTGATAAATTACAAAAGAAATTGAATGCCTGGTTATTTAGAGATTTGTCTTCGACTGGTAGAAGATTGTTATCAAAGGCGGAAGGGTTGTCAAGATTAGCATATATAGCAATGGTTTTAGATGCTCCAAAGTCAATTATTAAGGAGAAAGTTAATAAGAAACTGTATAATTTGGAATATAATACCACAAATTGTGGTATTATATTCCAAATCTAGATTTTGGCTGTGTTAAGTTTCTCCTCAAGTGCAACCTTGATATTAATACAATTTCCATTAAGTTGTCTAATTTCCATAGATAACCTCTGTTATCCTGGCTGATGGTGTACAAACACAATTTCTCTCCCCTCAAATGTTTGATATGGAATAATAAAGATATTAAATATAAGAATAAAACACTTTTTTTGAATATTGGTTTAGAAATAATATTTTATTGGTGACACAGTTGCTTCATCATGATGGTCTTTTGCTTTCATATGGAGAATTTCTTGATAAATTCAAACTTCCAATATCTGCAAGAGATTGTTTTCAATGCTATACCTTCTTGTCTCCTTCAGTTGTTGCGTGGAGCTGATGCTATTGATTTGAATATAAGTATTGATTTTGGCTTACGGTTAGATGGTATAAATATTGTTGATAAAAAGCTTCCTTAGACAATGTGTAGTTCGTTTAGGACTCCCCCAGCTAAAAATTTCTGGAATTCACATTTCCGGGACATTGAGTGGGAGGAGGCATTTATGGTTTCAAGGATATACTGTTATCAATAAGATTTGGGAGGTTTCATTTAAAAGCATTAATTGTATTTACCCGGTACATCAGGTCATTAAAAGATTTAAGAAAGACATTGATTATTTGTCATCTTTTTTATTTATTTATTGTATTTGCTCTAAATTGTTCTGGTGTGATTTTAAGGCCTTTTTAAAGGAGATTTCTGGAACTGAAATTACTCTGGAGGACAAAATATATATATATATATATATATATATATTTTATGACATTTGTTTTTGTTCTCAATGTGTTTATTATTTTAGGAAAATATCACATTCATAAATGTCGATGGGCAAAAAATACACCGAATTTCATACAATTTGTTTGAGCTTTGTCAGTATCTTAAATCATTGGAGGGTGTAAGGAACACCAAGACAAAACAGATTTTAGACTGCTGTAAAGCCTTGAAATTTTATTCTTTATAAGGACCTTTGTATTTATTTTGTAATTTGAAATATGGATTTGATTTCAATACCCTTGTGTATATGGTTATTCATTATTGTCATGTTGTTGCATATTCAAATTATTTTCTTTGTATTATTATTGCTATTTGTTTTTTTTAATTTACTTATTTTTGCTGTTATTACTTTTATTATGTACTTAATTTTTGCTACTGAAGAAAAAAAAGGTTTGCAGTAGTAGGCTATTTGATGCCATTGTTACCGGGCAATGTATCTTCTGACTCTATCCCATAATATAGCACTAATCAGTTGAGTAGCCATGGTGTGAAAATTATAGATTAAAAAATGTAATACATTTTGTTTTAAATAATTATATAAAACTACATTATTGCCTAAATAATCAGATTTTTTTTTAAAGAGAGAGAGAGAGAACTAATTAGATTTGATCAGGATATTTGTGAATAAACTATTTACCAGTAAGTTACATAATTCAAAACTGTTTTGAAAATTGTGAGACTGTATGCATTTGTGTTAATGTACATCATTTGTATTCATCAATGTTGAAATTGATTCACGTAAAAACAACGGCAAAAAAGCATTGCGTGTGGATGTTTATTCATTAATATCATGCTTTACACAAGTAAAAAATATCGCAGGGATAATAATCATCCGGTCTAAAGTGAATGATTCACACCACCGCGTTTTTTAAAAGCAGATGCAGAAGTGAAGTCCCGTCTCTTTACCTGCACAAAACTAACCCAGGCACGGAAGATATCACCATCCTTTTTCTTCTTAGGATACCCGAGGACTCGAAGTCCTGACAGGCTGGAGTTTTTGCAACCTCCACAAACACAATAATTTACCATGACGACGATAAATTATAAATGCTGATGTTGGGGACACAGTTTTAGACCCAGAGACCAGATATGTTGAATGAAGACCAGGAGTCAAGAGTTAGATTAATTAAAGAAATGTACTGAATAATAGTTTACAGTTTCATCAGCAGAAGCCAGCGTCAGAGTCTCTCGTGGAATCGCAGGCCAGACTCTAACTCACAGAGAATTTTGCCCACCAGTTATACCGGTGCCCCAATGGCGGTGACCCCCATTGGCTTAGGTTGTCCTCCACTGGCCAAAAGAAGAACTTACCCGTCATCGGGGAATCACCTCATGCTCATTGGTCATCGTTTAAGATCTTTGACCCTCAACAGGATCCAATATTTTTCTGGAGCCTTTTGGAAAGTGCATTCAAGAGTCAGCAGAGCCATGGGTCTGCTTTCAAATTAGTAAAAACATGGAGACAGGTTAATTATAGTTCCTGATCACACAGTTTTCCTGATACAAGTGTTCTCGTGAGACATCACACGTGTCTAGGACGGACCCTCAGTCACAACTCAGAGACCA
Source organism: Gobio gobio (assembly GCF_949357685.1). Taxonomy (NCBI): domain Eukaryota; kingdom Metazoa; phylum Chordata; class Actinopteri; order Cypriniformes; family Gobionidae; genus Gobio; species Gobio gobio. The sequence goes on along the minus strand of NC_137121.1, from coordinate 32,473,784 downwards.
AATACAAACTTTAGAAAATATAAAGAAAGAAACAAAATCATACCTAGAGAGCATCATTAAATTTGTGATAATAATATAGAAAGATAAATATTGACTACGTCTTTGATTATACATTTAATTAAGATATATACAATTATATTGGAGAGGCAGTGGATTTTAGAACCCACCCTTTAAGTTTCTCCTGAGGCCAATTTCGGGGTATTAATGGTCTACCAATTTAGGCTGGTTCCTAATTTCCAATACCCCATTTGTCAAATGATACTTTTGAAAAACAGAAAAACTCTTTTTCCTTCAAGAATTTAATTGGGATAATTTGCCTTTATCATTGGCTTGATTGATTACCAACAAGCACATACTCATCCTCACAAGGACATACTAAATTAACACCCCATGTCATCATTATCACCAGAATATATCACTCAGAAATAGGGATTGTAATTCCTTTCTTTTTTTTTTTTCCTCAAAACAGACCTTTTTCAGATACAAAACTGAATAGTGGCCTGAAATAAAAAAAATAACAAGTAAATAAATAAAAATAAACAACAGAATAGTCCATCCAATTGTATTCAGTCTCTACATAAAACATCCTTCAGTTTACAGTCTACATACTTGTACCATCTTAATTACCTCACATCCTATATCTTCCTTCTACATATGTGTACCAAACTAGAAGCTTAGCTACAGAAGCTACAAGCTTATTGAATGAAATAAGAATTGATAATCAAGTCATTTTGATGAAAAGGTTTTAACATTAACTATTATATATATATATATATATATATATATATATATATATATATATATATATATATATATATATATATATATATATATATATATATATATATATATATATATATATATATATATATATATATATATATATATATATATATATATATATATATATATAATAGTTAATGTTAAAACCTTTTCATCAAAATGACTTGATTATCAATTCTTATTTCATTCAATAAGCTTGTTCACTTATCTTGTTGATATTATGCTTAATCATACTAAATACCCAATTATTAATCACCATGTTAGTAGTGAAACATTTAAGATCATTCATCAGGGTTTTCCTTAAAGTACCCTTTTTTAAATTTTCTTTTATTCTCAATGTCTTGTCTATTACAGTTTTTCTTGATTGCTTTGACCTGGTTAAAGAAACTAGGATCCACTAAGTTTTCATCATCACTATCTCAGCAGAGCAGAAGACACGTCTTGCAAATGTGTTCACCCTTTCTCATTGGATTGACACATTTTCCCCACCCTTTTGCAAAACAGTTAACACGGATGTCATTCAAGCTGTCTAAACTCCATTGTTTTAGCTATGGTAACCAAACAGAAACCATTTATTCCTAACTATTAGAAACTACCTAGATCAGTATGAAATCACTGAAGCAACTGTTTGACACTCCTTTACAAAAATCTTCAATTAGCAATAAGTCTGCAGGCCTTATAAAAAAAAGGTGCCACGTCTGTGTTGTTCTTTACCAGCATGGATGGAGGAGGTCTAAGGCAGATGAGAGTGAGAGGAAGAGGTAGAGGGGTCCGAGGAAGAGGAGTATGTGTGCGAGGTGGATGACATATTCCCCATTTTTCAATCCCATAGAGGAGCTCTTCAGTGCTTGGAGGTGGGAGGTTTATGATCACCATCCCTATGAGCAAATGCCCTTGCTGAATGCAATGACTGCTGCTGCCCAAGAAATAGGTGCAGAGGAATGTCAAGGTTGGATAAGGCATGCAATAAGATTTTTACCTGGGTGCATTGCAAGAGAGGATATTGAATGTGATGTGGATGAGGCCATGTGGCCCCATCATCACGACAGAAGAGACTGAGTATCAATAGTGGCTATGACTTATACTCCAATAGACTTTACTGTATTTTGGTTTACATGTATTCTCTGTAATATTTACAGTATTTCAGTTTTCAGACACGGTTTGAAAAAAAATGAATGTCATGGAATCAATAAAAAAATGCATCAAAGCATTTCTTATTCTGGATCCAATTCTTTGCAAAAAGGCAAATTTGAAACAGCCTATATAGAAAGACAACAAATGTGACTGGCAATAGGCTACAATGACAAGCAATGGTGCACTGAGTTCTGTATTTTGTATTTTGTTGTCAATTGGGTAATGATTGACTAAAAGAGTTCAAATACTTGTGTGCAAGTTGTGTTGTTTGAAGGCAAAATTTGCTTTTGGTGCATATTTTAAATGTTTTGGTGCGGTTACAGCCTTTTGCAAACAAAATGTGTCCTTTTGACCATAGTGCCACTGTTTAGGCCTGTGTGTTAACTAATTTGAAAATGTGGAGTTTGAGCTGACGGCTGCATCAAAGCAATCAAGAAAAACTGTAATGTCAGGTGATTATGACCGTTTATCAAGAGAACACTCAATACCCAAACAGCGACTCCACCATAACTATCCTTCACGAGAGTGAGCCATGCATGGCTGGAGGTCAACCCAGAGCAGCTGGGGAGACTCGATTTAATACTACAAAATCATCCTCAAACTAAATATATAAAAGGTATGAAATCACACAGAATTACAATCATCTCTAGATTACATATGAAAGCAGAGAAAGAGATATTTATTTTGATTATCCTTGATTATTCAGGTTATGGATATAATAAAAGAATCATTGAAAAGGATATGTGTATAAAAGAAGAGACAATCCGTTTCACTGAAAAAACTACTGAAAACACACATACTCCTACTGAATACCAACCTACTGTACACTGAGCCGACGCAAACAACTCCCTCTCGTGACGTAAAATGACGCAATTTTGGAGAAAAAAAGCGTTTTTCCCAAACAGTCAATAATGAAGTGAAGAATGAAGACCAAGAGTCAGGAGTAATTAAAGAAAAATGTACTAAAGAATAGTTTGCCTTTTCATCAGCAGGTAAATTAATCAGATGTCTCCATAGATCACTTTCACCCTGGAATTAGTAGTGACCTTCCGGGGGTCCGTTCTTCGTACCTCGCTACATCTGAGATGATTTGACAAATCCCAGATCTTTTCAATCGAGATAACTGATCTCTGGCTAATTTGGTTCTTCAAATGAATTTGTGGATTAGATTAAAATATCTGGATTAAGTTGACTTAGATACTGCACGTTCCTGTGTTCACTGAAGAGGGCAAATGCATCGATACTTGAAACCACGATCAGCAATGCAGCGATTGGCTGGCGGCAAGACAGCAACGTAATGACATCTTATAATTAAAAAGCCACCATGGCAAAAAACTTGACAAAAAAAAAAAAAACAGATTTTCTGGACCTTATATATATAAGGAAACAGCCAAAACAACCAAACCAACATAAAAAGTTATAATAGATCAATTAAATGTGCACTGTTTTTTTGTATATATATATTTTTATATTCCCAATTATTTATATTCACGATTTTATAGTATTTGTACACCCTTTACATTTTTATTTCAATGTTGTAATTAGCAATTAATTTAATTTTTAATTCAATTATAGCAGATTTGTTACGTGACTTAATTAAAGTCTCTTAAGGGTCAAGATCAAGTTATCCTCATCTCCTGCGCTGCATCAAGCCATCCCATATTATCTGTCATCACTCAAATTAATGCACGGCTCAGAGTAACTGTACAGCACATATAGCACATGTATACCGCAATAACATTTTAAAGTAATTATTCTATCAAAAATAAATCTCTCAATCAAGACTGTCATATTATACACAACATTATATTATTTTATTAAAATACATTTTTATATTATTATTATTTAAAATGATTATTGCCCCTGGTGCAGTAAGGAACTCTTGTAATAAAGTAGCAGTGGTTGGGACAAATTTTAATTATCAGTGCCGCTTAAAAATATGCTATCTAATCTTGTTTACATGAAATAAGCTGCGTGCTAGCAGGTTTAAGTTTACGGACCTGTTGCTATGACAGCAACTCCATGATGAGCAAGGAACACCTAAAAGACTCTCTACCATCCACATTGGACTCACACCAGTTTGCCTACCGCAGCAATAGGAGCACAGAGGATGCCGTTTCCATGGCACTGCACTCTGTGCTCACCCATCTGGACCATAAGAACACGTATGCACGCATGCTGTTTGTTGACTTCAGCTCCGCATTCAACACTGTCATCCCATCCAAGTTAATAGCCAAACTTGGAGACCTGGGCATCAACACTTCAATGTGTAACTGGATTTTGGACTTCCTAACTGACAGACCCCAGAATGTTCGTTCAGGATTCACCTGCTCCACATCCATCACACTCAACACTGGTGTACCACAGGGCTGTGTGCTAAGCCCGTTTCTCTACTCCCTCTTCACCGCCGACTGCAAGCCTGTGTATGGATCTAATTCTATCGTCAAGTTTGCGGACGACACTACGGTGATCGGGCTCATCAGCAACAACGATGAGACTGCCTACAGGGAAGAGATCCAGCACCTGGCCACATGGTGCGCTGATAATAACCTGCTCCTCAACACCACCAAAACGAAGGAGCTCATCGTGGACTTCAGGAAAGAGTCAAGAGGCACACACGACACCATCCACATCAATGGAATGGCTGTTGAGCGTGTCTCCAGTTTCAAGTTCCTGGGGACCCACATCTCGGCGGACATGTCGTGGACGACCAACACCTCCAGCCTGGTCAAGAAGGCTCACCAGCGCCTCTTCTTCCTGAGGACACTGAGGAAGAATCAGCTCTCCTCGGCTATCCTGGTTAACTTCTATCGCTGCGCAATAGAAAGCATCCTGACCAACTGTGTGGCAGTATGGTATGGGAGCTGCTCTGTTGCGCAGCGCAAGGCACTGCAGCAGGTGGTGAAAACTGCCCAGCGCATCACAGGGACTCCACTGCCTGCCATCGAGCACATCCAGAGGAAACGCTGCCTGCATCGAGCTCGCAGCATCCTCAAGGACTCCTCTCACCCAGCCCACAGACTGTTTTCTCTCCTGCCCTCCGGCAGGCGTTTCAGGATCCACCGGACCAGGACCAGCAGACTAAAGAACAGTTTTTTCCCCAGAGCTGTCTCTTTATTGAACTCAAACCCCCGTTGATCCACTTCCCTCATAAACTGATAACTCTCCTACCTCACATCTTCCTTCACTTTGTTATTTGCACTACCGACTGTTTATCACAGTAACAACTGTTTACATATGCATCTTGCACTGCCATATCTTAACTGGATTATGCTCATTTGCACTGCCGACTGTATTTATAGTACCAATGTTTACATTTGCATTTTTGCACTGTACTTCTAAATGTAATATGCAACCACTTTCCACTGCACTTTACACTTTTTTTCCGGATAGCTCTGTCCATAATTTATTGCACTACCCTAATCCACTGCTATTCCTCATATTAGCCTAACATATTATTGTATACCTCTATCTGTAAAATTCTGTTTATAGTAATAGCCATCTGTATATTGTATTCATAGTACACATTCACCTGTAAATTCTGTTTATAGTAATAGCCATCTGTATATTTATTCACTGTACATATTCACCTGTAAATTCAGTTCTGTTTATAGTAATAACGTCTCTCTATTTATACATATTTATACATATTCAGTACATATCCATGTCCTGCACTTACGCATCCATTGTATATCCTGCACTTGCTGCTATTGCACTTCTGGTTAGACCTAAACTGCATTTCGTTGCCTTGTACTTGTACTTGTGTAATGACAATAAAGTTGAATCTAATCTAATCATGCTAATTCTTCAACAATCAAGTCCAGCTAACTGAGTTAGCGACATACGAAGAACGTACTGCAGCTCACGTTTCTCAGAGAGAAGAACAGGCAATATTCATCTTAGTATTTAATGTTTCAATACAAATAAATTATATACAATAAAGACAAATCCATATTTCATCTCTGGAAGCCGGGCTAAATGAGTAAGCACTGCTACAGCAAAACATATATGAAGAAACAAACAATCTGTGGTTCTATTTATTAAGTAATATCATAACTGGAAAGAATCATTAAAAAATCATTATAATAATATAGGAGGATAAATATTGATTAATGCTTTGATTATAAATTTCTAATAATTTAAGATATAAAAGTATATGTAAGAGAGAAGGGGGATCCAGACCCTTTCAGCAGCTTGTTTTTGTTTTGTACTGAAAAGTAAGATTAATATATAAAAACAACTTTGTCCAGCACCATGGCCGAAGCAGCACAGAATGAACCCCATACTCAAATGAGACATTACAATACTAATAACAATAATACATTTATCATACCTCCTACAAGAGACTAAAGATAGTATTTATCTTGTGGTGCACATAACCTGTTTATGGGTTAAATTCAAATACATTTAATAGTCGCTGATTACATCTAGAAAATATTATTTTCAAAATATTGTTCAGCATATGATGTCCAGTATAATAACACTCATTATAAACTTAGAGATTAAATAATGTATTATCAGGCATCACTCCATGAAAGTCATTAATTATATTCATTATATAAGCATTATTTCAATATAACGTGTTCATCTTGTCCCATGTTCACATTCATTGGATTCCTTTAAGTGATAGCATGCGATTAAATGAAGAGAACGCCGAAAACGCCTTATAACCAGCATATATTGACCTCTAACATCGGTTTGATATTACAATCACCTAACAGTAGAGCATAATCTTATTTTGGGGGGGGGGGGGGTGTATGCGGCAGGCTTTGTCTGTTGCTGGATATTTTGCCTGAAAGTTAGCACTAAATCTCACTGCATAGGACCCTAATATTTTATATTCGTTATTTTCAGTACGACATAGGAAATGATCTCATTCAGTTTCGTTTTGGTGGCTCTTAAAAGAGCCTTTGGGGTCTGAAGCGGCTGATGCAGATGCGGGTTTAGGCGCGCTCTCCGCGGATGCGGCGGGCCAGCTGAATGTCATTGCCTAAGTACAGCACATAATTTCTCAAGAAATACAGATTTTGCAGACTCCAATGAGGATGAAAGACATTTTTGCTGACAGTGTGACGTCTAGACAAATACATTCTAGATCGATCTCAGCATGGCATTGAATCTTTTTACATGATATGAGATCTTTAATATAAAAGAGCCCCACCCCTACCCTCAGCTCTATCTTTCCTGAAGGCATTATACCCAGGAATATACAGGTGCATCTCAATAAATTAGAAAGTTAATTTATTTCAGTAATTCAACTTAAAAGGTGAAACTAATATATTAGACTCATTACATGCAAAGTGAGATATTTCAGAATATTGTGAAAAGGTTCAGTATTGTAGGCTCAAAGTGTCACACTCTAATCAGCTAACATCTGCAAAGGGTTACTGAGCCTTTAAATGCTCTCTCAGTCTGGTTCAGTAATTCACAATCATGGGGAAGAGACTGCTGACCTGACAGCTGTGCAGAAAACCATCATTGACACCTTGCACAAGGAGGAAAAGCCTCCAAAGGTAATTGCAAAAGAAGTTGGATGTTCTCAAAGTGCTGTATCAAAGCACATTAATATAAAGTTAAGTGGAAGTGAAAAGTATGTAAGAAAAAGGTGCACAAGCAGCAGTGATGACCGCAACCTGGAGATGATTGTCAGGAAAAGGCCAATTAAATGTGTGGGGGAGCTTCACAAGGAGTGGACTGAGGCTTCAGTTACTGCATCAAGAGCCATTACACACAGACGGATCCTGGACATGGGCTTCAAATGTCGTCAGAAGCATCTTTCCTGGGCTAAAGAAATAAAGAACTGGTCTGTTGCTCAGTGGTCCAGTCCTCTCTTCTGATGAGAGCAAATTTTGCATCTCATTTGGAAACCAATATCCCAGAGTCTGGAGGAAGAATAGAGAGGCACACAATCCAAGATGCTTGAAGTCCAGTGTGAATTTTCCACAGTCTGTGTTGGTTTGGGGTCATCGGCTGGTGTTGGTCCACTGTGATTTATTAAGTCCAGAGTCAACGCACCAGTCTACCAGGACATTTTAGAGAACTTCATGCTTCCTTCAGCAGACACGCTTTATGGAGATGCAGACTTCATTTTCCAGCAGGACTTGGAACCTGCACACACTGCCAAAAAGTACCAAAACCTGGTTCAATGACCATGGGATTTCTGTGCTTGATTGGCCAGCAAACTCGCCTGACCTGGCATTGCCAAGAGAAAGATGAGAGGCATGAGGTCGAACAATGCGGAAGAGCTGAAGGCCGCTATTGAAGCATCCTGGTCTTCATAACACCTCAGCAGTGCCACAGACTGAGACCATCCATGCCACGCTCGCATTGAGGTAGTAATTCATGCAAAAAGGGCCCAAACCAACTACTGAGTATATGCATGATTATACTTTTCAGAAGGCAGATATTTCTGGATTTAAAATCTTTTTTTATTTTTATTTCATGTAATTATCAGAGATTTTGAATTTGGGGTTTTCATAAACTGTAAGCCATAATCATCAAAATTATAACAAAAATAAAGGCTTGAAATATCTCACTTTGCATGCAAAGAGTCGATATAATATATTAGTTCCATCTTTCAAGTTGAATTACTGAAATAAATTAACTTTTCCACGACATTCTAATTTATTGAGATTACCTGTATAAGGCAGAAGATATGGAGTTTTTATGAAGCCATGTTTTTGACAAACAGGTAATCTAAGATTGAATCAGCTGGAAGATGTTTAATTTGATCACCTTTTAGAATAATACTGTGGATGTTCAAATGTATTCAAATATCCCTAGCAGATCGTTAGGTTTAGCATGGGTATCCCCATTTATTTTGAAACTGTAAATAATACCAATATATTATTGATGCTACTATCTATAAAAAAATCCCAATGAGGAAATACATTACTGCAATTCCACTGTGGCACAGCGTTGCCAAATGGAAACATTGATATTTTCTCAATTTACAGTAAAACTATATTAGACAAAGTAGATTTGTGCATACAAATCTCATTTAGTTTCCAGAGATGCTGCAAAAAAAAAAAAAAAACTCTTCAGGAGAGATGTTTAGAAATTAGGTTATTAGAGCAATTTCTGGAGCACTTCATCAACAGGTGTCTTCAGTGTGAGGGTGACAGTGGGACAGTTTTGACTAAAACACAGCACATCATTGGCTACATTAAGGCCTGCCCTTTTAAATCCTAGTGTGATTTATTATTTCTCTGAATAAAGAGGAAATGAATAGAAATGAATTATTGCCATAGGGTTGATTATATATATATATATATATATATATATATATATATATATATATATATATATATATATATATATAATGTATGTATGTATGTATGTATGTATGTATGTGTGTGTGTGTGTGTGTGTGTGTGTGTGTGTGTGTGTGTGTGTGTGTGTGTGTGTGTGTGTGTGTGTGTGTGTGTGTGTGTGTGTGTGTGTGTGTGTGTGTGTGTGTGTTATTATGCACTAACCTGTCTATGGAAATATTCATTAATGTATAAGAATCTGTGTAAAATATTACATAATTTAGTAAACAAAAAAAATGATATTTCCATATTTGTTACCCTCCATATTCTATAGTAAACGTAACCTATGATTTAGAGAATGAAGACCCAGAAAGTGTTAATGATAACTTTCTACTCATATTAAGTGTTTAAATGTTGTTTAAGTGTTCTGTTGTTATCTCGGGACACTAGTCCCGAGGTAACTAGTTCGTCAGCTCCAGTTTGTATCCAGCCTCTGATGGAGACTTCAGATGCCCCGACACCTGTGATGAGACGACTCGACGCCTGTGAAGAGACGACTCAACGCCAGCGTTGTTATGGCCTAAAATAATACATGATTGATTAACTTATCCTAACATTTTTTCTTTAACATTCTCTTTTCTAACATTTTTCAATGTACATTTATGAAATGCACTTTCTGTGAAGCTGCTTTGAAACAATGTGTATTGTGAAAAGCGCTATACAAATAAATTTGAATTGAATTGAATTAAATGGAAATGGTCTCATTCAGTGCCGTTTTGGTGGCTCTTAAAAGAGCCTTTGGGGTTTATAGCGGCTGATGCAGATGCGGGTTTAGGCGCGCTCTCCGCGGATGCGGCGGGCCAGCTGAATGTCTTTGGGCATGATGGTGACTCTCTTGGCGTGGATGGCGCACAGGTTGGTGTCCTCAAACAGACCGACCAAATAAGCCTCGCTGGACTCCTGCAGGGCCATGACGGCGGAGCTCTGGAAGCGCAGATCAGTCTTGAAGTCCTGAGCGATTTCTCTCACCAGCCGCTGGAAGGGCAGTTTGCGGATCAGCAGCTCGGTGGACTTCTGATAACGGCGGATCTCTCGCAGAGCCACGGTCCCGGGCCTGTAGCGATGAGGCTTCTTGACGCCGCCGGTGGCCGGGGCGCTCTTACGGGCGGCTTTAGTAGCGAGCTGCTTCCTCGGGGCTTTGCCACCGGTGGATTTACGAGCGGTCTGCTTGGTTCTTGCCATTGCTGTAGTTCACTTCTCTCTGTCCTGCTGGCGCTGGAAATGCTGCTTTGATGCTACACGCCTGCCTTTAAAGCGTTGAACCAGCGTGAGCTCATAGTGTCGAGGGTGCAGAGGCTTGTGATTGGCTGATATGTAACGTGTGCTTATGACTGCTAGCCAATGACTGCGCGTTTCCTCTCTTCAAACAAGCGGAGGGTTTTCCCGCTCAAGGGCGCTTTGTCCTCTTTACTACTTTGCTCTTCAAACAGATCGGACCCATAAGCTTTAAACTTGCATTGTTGTATTTATTCGTTCTGAAATATTCACATTATTCTTAATGGTTGTGCAGATCTCAGATTAGAATAAAATGACTACCATCTGTATAAAAGCAGTGCAAAAAAAACAGAAGACAAATAATTATCCCTACCAAACAAACGTTTGGGATATACATGTTAATAACAAGAATGCACTTTATTCCTACTAGTGCTGTATTTGTCGATATAAAGCAATTCTACATTTGATTGTCAATATTTTTTCTAATCAACTCAAATCGTTTCTTTTATAAACAATTAGCTCTTTCTGAGATGAAATGGGTGGCTCTTAAAAGAGCCTTTGGTTTATAATAACAGTATTAAATCTGTTTATTTGGATTTGGCGGGCTTCTCGGTCTTCTTGGGCAGCAGCACGGCCTGGATGTTGGGCAGCACGCCGCCCTGAGCGATGGTCACTCCGCCCATAAGTTTGTTCAGCTCCTCGTCGTTGCGCACCGCCAGCTGCAGGTGACGGGGGATGATGCGGGTCTTCTTGTTGTCCCGAGCAGCGTTTCCAGCCAACTCCAGGATCTCAGCGGTAAGATACTCGAGCACAGCCGCCAGATAAACGGGAGCACCGGCACCGACTCGCTGAGCGTAGTTGCCTTTGCGGAGAAGCCTGTGAACACGGCCGACGGGGAACTGCCCTGGAGGAGCGAGTCTTAGCCTTCGCTCTGGCTTTGCCACCGGTTTTACCTCTGCCGCTCATTTTATAAATCAGCTGAATCAACCTTCACAGTCGAATTTAACAGAATGAAACTCTGTTTTTCCACACACTGTCTTTAAACGAGAGTGCCACTCGCCCATTGGTTTAGAATCTGATAAGATTTCAACCAATCACTGAACTTCCCTCCAAAGCTCAACCCCCTTTGACGAGTGACTATTAAGATAGAAGAGGTGAAACTATTGAAATATTTGTGATAGAAAATTTATATAAATGCATTACAGATGTTAAAGGAATTAGATTCCTAAAAATCCCTTTTTTTCTGTGTGCACAGTTAATATGTAAAACATTTAAACAGACCAAATAATTTCCTTTAATATCAATGTTTTTGGGGTCTGACATGTACACTTTATAATATGGATATTATACTATATACTTGTGTGTGGGGTTGTTTGTGTTGTCAATTCTCCAGCAGTGTGTGCGTGTGTTTATTCTGTTTGTACTGTGATCACTGCCTGAACCCTCATAAACTTTTTGGTCATTTTTAATACATTTCTAATGAAAATAAATGGTTTGTTCAACTTGAGTGATTGAAGACTTGATCACTTATTTTAGATGTAAAATTACGCATTTTACATTGCATGTTCATATTACATGGGTTATGATTACATATTGGCTGTTTTTTCCATAATTAAATTATTAAAATACACGAGGTTTGCTCTTCTTTCAGAGTTAGTGGTTGGCTCTTAAAAGAGCCGTTGAGGAACAAATAGTGGACGTTTATTTCTTCTTGGGAGCTGCCTTTTTAGGCTTGGCGGCTTTAGGCTTTGCCGTCTTGGGTTTAGCCGCCTTGGCTTTCTTGGGGCTCTTGGCTGCTTTCTTAGCGGCTGCTGGCTTCTTTGCCTTCTTGGGGCTCTTCGTCGCCTTCTTAGCGGCTGTGGCGGCAGGTTTCTTGGCCTTCTTGGGCGATTTCTTGGTGGCGGGCTTTGCCGTTGCGCTCTTGGGCTTCTTTGCAGCGGCGGGTTTCTTGGCCGCGGGCTTCTTCGCTTTAGGAGCCGCTTTCTTGGCTGGTTTCTTCTTGGTCTCGGCTTGTTGCTTGTTGAGCTTGAATGAGCCCGAGGCACCGGTCCCTTTGACCTGCACCAGGGTACCTTTAGTCACCAGACTCTTGATGGCGATCTTGACGCGGGAGTTGTTCTTCTCCACGTCGTAGCCGCTGGCGGCGAGAGCTTTCTTCAGGGCGGCGAGGGACACGCCGCTCCTCTCCTTCGATGCGGACACAGCCTTGACGATGAGCTCACCGACGCCTGGACCTGCTTTCTTGGCTTTCGCAGCGGACTTCTTCTTGGGCGCTTTGGCCGGGGCTGGGGCGGTTTCTGCCATCTCTCTGATCGGATCTAAAGACTTGCAATCGCTGTTCTGATTTCAGCAATGAATAAATGGCGCTCGCGCGGCGCTGCTCTTAAAAAACACATGAGAACCTTATAGACTCAACCTGCCAGCTCGGTGTCTGTGCGCGTCCACGAGCCCCTCACGCGTGTGTTTTCTTCTCTTACATTTGGGGCAAAACTGGAGCGGTAAAATATCTTGTCTCAGTCAAAACAAAGTGAACACAAAGCAGAGGTTCTGAGCTTTCATTAGAGACTAAAACACGCGAAGAGGAAATGTTTATTTTGCCTCCATCAGATCAAACCCAAGGCGAGCATCAGCCACGGAGAAAAGCCGCGTGTAAATTTGATGGATATTTTAAGTGTTAAAGTTGATAAAAGCCCAAATGCTTCCTCTGTGTGTTCAGCATACAGTCTGAAAGAGACTTTAATGAAATCAGCATCAGTGAGGGCGTGAGGAGGCTTTCACACAGCTGCTGTTCTGGGCAGCTTGAAGCACACGAACATCATCCGGAGGATAGTCTCTCTGTGACTCTTATGTCTGGCCAGCAGAAAATATGTCCTCATAATAACAATAATCATAATAATAAATACATCTGATCACACAAGTGTTAATGTTTTAACTAAATCATCATTGTTCACTGATTTTTATGAAATTATTGTAAAACAGGGTGAACACGGTGATAGAGCAGACAAAATAATAACAGGGTGGACAAGTGTAAAGAATGGATGGCTGGATGATTTCCTATCGCTCACATACAACCAGTTACTTTCTTACTTTAGATTGAACTGGCTTTAGATGGGAAAAACAAGATAACATAGAAGGTTTAACTTATAAAGAATTGCATGGTCTTTAAAATTGTAATTTTATAACTATGATTTTTCTACTTTTTTACATTTCCCTTAACAGGGTGAATGTACTAAGATTGACCACATAAAATTTGAAAGATACAATTGGTAAAAATAGACAAAGTTGTTTTCCCTCCAAAGGGTATGATGCCATTTAAAGGAGTAGTTGACTTTAGAATGAAAATTACCCCATGCTTTACTCACCCTCAAATCAAATCACTTTATTGTCACACAACCATATACACAAGTGCAACAGTAGATGAAATTCTTAGGTGCAGTTCCAAGCAACATAGCAGTCATGACATGACATGAGACGTACAACATTTTAAAGCAACATCAGATTACACATCTAATGCGCACACAATTACTCACAGCACAGTATACACTACAATAAATAATTTACACAATGTGAGTGCAGTTCTCACAGCACAATATACTTTTGAACAATATATACTAAACATACATTAAAACAATATACAATAAGCTATAATAATAATAATATACAATGTACAGTATCCAATATTCACAATAGACATCCAAATGTACAATAGATACGCTATATGATAAATAAATATGTGTGTGTATATATATATATATATATATATATATGTGTGTGTGTGTTTGTATCTACAGTGGGTTGTGCTGAGTGATAATCTGTCCAGTATGTATTATGATCCTGATGGATCAAGAGTTAAGGAGTCTAATTGCTTGTGCGAAGAAGCTGTTCTGGAGTCGGCTGGTGTGTGTTCTGATGCTGTGGTACCGCCTGTCTGATGGTAGCAGTGAGAGCAGCCCATGGCTCGGGTGGCTTTCAAGCTTTATAAGTCCATTGAGTTTGAAAAGAACGTAACTGGTGCAACTAATCACTAGAACTTCTAACGTAAGCGTTTTGAACTTCTAAGAGACGTTACACTTTCTGCACCAGTTGAATATGGATGACGGTCTGGCAGAAGCAAGATATTTTAATTTAGAAAGTTTGAAATATGGATATCTTTCTTGCACAAACCCATCGATGCGCTTCAGAAGGCCTTTATTAACCCCCGGATCCGTTTGGAGCACTTTTATTATGGATGGATGTGCTTTTTTGAGCTTCAAACTCAATGGACCCTGTCACTGCCATTATAAAGCTTGGAAGTGTCAGGATATTTATTAATATAACTCACCAGAAAGTTATGTATTCATCAGAAAGAGGAAAGTCATATACACCTAGGGTGGCTTGAGGGGGAGTAAATCATGGGGTAATTTACATTTTAAAGTTAACTATTCCTTTAATTTTTCCAACTTTAATTTAATGGGAAAGTTTCAAAAACATCAAAGAGGACAATAAAAAACCTTGCTTATGATTAAAATAAATGTAATAATTGAAATGTATATATACACATTATAGAGTCTTTACTGATACTAAACAATGTACAAAAATGATAAACAAAATCACAGTTATTATAATAAAATTGGGATACACAGGCCTGGGGACAAAAGACAAATGCTGATACTGTATATGGCCATTTAAAAAGCTGTAAAATGTCTTAATTCTCTTTTTCTACTTATATGCTTACAATTCCAATAGTGATATTTATGACTAAGACGTGTATAACATTTATATTGTTCAACATTTTAAGGCAGTAAGATCATGATCAAAAGGCACAGAATCCCAGAGATTACTCTGGTACTAAAGTCTGAAGGACACTGGAGGTGAAGAGCTTATAATAACTACATTCATGTTAAATATCTTAAATTTAAACATTCAAAAATCTCAGTTGTTTAGACATTTACAACTTATTCCTAAAAGTTGTTTTTTGGGTTTGAGAAGATAAGGGTTATGGGGATTTCCTGACCCAGAACAATATTTGTTACTTTTGCTCGTGAAAAAAAAAGACCTCTCAAAACACTGTAACGTTAATTATATGAAACATAATTGTCCTTTTTTTCCACTATTACACTGTCAAAAATTGCACTTTTATAATCAACAATATTTTATATTAAGTGCTTTACAACAGAATTGTTTGTTCTCAAAAGCACTTCACTGAAACAGACCATCAAAGGAACAACTATTAATTAATCACACAATAATAAAAAGCTCTTTAACTGAGAATATGGGTGGCTCTTAAAAGAGCCTTTGGGGTGGGTAAGGTCAGAGGTCAGCTCACTTTGAGCTGGTGTATTTGGTGACGGCCTTTGTGCCCTCGGACACGGCGTGTTTGGCCAGCTCTCCGGGCAGCAGCAGACGCACGGCGGTCTGGATCTCTCTAGAGGTGATGGTGGAGCGCTTGTTGTAGTGCGCCAGACGAGACGCCTCACCGCCGATGCGCTCGAAGATGTCGTTGACGAAAGAGTTCATGATGCCCATCGCCTTGGAGGAGATACCGGTGTCAGGGTGAACCTGCTTCAGGACTTTATACACATAGATGGCATAACTCTCCTTCCTGGACCTCTTGCGCTTCTTTCCTCCCTTACCGGCGGTCTTCGTGACGGCCTTCTTGGAGCCCTTCTTAGGCGCGGACTTTGCTGGTTCAGGCATAATGCTGATACTGGGTCAATGTGAACTCAGGAGCGATACAGAGCCATTTATTCACTACCATGTGCTAATTTACACAGAGAGACGGAAACATCTGGTTGCCTGATTTCATAGGCCAAACCCATAAACTCGTATTTCATTGGACAACGTGATGCACATGAACGGAATGTGGGCCAATCACCGGAGGATAAATGATAGCCCCGCCCCACGACACCCTGCCTCTTTCCTTTTTCATTTCCCGCTTCTTATTATTATTATTAGTTTGAGAAAATAAGCGGTTCTGGACAATATTCTGTAAAATCATGAAATTGTAAAACTCCTTATTAAAGAGCCATTGAGGGAGTTTTGGAGAAAAGAGAACAATAACGACATTCTTTAAAAACAGCTTTTCTTCTGAACTTCATGGATTCATGAAACTTTTGAACTGTTTAAACTACATAGTAAATTAAAGGCCATTTGTGTAAATTAATAACATTTTCGTGTTTTCTACATTTTCCCTTCTGCGAACTTCAGTCACATTATCTAAATATTTTTGGACCATTTTGTAAAACAAATTAAATTGTGTAAATCAAAAAGTCTCCATATGCCATTTAAACCAACATATTTTGGTATCGCATTTGTTAAAAAGAACGACAAGCTGATAAAATGATTTCATTCTCGACACAGAATAATAGCTCTTCACTTAACTGTATTATCACAGTGCATTACTCTTTGTGACAGTGTGGGTGGCTCTTAAAAGAGCCGTTGGGTTTGTGGGTTCTCTTGATTACAGGCGTTTAACCTCCAAAGCCGTACAGAGTGCGTCCCTGTCGCTTCAGCGCGTACACAACATCCATGGCGGTGACGGTCTTTCTCTTGGCGTGCTCGGTGTAGGTCACGGCATCGCGGATCACGTTCTCCAGAAACACCTTCAACACTCCGCGGGTCTCCTCGTAGATCAGACCGGAGATGCGCTTGACACCGCCGCGGCGAGCCAGACGACGGATGGCGGGTTTGGTGATTCCCTGGATGTTATCGCGCAAAACTTTACGGTGACGCTTTGCGCCTCCTTTACCGAGCCCTTTACCGCCTTTGCCTCTTCCAGACATGTTTATCTCAGACTTAATCAGTCAAATGAGAACAACGAATGAAGGATAAGCGCTACAAGGAGGCTGTTTATATTTGCGTACAGGACCTGACAGAAACCACGCCGCGCAACACGCCCCTCCCCTCGATATTCAAGCACAAAACAATGTGCTTTTAATCCTATCCCCGATCTAACGAAGACTGTCCTTTGTTTAATATTAAAACCCACGTTTTAAAAGATAAAGATACATCTAATGAAGAGGATATTAGACGAAGATCATCATATCATATACAGAGAAACTGAATGACAATGAATATATTCAATGAATATTATAACAGTATATTTTTATGTGACATTTCTGGTATATTTGCAGAATATAATTGATTTCAGGCCTCTGATTTACACTGTATGTCTCCCAGCTGAATTTACACCATAAGAGTAATCTCTGCTTTGGCCTTCAACATGTGATAAAAGTTTCAAAACAGACCATGCCATTATTAGGGAGTTGTTGATTATTACAGATTACAACATTATTACAGTTGATGGCAGCCACTGACATCCATAGTATTTTTTCCTACTATAGAAATCAATGACAACGGTCAACTGTCTGGTTACCAAAATTCATTAAAACATCTTCTTTTGTGTTCAGCAGAAGAAAGACACTCATACAGGTTTGGAACTACTCGAGGATGAGTAAATGATGACAGAATTTATTTCAGGGTGAACTATCCCTTTAAAGAATTTTTAGTTGAAAACCTAAGCTCTTTTATTCTTCAAGATTAATTTGTTATTTGAATGCTATGTAGTTTCACAAAAATGTAATGGTCTATGGCAGGGTTCCTCAAATCTTGCCCTGGAGGGCCAATGCGCTGCAGAGTTTAGCTCCAACCCTGATCAAACTCCTCTATCTGTGATTTTCTAATGAACCTGAAGACATTGATTAGCATGTTCAGGTGTGTTTGATTAGGGTTGACGCTAAACTCTGCAGGGAAGTGGATCTCGTGGGCCAGATTTGAGGATCCCTGAGGCCTATTGCACAAAACTAGGATAAGGGATTAAGCCGGGATATCTTGGTGATCCTGGCTCAATTTATCCGTGATCCGGTTGCACTAAAGCTGGATAGGGTGGCAGTTGGATGTTATGGTATAAATTACCATGGAGATTTATTCTGTGGAGCTAGCCTGCTCCAGACCAGGCTAAATTCCAGGATCTATTTAATCTCATCCCTTATGTCAGTCAGCAGTCACCACTAACGGAAACCAATAGTTATTCTACTGCCCACTATACATTGTTATCACATATAACTAGACCCACTGTCATTATTTAAACGTTTGTGGTCATAATTTATCCAAAATGATTGAAATTATGATTTTTAGATGATGTTGCTATCATTAGATAATTTACGGTTTCCCATAGACTATACGGCTATATATAAAAATGATAGAATATTAGGGCCACAGAGGAAAAAAAAGAAAAGTCACAGACTTCGAAAAATTACGTCATAAAATTGTAACCCGTTGTTTTAGAGGAAGACGGTTGTTAAAATGACAGCTGTGGGGCATTTCGTGGAATTGTTCTTCAGTATGGTTTCACAAACAAGGACATACTTAATCTTTTGGCACATCAGCGTCACATTGTCATAAGTATCAGGACTGTAAAAAGAATATGCATCTTTTCCGCAGAAAGAACCAGCCTCATAAATGTATGACTTTTTCCTTCTTCCTCAGTGTGGCCCTAATACTCGGTCGTATAAAATACACATTCCATATAAATATAAAAACACAAAGTGTAACATTAGGTTCCTTTATTGAATAAGGATAAAACAAAGCAGGTAAACCATCAGCTACTTTCGAAACTGAAGTCACACAGTGACTCAACAATACAACAAAAGGATTATACAACAAAAGGATAAATACACATTCAAAGATAGAGATTATATATATATATATATATATATATATATATATATATATATATATATATATATATATATATATATATATAAAACACACCCCGCTTGTCTGCACACTGAAATAAATGCAGGACAAATCCATACACATCAACTGAACAGACAAATGAATGGAAGCAGTAGCCTCCCTGCAAGCTTGTAGGCTATTACACACAGTATACAGCACAAACATCATAAGAGACCAAAAAAAACAAAAAAACAAAAAAATCGGTGGACAGCATAAGAAGCAGAGTAGCCTACAACGGCTAAGATTAAACTGTAGCTACTACTGAGCGTAGTAATTATGTAAGCCTTTGATAATAATTTATCAAAGCCTTATACAGTGTGATGGGGTTACTTTACACAATTTCACTCATATCTGTTGTCCATTTCAATTAAAAGTTAAACTGTTTCATAATCAGTGTACAACTGCATTTTTGGAGATGTGAATGAACTATTTGGATTGTAATTGTGATGTTTCAGCGGAGCGGTGAGTGTGTAATTGTGCACTACTTCCGCATTCAGGAGGTCTGCAATACTTTGCCATGCTTTTTCTCTTTAATTTATCACTGTGGCGGTGTTGCCTTTCTTCTTAATTATGTATTTTGCCTCCTCGTATGCCTCCAGCCTCCAACGGGGAAAAGTACGCCGCTGCCATGGTGAATCAGTGAATCTGTGATCGGTGGCGGGTCTATTTGAGTGAGCCGTGAGCGCGCACCTATCCAAGATTGGTTTAACCTGGCTTGATGAATCCGTGTCTGCTCATCCTGGCTTGGTCTTTGTGCAACCAATTAAGCCTGGATGCACTTGTTTTGGCTTCATTGAGCTCAGCTCAGTCATTTATCCTGGATGTCTTAATTCTACTTTTGTGCAACGGGCCTCTGGTCTATGGTCATAGCTCAGAGGTGTTTATTCCTCTACATGTTTAGCTCAACACCTGCCTGAAGTTCTCATTCATCCTAATGACCGATCAGCTGCTTCAGGTGTGTTTAATTAAGGCTGGAGATAAACTCGGTGGGGAAAATCAGACACACTTTTTGGAGATTCACTGAAGCGGCATTGGCTCGGTTGGTGGTGAAGGTTCGAGGTCTGGCGGGTTTAGCATCGACTGTGCTGAGACTGGAGAGGATGGATGCAGGTATGGATGGTGAAGATGATTCTTCGGTAGTTGATAGTGAGGGATGGTCTCAGATTCCTGATGCTTCAAACAAAAGGAAAAATAGAGATTCTGAGTCAGATGACAACACTACAAGAGTAGTAGGAATAAACAAAACAAGGGAAATGGAGGTAGAATATAAAGTAATGGTTGCATTTTCTGGGCCAATCGAAAACATTGATAATCCAATGAGACTCACGAAAATAATCAAGAAAGATATTGGAAATATTAAATCAGCAAGGTATCTATCAAACAACCGTGTCCTCCTTTTTTGTGTTGATAAAAAACAACAAGAGATTGCCTTGAAGATCAAAGGGCTGGGAGGTAAAGCAGTCAAATGTTATGTACCGGGAGAACTTGATAACCTTAAGGGAGTGATCATGGGGGTGCCTGTATCACTATCTAATGAGGTTTTAAAGGATCAGATTAGGAACGAAATGGTTTCAGAAGTAAATCGTTTACTATCCAGTAGAAATGGTAAAAAAGAAAGTAGTACTACTGTTGTACTATCTTTCAAGGGTGAAAACTTACCAGAACGTATTAAGATTGGGTATGTTTGCTACACAGTTCGACCGTATGTGAGACCAGCATTGAGATGCTTTAATTGCCAAAGATTGGGTCATGTCGCAGCAGTTTGTAAGGGGAAAAAAAGATGCTGCAAATGTGGCGGAGAACATGATTATGGGCAATGTGGAGAGGGTGTTGAACCCAAATGTTGTAATTGTGGAGGGCCACATAGTGCAGCGTTTCTAGGTTGTAAATTCCAAAAACAAGCTACAGAAGCAATGAAACTCAAAACAGTACAGAATATATCATATGCCCAAGCAGTCAAGCAAGTACAAGTTACAAATGGGAATTTGAGGGAAAACAGCATAACTCAGTCTAAAGAAACTTGTAGTCATAAGTGTCTTGTGGACGAAAACATGCTAGTGGTAAACAAGATCAATTTTGTGGCATTTATAGCAGAAGTCATTAATTGTTCAGCTCAAACAGACAAAAGAACAGAAAAGCTGAAAATAATTATATCTGCAGCCACTCGACATCTGGGTATTAATGAGGTTTCAGTAGAACAGATTCAAACTATACTTGGACAAACTGAAGGAACAGTAGGGACGGGTGATCCTTTGGGAAGTCAAAGAAGTAAAATTAAGAAATGAAAATATTACAGTGGAATGCCCGAAGTTTGATTGCGAATGGACAGGAATTTAAAAGATTTGTATACCAGCTAGTAGAGTTACCAGATATCATATGTATTCAAGAGACTTGGCTTCGTCCGCAATTAGATTTTAGCATTCCTGGATATAAGTTGGTTAGAAAGGATAGAGTTGGGTCAAATGGTGGAGGATGTGGGACATTTGTTAAAGATGGAGTGGCTTTTAGAGAAATAATAATAGATGCTCCATGGGAATGTGTTATGGTAGAGGTGTGGACACAGGGAGGGGGATTAAAGGTGGTAAACTTTTATAATCCTTGCAGTCAATTAACAATAGATGATCCTAATACAATAAGAACCAAAGCTGGGGATAATTTGATATGGTGTGGGGATTTTAATGCACATAATTCACTTTGGGGAAGTCTATGTACAGATAGTAACGGTAGGGTAGTAGAAGAGTTTTTGGAAGAATACGCATTAGTGTGTTTAAATGATGGGAAGGGTACTAGATACAATATAAGGGATTCATCGACTTCTTGTATAGATTTAACAATAGTTTCTGGAGCTATAGCTTTAGAATGTCAATGGGCAGTTCTAGATCAATCAACATTGGGAAGTGATCACTTTCCAATAACATGTGATGTTGGATTGGAAATTCATCAACAAAATAAAGCAATGCAAACTAGGTGGAGGTTTGATAAAGCTGATTGGGATAAATTTAACATCTTATGCATTGATGGAATTGAGAATTATAGCTTAGAAGATGATATAGACGTGTGTTCTGACAGATTAAATGAAATTATTATAAATGCAGCTGAAGAATCTATTCCTAAATCTGAAGGTAAAAGAAGGATGAAAATTGTTCCTTGGTGGAATGACGAATGCACTAAAGCTGTTAAAGATAGAAATAAGGCTTTCAGAGATCTTAAGAAAACATTAATACCTATAACTTTAATTATATATCAGAGGAAACGGGCTCAGGCTAGGAAGATAATAAAGCAAGCTAAAAGGAAGTACTGGCAATCTTTCTGCTCCACAATAGGTAGGGAAACCCAATTAGGAGATGTATGGTGTGTCCTTAAAAAGATGGTTGGTGTTTATAGAACTCAGAATATTCCAGTCTTAGTAGATGAAGGGAAAATAGCAGTGACAGAGGAAGAAAAAGCGGAAATCTTAGCTACCAAATTCCAAGAGGCACACAGCTCGGAAAACCTAGGAATAAATTGTAAGAGAAGGAGGGAAGAAATTCTAAAGCAACATCAAGATATTTATTTAAAAAAACCTGATAGTCAAACAGCTTTGGATGCTGCCTTTAATATGTGGGAACTTAAAAGAGTATTAGTGAAGGTCAGAAGTACTGCTCCAGGAAAAGATAGAGTATGCTATACTATGATTAAACAGATGGATGAAGTAATACTTAAAGTAATATTGGATCTTTATAACAAAATATGGATGGAAGGACACCTACCTTTATCTTGGAAACAAGCTATAGTAATCCCTATTCACAAACCAGGGAAAGATTCTGCAATAGCAGGAAATTATAGACCAATATCTCTAACATCGAACCTCTGTAAAATAATAAAGACGGTTAACAATCATTTTTTCCATTAAGTGTTAGAAAGCAAAGGACTAACAGCTTCTTATCAGTATGGTTTTCGACCAGGTAGATCTACCTTAGACGCACTAATAAGATTAGAAACTGATGTTAGAAAGGCTCTAGCAATGAAAGAGGTGTTAGTGGCAGTATACTTTGACATCGAAAAAGCATACGATATGATGTGGCGAGAAGGATTGCTGTTAAAGTTGCAAAAAATTGGAATTGAGGGAAGATTTTATAATTGGGTTTTAAGTTTCTTATTTGGCCGATTGATCCAAGTCAAGGTAGGCAATACATTATCACAGATGGTGAATGTAGAAAACGGTACCCCACAGGGAAGTGCCATAAGTCCTGTATTATTTAACATAATGATCAATGACGTGTATAAAGGAATTCATCCAGGAATAAAAACAGCATTATATGCAGATGATGGAGCGATGTGGAAGAGGGGAAGAAATGTTAAATTAGTACAAAAAATTCAAGAAGCAATTGAGGTTGTAGAGAAATGGTCTGTGGAGTGGGGATTTAGATTCTCTATATCCAAAACGTGTTGTCAGTTTTTTACAAAAAAGAGGATTGCAGAAGAAATTAAACTTTATTTGTATAAACAGCCACTAGAAAGGGTATTAAGTTTTAAATATTTAGGTTTATGGTTTGACTCCAAATTAACATGGAAAATTCATGTCAAATATATTGAAGTGAAATGCAGCAAAGTACTAAATCTAATGAGATGTTTAGTTGGCCAAGAATGGGGGACTGATAAACAGTCTATGATCAATATATATTATGCTCTCTTACGATCTGTATTAGATTATGGATGCATTATATATGGATCTGCATCAAATAGCATGCTTAAAAGGTTAGATTTAATTCAAGCACGAGCTTTGAGATGCATCACAGGAGCAATTAAAACGACTCCAATCTCAGCTATGCAAGTTGAAACAGGAGAGTTCCCATTAGAAATAAGACGTCAAAAATTATCTGTCGCTTACTGGATCAATTTACAAGGGCATAAACAGGATCATTTTACAAAAGCAATCATAGAGGGGAGTTGGGAGACAATAAATTTAACAGGAACAGGCTTTGCATGGAAAGTAAAAGAATGGGCTTCAGGAATGTCACTAAATAATATATCATTTGCATTAACTGTAACCATTTCCCCAATCCCACCTTGGTTTTTTACCCAACCTGAAGTTGATCTGCAAATTCATGAGAGTATTCAAAAAGGACAAACTGACATCAAGAACTATACAGTTGAATATATTAGAACAGTTTATTATGCGTTTCTCACAATATATACAGATGGATCAAGAAACATAGAGATAGGTCGTACTGGATCAGCCTTTTATGTTCCAGAATTTAAAATTGGAAAATATGAGAGACTAACAGATGGGTCTTCAGTATATACAGCAGAATTGGTGGCAATTCAAATGGCACTTAGTTGGGTAGAAGAAGTGATGCCTAATAAAGTTGTGATTTGTTCAGATTCAATGGCATCACTCGTAAGTCTACAAACACATCAATCAGTCAGATATGATATTTATATAGAAATATTGAATATTCTATATAGACTAAGGCAAGCTGGAATAATAATTACATTTGTTTGGGTACCGGCTCATGTAGATATACCAGGAAATGAAAGAGCTGACAAATTGGCTAAAGAGGCACTAAAACTGAACATCCCTACAATTACACTTGCTTTAAGTAGAATGGAAGGAAAAAGTATAATTAAAGAAGCTTGCAATCAGAAATGGCAAAGTTATTGGAATGAATGTAAAACAGGAAGACATTTTTATAATATACACAACAATGTAAGACAAAGTAGAGTGACACAAAATTTAAGTAGAGAAGATCAGGTTATTTTAACAAGACTAAGAATGGGACATACAAAACTTAATTCAACACTTCATATTATAGGAAAACATGGAACAGGATTATGCGAAATATGTCAAGTAAAGGAAACCGTTGAGCATGTGATGTTAGTCTGTCCTAGGTATGAACAGTTAATAAGTTAATGAGTTAATAAGAAAGCTACATGAAATGGGAAGCAAAGAATTTTCACTCAACAACATATTAAACACTACACTAGGATCTGGGGAAATTATAAGGTCAGTTTTAAAATTTATTAAGTATAGTGGTCTTCGAAATAGAATATAGACATCATTAACATACTACTAGACTGAAATCACTCCACACTCCAGCACAGGTGGTGGCGGTATGCACCAAAAAGTTGGTATGCGACCCGCCAATAAATCCATAGAAGAAGAAGAAGAAGACACACTTTTTTTTTTATATTGAAGCATTAATAGATTTTAGAAAAATAGAATAAATATTCACAATTTAACTACTAGCTATACTATACTACTATATCTAATCATAGTTTGAATATTTTGTGTTGAGCAACTTTTTTAAGTGAATCATATTTTGATTAGTAGCTATATTAACATTCTTGAGTGTGACTGTATGTATGACAACTGAATTGACTTGTTCTTAAGTAATATCATGCTTTCTTGTTCAGATTTCAGAGAACCCAAAGGAAAAGAGGCAGTCGCCTCATGCAAGCCAGATTTTGAAACCTGAACCGTTGGACCACCTGTAGTTATAATTGCATCAGACTTCTGAAACTAGTTTTATTTTTAAAGGTTGTAATGCGTTTGTCCTATTTTTCCCCCTTTCTTTTTTAATGAAAGATATTTTCTTTGTTGTCACTGATTGTGGTAAACTGTTAAATAAAATAAATTGACTCAACTGCTGAGACTGTCATTTATATTTGAAAGGGTTTTCTCCAAATTTGAAATGGTCCATTGAAGTTGAAATATTATATATTAAATATTATACATTAACTTAGTACATCAGATGACAACATTGTTTTATGTTGTCATTACATTTCAGTTGTATTTTCAGTTTCAACAAAAGTGATCTAGAATCAACATCACATTGTAACCTTGATCAAACAATATTACCATTGATTATTTTTCTTAATTTCAATATTGATTCAACATCAGTGATGTAGAATCCATCATAGTGTAATATTGATTCAATAGCATTACCATTGATTTTTATTTCACCATTGATTCAACATTAAATGCGGGTGCAAACGTGTTATTGAACTAACATCAATTCATAATGTTGATTCAATGATTATTACAATTGATTTTTGTTGAAATATCAACATTGTTTCAACAGTACCTAAGGGTGCAAAAGTGATGTTGAAAAAAATATTCTGTAATGTTGAATCAATGATATTACCGTTGATTTATGATTGAAATCTCAACATTGTTTCAACAGTGCAAAGATGTGTTGAAAAAACATCACTGCGTAATGTTGAATCAACATTATTACCATTGATTTGTGGTTAAAATATCAGTATTGCTTCAACATTAACTGAGGGTGCAAGAGTGACGCTAAAACAACATCGCTTTGTAACGTTAATTCAATGTAATTGGCGTTGACGCATCAACACTGACTCAACATTGTTTCAATGTGACCATGCTATCTGGGTTGGAACTCATATTGCCCCTTTCCGTTAATGTATTAATGTATTAATTTTCTGAAAAGAAGACATAATTGTGTTATTTATACATAAATACAACTATACTACAATAAACACTTCAAATAAATACATTTTTCATTTATTTATTTATAAGGACAACACATATGAATCAACATTTCTGTAAATGTGCCAGTGTTAGCCAGCTGGCTAATGTTCAACTGCAGTCCTTTAGCAAGATGCTAGAAACCTTTAAAATGATAAATAAACCTTATGTAGGTATATGCAGGCATGCAGAAATAAACAATAAACATAAAACACAGCCAACATCATGTTATATCTCGATACAATATTTAAAGACGCACAAGTTAAAAAAAAATGGTAACATGCACCTAAATTGTAAACCAGCACTATAGAAGACTGTTGATAAAATACTAATAAAATATTCCATACATACCCAAGCCATGCAGTATGTTAGCAGCAAGTTAAATAACAACAGTAGTTAAATGAGCAAAGAACTACATAGTTTGGAAATGATCCCGTGTCTGATTGTCTAGAAGCTTTGAGACTTTGTGCAAAGGAATGTGTCTTATTTCAGTTGGAAATGTGTTCCACAACTGAAGAAGCTCTTACGGAAAAGCATGTGTAACCCACATTAAAATATGGCCTAAATGAGTATAAACAAATAAATCGTCTCAGGTTACGTATGTAACCTCTGTTCCCTGAGAACAGGGAACGAGCGCTGCGTCTAGTTGACGCTATGGGGAACGCCCTCGGCGTGACTGGTGTCTGAAGCTACTATCGAATCACGGCAAAGTCTTTGACCGACGTCAGCCCATGACGTCATCATCGTGCGACCCGGAAGTATAAAAGGGCGCCGTGCCAACACACACACATCTTCTCGTCTGAAGGGAATGTATGGCATATAAGCCCTGAAGCATGGCAACGAGACGCAGCGCTCGTTCCCTGTTCTCAGGGAACAGAGGTTACATACGTAACCTGAGACATTCCCTTTTGAAAGGGAACTCTCGCTGCGTCTAGCTGACGCTATGGGAAACGATATACCAACGCCGCCATGCTGAGGGGAGTGTCTGCCTCTTGGCAGTGACAACTGTCAACACAAGTAATTCCACTTAAAAACCTGAGCGACTCCCCCTCAGGTCCCACTGGGCTGACAGTGACAGCACTCCCTACGGTCATAGCCCAAGCTATGCAACTAAACGGAACCCTAACGCACTGCGTGGGGTTCCATCTAGACAGCTCAAAGGCCCGGGACCACTACTTCCACAGAAGGGGTCCCTTTAAGGGAATGTGGCTAGGGGACCCGAAGGAGCCCCAGCCAGTCACTACTCGGGAAACCAGTTCTCCCGAGTGCCACCAGGGAGGCCTGACCTGGTGCCCTAAGTGTTATGGACACTTCGGTTTAGCCAACCCTGTCTGTTCAAAAACAGAGCCTCTGGATGGTGCCCAGGGGGCATCCAAACTAAGGGACTGAAAAACTGCCAGTCCTACTTAGCCCGGAACTCAGAGACGGGTTATCCAAGAGAGCAATACTCAGCGTAGCGCTTTAGAACCCTTGCTAGCGAGGGGAGTCTGCCTGCTCAAATCAAGGATCTACCAGGTGCTTGTGTTTCAAAGCAGTAGGGAGGCCGAAAGGGCCTAAGGACTGATCTAACAGGGAGGCCTCATGAGAGGCCTACGACCGTCTGACCAGGCTCAGGCGGCTGAGTGCTCATAGACGACCCTCATTGAGGGGAGCAGCTGAACCTGCCTGGCGGGTAACCTCCAGCTGTAGGCCCAACTACCACAAGTTCTCCACAGAGAACTGGTAATCAAGAAGTGCCTAACTTGGGAACTTCGCATTCAAGGAGGCCCCGTGGGCCTACTACCTGATAGCGGGTTTTCCAGGGAGGCCTATAGAGGCCTACTACCTAACAGCACGCCATACTGGCAACCCGAGCATCCTAGCTCGGGAATCCATCCTCAGGGAGGCCTAGTGAGGCCTACTACCTGACAGCAATATATGCCAATAATCAGAGCGTTCAAGCTCACTTCCAGGGAGGCCTAGGGAGGCCTACCACCTGCCAGCGAAGCATGCTAACTGCTGAGGTTACGTCTTGTTTTCTCAAGGAGGCCTAATGGAGGCCTACTACTTGACAGTCAAGCTACGCAGGCTAGCCGAGCATCCTGATTCAGGAACTCGCCCTCAAGGGAGGCCTATTGAGGCCTACTACCTGATAACCAGCCTTTAGGGAGGCCTGGAGAGGCCTGCTACCTGTTTGCACCTCGTGCTAACTGTTTCTTCAAGTGACTGGGTCCCAGGAAAGCCTTAGGGAGGCCTGATGAGGCCTGATATAGACCTGCCTCTGGGGAAGCCCAGTGCGGGCCTGTTCGAGTGACCACAACCTGGGAGCTCACCCTCAGGGAGGCCTAGTAAGGCCTTACAATTAACAGCAGGCCTTCAGGGAGGCCTGATGAGGCCTACTACCTGCCTCTGGGAGTGACCACAACCTGGGAACTCACCCTCAGGGAGGCCTAGTAAGGCCTTACAACTAACAGCAGGCCTTCAGGGAGGCCTGCTGAGGCCTACTACCTGATAGCCGGCAGGCTAGCTGTCCCGATGCGCACATCGGTACATACCTCCAGTGAGGCCTGGTCGAGGCCTTCCAACTGATAATGCTCCTTGTTCAAGAGGCCTACTGAGGCCTACAATTGACAGCCGACCTTCAGGAGAGCGTAATTGCCTGATAGCCAGCTAGGCTAGCAGTACCTAGATGCCTCAGCATCGGCACCTGCCTTAATAGAGGCCTGATAAGGCCTACCACTGCCACCGTCAGGCGACTGAAACTCGGAGCAATCCTCCAGCGAGGCCTAACTTTAGAGGCCTGCTAACTGGGAACAAACATATGCAAAATGTGGGAGTAATATTAGACCCTACGGCTCGTCTCCATGGAGGCCTGCTGAGGCCTACCACATGATTTAGCTACCCATTGCTATGGGGGCCCGTTCCAGGGAGGCTTGTAAAGCCTACAAGCTGTACGAGTTTGCAAATAGACGAGAAATAACTGCCAGACAAACAAGCTGGCTGCTACTTAAACCAACGACTCTCAATGAGAGGAGGCTAACATATGCAGGGATGGAACAACAGGCTCAGATCCACGTAGTGAACAGCCAAAGGTGACGGTGCCTCAGCAACGCGCCTCCGTCATCCAAATCCCAACAGACACCACAGCGCTCAGTCGTAACAGAGACAAACTACTCCAACCTGCAGTGGCTTAGGGAACCAAAGACACATAGTAACCCTAAGCGGTAGACAAACACTCCATTCTACCAGAAAGGTGTGCTACCGCCTACTAATCCGCAAACATTTCAAAGAAAAGAGCGGCGGCCTAAACACTACTCTCAAAATGAGAGGAGGCCCTCATTACATACATGTGACATAACATGCGCGGTGGCCTGCCTCGCGCCATCTTGACCGCCAAGGGAAAGCCAACACACGCTCACCTACTTGCCCAGCTCCTGGTGCTGCAGTAAGCCATCCTACAGGGGGAACTTCAGTTAACTCCTCCTTCCTAATGGTTTCGTAAACCCACACTCTATACAGGGAACAACGGTCTGTAAGCAATACATATTTTAGTGTTATCACACAAAATAGACCAAACTCACCTGCGGCGTGTAGAGCGAAGACTCACCACACAGTTCTCATATGACCGCGGTGTTCTACCGCCCTTGCATGCCTGAAAGGGGCGCTCTCACTGATCAAGCCAAGGCGGGCCGCCCCAGGCCTGATGTAAGAAGCGCCTGGAGAAACACTCTAGGATGAAAAAGCTATGAGGGATCCTTCTTCCTACGGGAGACCCGCCCCTCTTGCAACCCTTATGAGGGGGTGCAAGAAAGGTCATACTGGTACTCTGGCCCTGTCTCCAACCCTCGGGCTGTGACGGGCCAGGCCCTCCCGCCTGCCTGGGCGCGGATCCTGATCTCAACGGTACGCAGGTTAAACACTGCCAAACGCTCCTTCGCCTATACACACTTTAATTGAAAAGTTTGTAAGGCAAAAAACCCGGCGCATCGTGGAGAAAGATCCTTCCTTTCTCCACGATATCCGCCGAGTTTGACCACAGATGTCTCTCCGAGGCCACCATCGCCGCCCACGATCAGCCGATCGCGGCAGCTGTTTTGCTTGATGGCGCGGAGAGCTAGACCTGTGGTGCTGCGCAGTTCGACTACCGCATCAGGGGTTAAAAACCTACCCCTGATCGAGATCCCCCAGCAGATCTGCCTGGTACGCCTGAAACACTGCCATGGTGTGAAAAGCAGCACCAGCCTGACCTGCTGCCGTGTATGCCCCTGCCATTAAAGCACAACGTGATTTAGATAGGCAGAGTTTGAGCTCTCAGTGTGGATGCCCACGAAATGCGAGAAAAGTTCGCAAACTTTCCTCGCCAGTCGGTAGCCTCAACACATATCCATATTCCCCTATCCCCTCGACATCAGCGAAATTAAAACGCTGATGTCGATGAATATTGGGTCCAATATGGATTCTTCCATGCCCTCTCGATCTCTGTAAGAAGATCAGGAAGGAATGGAAGGCTCATCTGAGCTGATGGTTTATGGCCAAGGAGAAATCGATCGTGCAATCTACCACGAGCGATCTCTCCTCTAAAGCGCCAACATGGCAGCCGCAGCCTGCCTGCAGCGTGTTCCATAACATTCATCAGCTCAGCATACACGGTCAGGGTGGCTGAGAGGATTCATACCACTCTCACCAGCCATCCCTAAGAGCACTTGCTGATTAGTCTCATTAGCCGCCAGATCGTCGCGACGATCGGCGAGCTGCATCTGAGAACCCATGATGCATGCCAGCGCTCAGCCTCAGCATGAGCGGGACAGCATCATCAGTCCCAGATGCCAAACTCTCTTCCCTCAAGAAAAAAGCCAGACTAGAGTGGAGCGATCTCAGATTGAAAACCGCTCACACTCACACACAAACAACTTCAAATGAACTTGACTGTGCATGCTCTTGATCCCAGGCAGTAAATACACACTCGTGTGTATTAATAAATGAATTTGTTTTACCTTAACTCGTATAGCAGTTCAAACAGACAGTCCCTAAAGACGAGAAAGATGTGTATGTGTTGGCACGGCGCCCTTTTATACTTCCGGGTCGCACGATGATGACGTCATGGGCTGACGTCGGTCAAAGACTTTGCCGTGATTCGATAGTAGCTTCAGACACCAGTCACGCCGAGGGCGTTCCCCATAGTGTCAGCTAGACGCAGCGAGAGTTCCCTTTCGAAAGGGAAAGATAACTGCAACTATTCATAACATTATAATTTAAAAGATAATATAATATTTCATAGTTCACAAGTAAATGTGTTAAAAGTACGCATTAAATAAGAGTTCAGGAACATTTGAATAAAAACAAACCTATAAGGATTGCATTGACGCTTCCCTGTAAGGTGAGAGAGCAACGGCAATAATGTAACGGCAGAAACAGAGACGAGAAGCGGAGAGATTGAGAAGAGATTAATGCTGATTTTAAGGTTTTCAAAGTTGATTTTAAGACTTTAAGAATATAAGACATACTGATGTTTACGACAACAACCTGAAGGGAATACATTTGGGTGAATGACAGTTGTTTTGTTCAGGTTTTATGTTAACAGTAAAAAAAGTTTGACATTGGATAAAGATTTGATGGCGACCCAAATCCAAAGTGAATTTCTTCTTCGTCAGCCAGACGACTGACAGAGCAGAGTGAATGCTTTTTAATTGGATTGGATCTGACCTATTTTTACATTACACAAACAAACTAAACTATTTTACACATATTGGATGAACTGAACTGTATCATACCTGAGTCACAGTATTGAATAGGCCTACTTTTGATTTTTCTTGTTGTTTTATATGGTTCTGTGGTGTTATATGTGGTTGTGTTCCGCTTACTTACCTTTTGTTTTGTTTTGTTTTCTTCCCCACTGATCTAATTACTATATTTTTTTTGAGTGTGACAGTAAAGTGTTATTTATTTATTCAACCTCTGGTCTCCTGTATAAGTTATATCTTTTATAACTTATACAGGAGATAAGTGTATAAGTATGTTTAAGTAAGTAAGTTTGTATAAGTATATCTCTCCCCCGTCAGAGTATTTTGTTAGATTTTCCCAGCTAAGGATGTCATATTTGCCCAAAATATCGCAATGGTGGTGAGTATTGGGTTTTCTATCTAACACTTTGTAGGCCTGCTTGTACAGGGAGAGAATGGGCTTCAGTGTTGTACCTTTAGACCAGTGGTCACCAACCTTTTCAAGCCAAA
Organism: Gobio gobio; assembly: GCF_949357685.1. Lineage (NCBI taxonomy): Eukaryota > Metazoa > Chordata > Actinopteri > Cypriniformes > Gobionidae > Gobio > Gobio gobio. The sequence goes on along the minus strand of NC_137121.1, from coordinate 32,440,944 downwards.
GATCCCTGACCTCAGCCTTGATGAAAGGCAAGATCTACTTATAGATTTTTCATGGCCGATTCAGAGGTTTTTTTAATTTATTTTGAGAACATCTGTCGTTTTTTTTCTTTTTCTTTTTTTCTATTTTGTTGTTTATTTGCTCTATAACAGCCCAAACTAGCCTTAAAAAAATTCGCCATTTGAAATGTGAGGCAACCACTGCATTTTAATCACGATCCAAACAAAGATACACACATGTAGCATGAGCAGTGTTTTTTTATTTAAATTAGATTGCATAATTTCAAGACTTTATTCAGCTTTAGCTTTGTGAAATTGATACATAAGACACACCTGCACAAAACAAAAACAGATGGACTGAATAAAAATGCTAATTCACTTTTTGACAGTAGATGGTGCTTATGGAAAAGAAGCGTTTCTTTGGGTACCGCTGTAAAATGCCATCAAAACTATTCTGGAGACAGTTTCGTTCAGAGATACATTCATTTAACCCCCCTCCCCTCCCCAATTCAATATTTATATTTTTCTTCCTATATTTCAAGCATCCCGAACAGTTATCTTGCTGGGACTATTTATACCTGGTCCACTTCGTGTTTTTACAGATCAGATATCTGATTTATCAGAACGATTCCATTTACACTTGGTCACATAAATGTGGTGTCCTCAATTCCCACGTTATATGCATTTTTAATGGAGTTCACGTCACCGAAATCAACAAATATGAGCTGCATTGTATTGATCAACAGCTAATTTCAAATGAAGGACTGCAATAGGAGAGAGAGTGGCATAAGCACTGATCATTTAGTTACTTTATTTTTAATGATAATGAGCGTCTGCAACTTTTACTTTCCTTGGCAGTTTGCTGAAGAGATATTCCGCTGCAGTAGCGCTGTCATAACTATAGCATCGGTTGATTTGTGCTGTGTGAATTGAGGTTGCAGAGAATACATTTTGGGAGCATAAGGAGCGATTTCGTGCCTTGATAATGTGTTTGTACGGCTTTACACAGAGAGGCCAGATAGCTGGCCTGAATGGTTGTAACGTTAGTCAAGTGAAAGCAAAACTCACGTATCTGATATTTCACAGGGGTTTATTATCAGCGTCGTCGATCCCACGCGCACATGGGGCAGTTTGCAAAACACTTCACTAACAACTGCGTTACTGAACAGAAAATAAACAGTGAGAGCAACAGAAATATTACACGCATACATGCGACGTTCACAGCACGCGCTCCACCACGGCACGGATTGCCCACTCATCAGCGAGTGAGTGAGTGAGTGCGTTCTGCATAAATGGAGCGGTACATAATTCTGCTTGTTACATGTTGTTAATTATTTTTCGGTTATTTATCGGGAGCTACAGGGACAGTGATAAAGATCGACCAGTCGATCGCGATCGACGGGTTGGCGACCACTGCTTTAGACAAACTTGTCATACTACTACTGGCTGTAGTCTCTAGCCTCTGGCCAAAAAAGCCTCTGATGACGCTAAATGATGATTTTTGCGTCATCTGAGGTTTTTTCCAGACGAAAAATACAGAAATCTCTCGTCTCAGGGGGAGATGAGGGAGGGAAGCACAGTCATTCGAATATCCCAGCCAGCACAGTCATGTGGGGCCCATATGGGCGTCACCTGGGCTGTCTAACTGGGGCCCAGCCAGTTTTGTCCTCAGTTTCCATGTAGGCCCCACATGGACTAGCCCAGATGAACTGAACACTGCTCAGTGTGCACACTACAGGCTGTTAAATGTAACTGAATCAGTGTTGGAGTTAATGAGATAATTAAGTGATTAATAGAGTTAAGACTGAATATTACTGAAGACTCCTGATGATAACAAGCAGAATCACTGAAGGACAGAGAAACACAACAGACTTCAGACACAACTTCACAAAAGCATTATCAGCTTCCCTTTTTACCTATTAGATTGACTTTCTGTTATCTTAGTTTTTATTGATAATTCCCACTGAGCAAAGGTGTACGTTGAAAAGACGTTCACTGAGGAGCCAGAATGAAAGTTTTTATGACGTCTGTTTTTGACGTGTTCTGCACGTCCGATATAGACGTTCATGGAACCTCAAGGTTAAAAACTAGTTCAAATTGTGGACTTATTTTCCATTTGTAATTGCAAAGCAACTCACAGACAGTGTGTGTTTGTCCAGAAATCATGAAAATAAAAGAAACTTAGCTCACACCTTTAGACACTTTAGAAAACGTATCATCTGTAATTCACACATCTTTGGATCGTGAGAGAATCGTGGGATTCAATCCAGGATCTTCTTGCTGTGAGGAGACAGTGTTTCCCACTGAGACACTGGTGCTGCCCTTAATCACAGACATAAGACACACTTTGACTATTTCTGTCAGACGTCTACAGAAGCTCTTACTGAGAATTAACAGAGCTTTAGATGTTGATGTTTATGGTTAATTTGAAGCCACCATTGTGGTGGGAAGCGTTTGCTTTAGTTGGGCTCTTGGTCCCCGTATTTGTGTTAGCTTTTCTTTGGCAGCTGTAACTGTGTTTGAGAAACACAATAGTTATGGCTGAGAAAGCAAAGATAAAGTGACATCAGGTGTTGTCAGCTCCTTGTTGATGACTAAATCATCAGAAGTCTAGAATCTGATGTTATGCTTTTGAATTTTGTGTTCTTGTTTGGCAAATAATAAATTGTTTATATACTATAACCTTGTGAATCTGCTGTATTGACACCAATAGCAATAAAATAATCACTTATCCTGAAAGATGATAAAACAGCATGTGCACATTGTTTTGAGAAAATGTTTCATATAGTCACACGCAGACATCAAGATTTTGTATATGCTTCACAACAACGGTGACAATCATAACAAAAAAAACTTCATGCTGCAATGCATGATGGGTAGCTTCAAAGTACAAAACTCATGCTTGATTGTCACCGTTGTTGTGAATCATATGCAAAATCTTGATGTCTGTGTGTGACTATGTGACATATTTCTCAAAACAATGTGCACCTGCTGTTTTATCATCTTTCAGGATGAGTAATTTGTTTATTGCTATTGGTGTCAATACAGCAGATTCACAAGGTTATAGTATATAAACAAATTATTATTTGCCGAACAAGAACATAAAACTCAAAAGCACAACATCAGATTCTAGACTTCTGATGATTTAGTCATCAACAAGGAGCTGACAACACCTGAAGTCACTTTATCTTTGCTTTCTCAGCCATAAGTATTGTGTTTCACACACACAGTTATAACATCCAAAGAAAAGCTAACTCAAATACAGGGACCAAGAGCCCAACTAAAGCAAACGCTTCCCACCACAATGGTGACTTCAAATTAACCATAAACATCAACATCTAAAGCTCTGTTAATTCTCAGTAAGAGCTTCTGTAGACGTCTGACAGAAATAGTCAAAGTGTGTCTTATGTCTGTGATTAAGGGCAGCTCCAGTGTCTCAGTGGGAAACACTGTCTCCTCACAGCAAGAAGATCCTGGATTGAATCCCACGATGCTCTCACGATCCAAAGATGTGTGAATTACAGATGCTAAACTGTCTAAAGTGTCCAAAGGTGTGAGCTAAGTTTCTTTTATTTTCATGATTTCTGGACAAACACACACTGTCTGTGAGTTGCTTTGCAATTACAAATGGAAAATATGTCCACAATGAGCACATTTGAACTAGTTTTTAACATTGAGGTTCCATGAACGTCTATATTGGACGTGCAGAACACGTCAAAAACAGACGTCATAAAAACTTTCATTCTGGCTCCTCAGTGGACGTCTTTTCAACGTACACCTTTGCTCAGTGGGAATTATCAATAAAAACTAAACTCTATTAATCACTTAATTATCTCATTAACTCCAACACTGATTCAGTTACATTTAACAGCCTGTAGTGTGCACACTGAGCAGTGTTCAGTTCATCTGGGCTAGCCCATGTGGGGCCTACATGGAAACTGAGGACAAAACTGGCTGGGCCCCAGTTAGACAGCCCAGGTGACGCCCATATGGGCCCCACATGACTGTGCTGGCTGGGATACTACCTGGTTTCTACTGATACAAAGCTTAATGCTAATTGGTGAAGTAACCCTTTAAATTATTTAGCATGTATAGGCTTACTTTGATTCCACACGTGTAAATGATTTAGACTAATCTAGGCTATACAATTATATTAATGATAATTAGGGGGCGTTTACAAGGCGGAGACCTGAAACCATTCAGCTGCGCACAATTTCAAGATAATTTGCGATTTATAAATTTCACATGTGAAAGAGAGGCATACACACTTTTTTTTTGTGCGTACGTTCATTTTTTTCCGAATCACACTTACACACATTTGAGAAATGGGGTGTTTCTCAAACGGAAGACTGCATCCTACGAAGGCTGCATATCTCGGCTGCCACGTCATCAAACGTTGCCGAAGGCCATCTCAGTTTGACCTTTTGCGTCCTTTGAAGGATACATCAGACGTATCCTTCGCAGCTTTTAATCTCCCACAATCCTTTGCTCAAATTTAAATTCACAAAAATAAACTGATGGAAAATGAGTCAAGACTGAGCTTGTCTGAGTTTATTATCAAATGTAAGACAAAAATAATGTTTTTGGGCATGACAGCATAGATGTTATCTTTTGTTTTGCTGTAAATGAATCACTAACACTAAACTGACAATAATGTAAACCACTGGGAGACCGCAGACGGCTATCATTCACTGTATTGCATTAATAGAAAGCCAATTAATATAAAGATTTGTAATACAAAGTATTTGTCCAAAATTAAGTTTCAATAGTATTTTCGTGACGTAACTGTGGAGGCGGGAACATGTGTGACGTAGCCATGCGCACTTACAAGACCGTCTCACTCTGGTGTTTAATTGCTGAGGAGGACACTAGCCTACAAGCCTCAGAAGGACTAGACTAGGAAGGACGCGGCCTTTGTAGGATGCAGCCTTCCGTTTGAGAAAAAAACATGATCTTAGATCAAACGTAGGACAGTTTCTATACAAAATTTTATAAATGAGGCCCTTAAAGAGAGTTCAGAAATGCATTAACTTTAGATTCAGAGACCTCCATTAGAGACAAGGCTGATTAAGAGGTGGCGGACCCTGAATTCCAATTTGATTGGTTTGTACTATCGTCTTAACAGAATTCACAAAGTAGGAGAGTTTCTATTGTCCATTTCTATTTGTCCCAGATTTGTTTGTGATTTCCCTTGGCTTCTCCTGCAGACAAACAAAGAAGTTTGCTTTAGGTTTAAGTTTGCTCGTATTTGCTTTGTTGCAAATGTGCTTCTCATTTCTTAGAGAAGTGAAGATGTGTCTGTCAGTCAGTAACTTAGTCTTAAGAAATGTTCACAGGGCGAGGTCTCTCTCCTTCATTAGTCTCCGAATAAGGTGGCAAGGTTTTGTGTTGGAAGTCAAGTAGGACCGTAACCTTTAGACAGACCTGGGCCTGTATTTATGTGAGATGGTGGTCAGGTGGGTTAAACCATGGAACTGATACGCAGAAGGTTACCGTTTCGATCCCAGCGGTCACCACCAGTGTGTCCTTGAGCAAGGCACTTTACTCCATGTTGCTCCAGGGGGATTGTCCCTGTAATAAGTGCACTGTAAGTTGCTTTGGATAAAAGCGTCTGCCAAATGCATAAATGTAAATGTAATCAAGCCTCTGAGAATTACTCACAAGAACGCTGCTAAGAATTGACTTAAGAGTAAAAAAATATTGTCTCAAAGGTGCACAGAAAAGTTAGTTATCAAGCATCTCAGTCATAATTTAAGTGATGTGTAGGATTAAATATTAAAGGTCCTGTTCTTCGTGATCCCATTTTTCAAACTTTAGTTAGTGTGTAATGTTGCTGTTAGAGCATAGATAATACCTGTAAAATTATAAAGCTCAAGGTTCAATGCCAAGCGAGATATTTTATTTAACAGAAGTTCCCTTTCAAAGCCTACAGCGAACGGCCGGTTTGGATTACATCCCTGTATATCCTGCTTTAATTACGTCAGTAGAGCAGTTTGTCGACTAACCTCCGCCCACAAGAATACGCGAAAAAGGGGGCGTGGTCTTGTTGCTCCCTCGTGGAGAAGAGGAAGTGTTGCGTTGGGTTCGGTTCGGTTCGGTTCGGTTGGTGGTAGACGCTGTTATTTTCATCCCGGAGTCAAATCACCTTTGTTTGGCCTTCAGGGGCTGTAGTTTGAGCGCGTTCATCTCCCCGTTATGGTAAGAGGCGTGGCCTTCCCGGTGCACGTGCGCTCTGCGTGCCCTAAGCTGCTGTCGAATCACAACACGGGAACCGCTGGCACAATCAGAACTCGTTACGTATTTCTGAAGGAGGGACTTGATAGAACGAGGAAATTCTCAGGCCGTTTTGAGGACAGTGAAAACAGCAGTAAACAGATAAGTAAATTGTGTGAAAAATACTGTTTTTTTACACATGAAACATGAACACATGTTATATTGCACACTGTAAACACAATCAAAGCTTCAAAAAAACGTGTCAGTCGTAGATATGATTCACAGCACTTTGCTGTGCCACAAACGGGATTTGGGATGACGACATAGGCATGGACCAATCACTGAATAGATTTCCTTATTTAATTTAGGAATATTCTCATATAAATTCACATTGAATGGTGAAGAGAATACATTATGATATACACATTGCAGGGATGCAAACGGGTGAGGGGTAGCCTGACAAGCCAGACCCACATCAAGATGTTGGGTCTGGAAACTCACCATTGACAGGGCTCAATCCGAGAGGCGGGATGAACGGTTGTCTTTCAAATTCCCTCTGCACATGTAGCGGGGCTCCCTCTCCTACACGAGGAACAATTATAGGGATACTACCTCTAGCTTAAACATGACTACGCCACCCTGGTTACCAGGGAAACATTAATACTATGGATTTAAGATTTTACACAAGACACACAGGAACGAAATTGTCAAGAAGGGCTAGAGACGTGGATGTCAATAATCAAAAAGGTTTATTTAATTACTCCCAATGATTGTTTTTAAAAGAGTATCAAAACTGGGTCATCAACATTCACAATAAAAAGGAGACCACGAAATAAAGGAAGCCGAGGCTTAACGGCAGATGCACGAACTTAGTAAGCACAAGGCTTCTATATCACTCTCAGCCCCTGTGTACAAATGTCAGCACACACACCGCAATAACATCAAGAAATAACCACGCAGCACTCTGTGACAAGCCCTCCACCGCGTAAGGGCCCACTAGTGGCCTGCCCTAAAGCCTCGGCTCCTGTAACGAGAGTAAAACATTACTACAGGTCTCAATATACAATAACACTCACACCAAACATACACAATAACATTTAAATTAATAAACCAAAAAAAAAAAACAATACTACAATGAAAATATGAAGGTTCAGTGCCAACGCTATTACCTTCACTGGCCTTCTACCAGCATCTTAGAAACAAAGCACAAATCAAACGAAATTAACGAATACCACACTGCAAAACACTCAAAGTAAACCAATCAAAACAATCAACACAAACAATGAAAAAATTTATATAATAGAAAAATCAAAGAAATACAAAAAAAAACCCAAATATGTCAAAACAAACCCAATACAAAACAATTAGAAAATGTCAGGTGGAAGATATTCAGCGATCACGGTGGCACATACTAGAGGACGAGCGAGCGTCACACACACACGACACGTAGGCTGTGTACACACGTGCTTGGAGAAGAGTTTGTGATCAAGATAATCTTAATATCTAAAGCAGCAGAGTTAAATCGCGTTGCCCCCCTAGGTGTCGCAGAACATCGATTCCTCCTAAAAATACACACATAAACATACTTGCAATATATAAAAACATGAGTGCTGTACGAAGTGGAGGTTTCACATACCTTTAATTCATGAACCCGTCGCCCATCCACACCACGCATACACAGGACACGGGACACAACCTCCCCCAAAGCACGGGAATGCGAGAGGGGCACGAAAAGCTCACACTGTAAGCTATCCCCGCAGCTATAAATCACATAGTTGTTATGACACATCATATGCCTGTGCACTAATTAATCAGCCAACGCACACGCATAAGGTTACCTCAAAGCATCGTGAGACACAGGACTGCAAGAGAGACGTGATGAGATCTGGAGCCGCCAACAGCCGCAAACTATTCCAAAATGAGCCTATCCTATGAGCAAAACAATCGTTTACACAAAATCCCACATCTGTGTTACTATCTAGCTCAAACGACACCTACCTCAGAGCGGAAGTGTTACAGGAACAAGGGGCGGTCCCATGGGCAACCACGCGACACTCAAATGGTAAGCACACGCAAAGAGTTGTTTTCCTGCTATTTTTATACCGTCCCATCCTGTTCGTGATTGGACCCGCACTACCCCAAGCACATTAGTTTAATTACAGGGCCACAATACATCCCACTACACACGCAATTGGATAGCGCCATGAGCGCCACAACCAACCAGAGCGAAGAAGAAGGTGAAGCCGAGCTAACGTTAGTTGATAGACTTTCACCGTATCCGGTAGGCAAAACTTCGAACATATCTTCTTTTCTTAAGAATGACTTCAGTGCTGTTCTTTGTTCTTTTCTCAAAGAAAAGCTTAACTCCAAGTCTTCCAGAGTCGCGGCCAAAGCCGATTCAAAATACAGCTGTTCGTCAGCTTCTTTGTTTACGAGTAGCACGCAGAACCTCCGCCACTCTGCCGTGACGTGCCATCATTATGTTAAGCCCGCCCACCGACTCTACACACGCTGTGATTGGCCTGACCAGAGTTTGGATTTTCCAGCTCTCAGGTCTACACTCGCGGCAAAATAAATGTTCTGCCGCTAGGGTGCGTATAGATTTCTAGGCTAGGTGAGGGATAAAAAAGGTGAGAACATTACATGGATAGAGAAAACATTCTCAAAGGTTTTTCTTTTTATTTAATTTTTTTTTTATTTACTTTTGATGCTCATTTCTAGACACTATTAAGTATCTTTGCATCTGCCTGAAAACAAATTCTAACAGGTAAGGGGTTAAAAGTTTTTGTGTTTTATGCAGGGCAAAACAACCCTTTATAAAACACAAAAAAGGATTCAATAGATATGGGATCTGAATACATACATAAAACAAAAACAAGAAGACAACAACCAGATAAAAAGTATGTTGGAAATCATCTTAGCTTATTTATTAACACTCAAAACTGAAAACTCAAGATCCCACTGGTTACAAATGCATCAACATGGGATACTTTGTACCCGGCCTCGTAAGTTCAGGGGCCTGCTTCCTGTGTTTTGCTGCATGTGTCAGCCTTGCCCGTTTTTCTTCCTCCAAGGCAACCCTCTTGCTCTCTGCAGCACTACTGGATGGTCGATAACCATCTCCTGCTGTCATGGTCACGCACAAGACAAATTTTTTTTTATTTTAAATTTTTATTGATTTATTGATTTTGTATTACCTTGTAATGTCACTCTTCACAAAACGAGAAAAAAAAGATCAGCCTGAATGGACGATATTGAAGAAAAATGCGATATGCTATACCTTGTTAAATAATGCGATATTCGATATGCGATACGATATTGCTTTAAGTGTGTAAAATCTATTTAAATTATATTTAACATCAAGAACATCCAGGTAAACAAAGAAACCTGAACTAGGGGTGGATGATTATTTTTGTTATTTTAATTTTAATATTATACTGTATCAGCAGGTTTGCTGTATCAGCAGGTTTACTGTATCAGCTGGTTTACTGTATTAGCATGTTTACTGTATTAGCATGTTTACTCTATTAGCAGGTTTACTGTATCAGCAGGTTTACTGTATTAGCAGGTTTACTGTATTAGCAGGTTTACTGTATCAGCAGGTTTACTGTATTAGCAGGTTTACTGTATTAGCAGGTTTACTGTATTAGCAGGTTTGCTGTATTAGCAGGTTTACTGTATTAGCAGGTTTGCTGTATTAGCAGGTTTACTGTATCAGCAGGTTTATTGTATTAGCAGGCTGTCGCTTTAAGAACTAATGCACGGATCCCATTGACACGCATTCGGTTTCTTTCTCCAACTGATATTGTTCACTTAAAGCATAACCGAATGTGTTTACATGAATACTTATCAATACCCATTTTGACATAACTGTGTGTGTATTTGACAGTTCAAGTGGCGTAACAAGACACGAAACAGAACTGAAGGGATCCCATGCTTTCAGAGATGTGCACGTTTCGGTGTGTGTGTGTGTGTCAGACCGCAGACAGCGCGAGACAGCAAGGAGTTGTTTTTCACAAGTTATTGCATTTAATAACTCTTTTTAACATCAAGCAAGTCACATAAGTAACAGTCGTGTGCCCAGTCTATTCTCTGCTATATGCGTTGACCTAAAACTTACACTTTTCACAATGTTGAAGTAGCCAATTAAAATCATTCAGATATTGTGTGCCGTTGCGATATGCATATCGCGATGTGAAGTTATTAAACGTAATTTCAGGAGGAGTACGCCCATCTAATCTTCCAATTAATACCAAGGTATTAAACCAGCAGCTTACCTCTTCCCATTTTTAGTTCCTGCAGCATCCCTCCTCCTCCCCTGCTCCTCCTTTGGTACAATTTTGTCTGTTATAGGGGGGCAATTGGAGCTTGGGTAGAATATCCTCTCCGAGCCCCTCTATAGCTTAAGCCACGTTTCCACCGAAATTACCCGGAACAATTTGTACAAGGAACTTTTTTTACAGGAACTTTTTTTCCCCCCAGATCTGCTACTGTCTGCGTTTCCACTGCGGTCTAAAGTACCGGGAAGATTAGGCAAATTAGTCCGGTGATGTTGGACTGCGCGGGCGGCTGCTCCTCCCAGTCAAAACGGACAGTAATCATTTTTGCGCAACACTGTCTGCAACAATAACGAGGAGATGCGCTGCTTTTGGTAGTTATGTATTGTTTTAATAAAGAGGTCATTAACAAAACGGCAGAAAAGAGACGAGCACTGATGCTAAAGCGTATTCTGAAAACTCGTAAAGCTAGATTTAAAATAAGACAACGTATGTTATTAGCTAAGTATCAGTCTTTGCTCTCATCCTTCTCGAATGAAGTACACGCAGCTAAATCTTCTTATTTCCAAAACAAAATCAGCAGCACCTCAAACTCACGCACACTATTCAGAACATTCAACTCTCTGCTCTGTCCTCCTCCACCACCTCCCACCACCTCCCTATCTCCAGACGACTTTGCACAATTCTTCACAAACAAAACAACAACTATTAGCAATCAGTTCTCACCCCCACACACTGTGGATTTTAGATCTGCCACTTCCACGGCCGAACATACTCTCTCCTCATTTTCCACACTCACTGAGGCCGAAGTATCTAAACTTCTCCTCTCCAGCCATCCTACCACCTGTCCTCTCGATCCCATTCCCTCAAACCTCCTTCAAGCCATCTCTCCTACTCTCCTTCCTGCACTCACACACATCATCAACACATCGCTCTGCACTGGCACTTTCCCTACCACTTTCAAGCAGGCTCAGGTAACTCCACTGCTTAAGAAACCCACTTTAAACGCATCACTCATAGATAACTACAGACCTGTCTCTCTCCTGCCATTCATAGCAAAAACTCTTGAACGAGTTGTTTTCAACCAGGTTTCATCCTTCCTCTCACAGAATAACCAGCTGGACTTTAACCAATCCGGTTTCAAAAGGGGCCACTCCACAGAGACTGCATTACTGTCGGTCACCGAAGCCCTGCGGATAGCTAAAGCTGAGTCCAAATCATCAGTCCTAGTCCTCCTTGATCTATCTGCTGCCTTTGACACGGTAACTCATCAAATTCTTCTGTCCACCCTCTAATCACTGGGCATCACAGAGACTCCGCTCCTTTGGTTTGAATCTTATCTCACAGGTAGGTCCTTCAAGGTTGCCTGGAGAGGAGAGGAATCCCAAGCGCATCAACTGACCACGGGGGTTCCTCAGGGCTCAGTGCTTGGACCTCTCCTTTTCTCCATTTACACTACTTCATTAGGTCCCATCATACAGGCACATGGCTTCTCATATCACTGCTATGCTAATGACACTCACCTCTACCTTTCATTCCATAGCTGCACGAATCTCCAGCTGTCTGGCTGACATCTCTGCATGGATGAGTAAAAATCACCTACAGCTCAACCTGGCAAAGACTGAGTTCCTCATCTGTCCCGCCAGTCCCACTATGCAACATGACTTCACCATCCAGCTAGGTACATCCCTGATCTCCCCTTCAAAATCAGTCAGAAATCTTGGAGTTACATTTGATGACCAGTTGTCCTTCAGAGAACACATTGCTAAGACATCTCGCTCTTGCAGGTTTGCGCTCTACAACATCAGGAAGATTCCGTTCCTAACAGAACACGCAACACAGCTTCTTGTCCAGGCCCTGGTTATTTCTAGACTTGACTACTGCAATGCGCTTCTGGCTGGACTCCCCTCTTGTGCGATCCAAACACTTCGAATGATCCAGAATGCAGCGGCACGTCTGGTCTTCAACGAGCCCAAAAGGACCCACGTCACACCACTCTTCATCTCTCTGCACTGGCTACCACTCGCTGCTCGCATCAAGTTTAAGGCGCTGACGCTTGCCTACAGAGCCACCACGCACTCAGCTCCTGCATACTTTGACTCGATTCTACGACTCCACACCCCCACCAGAAGCCTTCGTTCATCTAAGGAGTGAAGGCTTGTGGTACTTTCACAGAGAGGCAAAAAATCCCTTTCCAGAACATTTTCATTCAACGTTCCCAGCTGGTGGAACGATCTGCCCACCGCCATCCGAAATGCTGATTCATTGACAACATTCAAAAGTCAACTAAAAACTCATCTCTTCCGTGAGCACTTAACCTCTTAAAAAAAATTAAAAAAAATAAAAAATAAACTTTCCTTTCCTCTTTTCCTCCTCTTTCCCTCCCTACTCTAGCCTGTGCTACACTTAGAAATGTACACGGACTAAGTATTTCAGGCACTTGTTGCGCTCACTCGACTCTTCACGACCAATCGCTTATTGTACCCCCAAGTTGTAAGTCGCTTTGGATAAAAGCGTCTGCTAAATGCATAAATGTAATGTAAATGTATTATCAGCTATTACGGACATCGACCGTGAGATGGCTGAGACGAACGCGCACCATCAGACAGAAAGAGCAAGACTGATATTTACTGAACGCAGAACGAACGAACCTCACAAAAGACTTTTATATCTCAATACTAGTTTTACTTGATCTTAGTGCAGCATTCGACACCATAGATCATAAAATACTCTTAGATCGTCTACAAAATTACACTGTTATTCAGGGACAGGCATTAAAGTGGTTTAGATCATATCTATCAGAGCGCTACCAATTTGTCTATTTAAACAGGGAACAATCAAAAATGACGTCTGTAAATTATGGAGTGCCGCAAGGCTCTGTGTGTCACAATCACAAGTGAGAGTGCCCCTGAATACCACCTGAGGGCACACCACCCCGGACTGTCACTCCATCACAAACTACATTACCCATAATCATTTGCCCGGACTCATCATCACTCATTGTTTGCACCTGTGTCACATTACCTCATTACCCCATTACCCCAGCCTATATAAACCATGTTCACTCTATCATTAACTGCGAAGTCTTGTAAGTTGTTTGTGATGGAGTGACAGTCCGGGGTGGAGTGCCCTCAGGTGGTAATCAGGGGCACTCTCACTTGTGATTGTGACACTGTGTTAGGCCCTCTGTTATTCTCAATATATATGCTGCCACTTGGTAATATTATAAGAAAACATGAAATTAGTTTCCACTGTTATGCCGATTATACTCCGTTATATATTTCAGCATGACCTGATGAAATCTCTAAATTATCCAAGCTAACAGAGTGTGTTAAAGATATAAAATATTGGATGACCTGTAATTTTCTCCTACTAAATTCAGATAAGACTGAGGTATTACTTATTGGACCAAAAACTGGTACAGAGAATCTCTTAAATTATAACTTACATTTAGAAGGATGTATTGTTACTTGATTGGACGTTACGTGATTAGACTCCCCCTGCAACTGCCTCATCGACACGGCATCTCAATAAACCCGTCTCCGGCGTGTTGACTCAGATTGTTCGAATATTACAATTAAATAATACTTAAATCGATATGTCATCCTCAATAAACCTGTCTCCAGCGTGTTGCCTCCGATCATTCGAATATTGCACTTTAATAATTATTTAATCAACATCATCCTCAATAAACCCGTCTCCAGCATGTTGCCCCCGGTCCCTTGAATATTCTGATCTATTATGACCTCCGAGCTGTAAAACTGCCAGAATAATAATAATAATACGCTGTTTGTTAATTGGCCAGAGGAGAACTGGCACCCCGACTGAGCCTGGTTTCTCCCAAGGTTTATTTTTCTCCATTAGGTCACCTGATGGGGTTTTGGTTTCCTTGCCACTGTTGCCTCTGGCTTGGCATGCTCAGTTGGGGACACTAAATTTTTCAACTAAACATCGAAATACATCTAAATAATAAACTAAATTAACCATTTAAACTAAATTACTGATCAAATTATTGATCTAAAGCCCACACTGTCACTGTATGATACTTGAAATTTTTCCAGAATGGCTATACAGCTGAATAAAATAATGCTGCATTATTTTCCTGTTTAACACTGTAAAGCTGCTTTGAAACAATCTACATTGTTAAAAGCGCTATATAAATAAAGTTGACTTGACTTGACTTGACTTACTTCATCTGCTACAGTTAAAGACCTGGGTGTTATATTAGACAGCAACTTGTCTTTTGAAAATCATATTTCAAATACTACAAAAACAGCCTTCTTCCACCTCAGAAACATCGCTAATCTACGAAACATGCTATCTGTCTCTGATGCTGAAAAGTTAGTTCATGCATTTATGACCTCAAGACTAGATTACTGTAATACACTACTAGCTGGCTGTCCTGCCTCCTCAATAAACAAGCTACAATTAGTCCAAAATGCAGCTGCTAGAGTTCTTACTAGGTCAAGAAAATATGATCACATAACACCAATTCTAACATCTCTACACTGGTTACCTGTTAAGTTTTGTATCAATTATAAAGTATTGCTACTGACCTATAAGGCCCTAAATGGTTTAGCTCCTGTGTATTTAACTGATCTTCTATCGCCTTATAACCCATCGTGATCTTTAAGATCACTAAACTCTGGGCTTCTGGTAATACCGAGGATATCTAAGTCAATTAAAGGAGGGAGAACGTTTTCATATTTGGCACCTAAACTATGGAATAGCCTTCCTAATAATGTTTCGGGGCTCAGACTCACTCCTCCAGTTTAAATCTAGATTAAAGACGTATCTCTTTAGCCAGGCATACACATGATGCTTCTCCTAACCTTGTACTCTATAGTTATATCAATGCACATGATTGTCTTTGCTTAATGCCTAGAACAGCAGCTATGCTAATTATTTTTCTGTTCTGTTTTATCTCGGGACGCCCATCCCGAGGTATCTAGGGAGTCCGTCAGCTCCAGTCTGGATCCAGCTTCTCGTAAAGACTTCAGATGACCAACACCTGTGAAGAGACGACTCAACTCCTGCGAGGACTTCAGATGACGCAGCTCTGCATCAACACGCACTCATAATCATCTATACCTATTCATTAACAACATGTATTCTTATTTCTATGCCATAGCTATAATATTGATTAATAATAGATAGTTAGCTAATCTGTGTGCTTGTATATGTGCAATTCTGAAATGCACAACATGTACAAATCAATTTAAATTGTAATGTAGATGCATTTTCTGTGAAGCTGCTTTGAAGCGATATGTATCGTGAAAAGGGCTATACAAATAAATTTGAATTGAATTGAATTGAATTTTAAAAATGCCGGTTGAAATAAAATACTGCGTGAGTTCAACCAATCAGCATGTTCAGCGCCCAAGTCCCACCCCCGAAAGTTCCCGAAAAAGTAAAAGTAAAAGTACTACCCCGGGAGCAGGGCCGTTTGGAGGGGGAAATATTTACCCGGAACTTCATTTAGACCCTGGTTCCTGTGGTCGAAACACACTGAGTACCACCCCAAAGTTCCTAGTTCCTGGGGAAAGTTCCTGCGGTGGAAACGCGGCTTTATATGGGCACACAAACTCGTGAAATGTACATTTGCAATATTTCGATATATTGTGCAGCCCTAATATAATCAGCCACCATGGATTCCATAAGAAAACCGAATTGGCGGGAGGAAGAAGCGATCGCTACTGCTTGCTGGATTAGTCGAACAGCGGAAACGTGTTATAAAAGGCAAGTTCAGCCCAACATTAACCAGCAACGACAAAGATGATGCCTGCTCTATCCAAACGATACCATTTGATTAACTGCTCGTTGTCAAACATTTCAGAAACATTCTTCCTCTCTTGAAAGATTAGTAAATCTTGTAAAAGTAAAAGTGATTCTTAGCTTTAAGACATTTGATAACTTGCTTTTATATTTAAAGCTAGGGTTGCCACCCGTCCCGTAAAATACGGAATCGTCCCGTATTTACAAGCAAAATGACGCGTTCCGTATCAAACCAATACGGGACGCGATTTGTCCCGTATTTTACACAGGTCCACACATAGTTCAATAAACACACACGGATTTTGCAGTGTGGAGAATACTGATAGCAAATATAAAGAAATCAATTTCACAATAAGTAGTACAGGAGCTCATTTGTGCGTGATTGCGGGCTTTGTTGCCATAGCGGCGGAGTCTCGAGAACATGCGCTGTGCCAGAGTGTGCCTGTAAACTTGTGCGGTTTTTTAAAAACATGTCGAGCTCTCGTCGCGTCCACCGTTTGAACGCAAGAGGATCTCCAGATATAGAACTGAATTTATATCAAAAAGGTATCAATGGGTCTGTCCAGTAACTCATAATGAACCTCAGGCCAACTGCACACTTTATGAGAAGCATTTCAGTGTCTCAGACTGACTGACTGTGGTGACAGACCGGTCTATGTGACAGACACATCCGTGCTTCTAAAGGTAGGCCTATAGTTTTTTTAATGGATAATATAGTAATACAATTTTCCAATACATTATCAGAGCTTGGCAGACAGAATTTTTTTTTTTTTTTGACAGGTTAATTAATAGATTATAGCCTAATAAATGTTATTATTAATTCATAATTTAGCTAGGCTATATTAATCATACATTATAAATAATCGTGTCATATAAAGTTTATGACATTTAAAAAATATTTAGATAAAAATGGGACAAATAATTACACGATAATATAGTCATAATTTAAGTAAATTATTCAAAGAAAATAAACATTTTTAAAATTCAAAAAAGTGATTAGGCCTACTGGTTCAGAATGACTGTTTAAAGGGACAGTTCACCCAAAAATGAAAATTCTGTCATAATTTATTCACCCTCAAGTTGTTCCAAACATGTATACATTTCTTTGTTATGTTGAACACATAGGAAGATTACTGTGGAAGTCAATGGTGCCCCCAAAGCAGCCTGGTACAAACTTTCTTCAAAATATCTTCTTGTGTACAGCAGAACAAAGAAACTCATACAGGTTTGGAACATCATGAGGCGTCATAAAGTGCACCAAATAGGCTAAGAGTTCTTTAGAATTAAATAAAATATTCAAATGTAAAATAATATAGCATGTGTTCTGTTGCAAGTTCACGTACTTGATCTTATGTTTTCTTATGGTTTATTATTGACCTGTCAAGTTGTTAATGTTGAAATAATCATGAAATAGTCATTAATGGTTGTCCCTTATTTTGCCACACTGAAGGTGGCAACCCTACTTAAAGGATTAGTTCACTTTCAAATAAACTTTTGCTTATAATTTACTCACCCCCTTGTCATCCAAGAGTTCCATGTCTTTCTGTCTTCAGTCGGAAAGAAATGAAGATTTGCGTCTAGCTTGCGTCTAGCGTGACCTTTTCAACATAATTGCGTTTTACGTGACGTCACGAGCGCGCATCTCTGAACAGAGCAAGGTGAGCATTTGTGCTTATAAAACTTAAACTTTATTTATTTAAAAAAATTGACCGATATTTTCGCTAGATAAGACCCTTATTGATCGTCTGGTACCGTTTGATGTGGATTAAAGCCCTTTTGAAGCTGTACTGAACCTCTCATTTGGACCTTGAACTGTTTGGGGTCTATTGACTTCCATTATATGGAGAAATATCCTGAAATCTTTTACTCAAAAATCTTAATTTCTTTTCAACTGAAGACAGAAAGACATGGATATCTTGGATGACATGGGGGTGAGTAAATTATAAGCAAAAGTTTCTTTGAAAGTGAACTAATCCTATAAGTTAGAAAGCAGGAGAACATTTCATGAATTCTCAGCACAAATGGCACTTTGAGAAGCTTAATAAATACGAGCCCTGTAACCATATTAAAAGATTTAGTTATTCTCTCAGGTTTGTTACTGAAGATCAAATCAATTTGAGGAAATTATCATAGTAGATTCCTTTACTAGCTGTGTCAGATCAAATTTAGTTGTGATTTGCTTCAGTGTTTTTTTTGTTTTGTTTTTGTCTGATTTGTCTTCCCAGTTGATATTAAATCACCCATCATAATTACTTCCTTCCCTTAGCTGCATTGCCTAAGTACAGCACATAATTTCTCAAGAAATACAGATTTTGCAGACTCCAATGAGGATGAAAGACATTTTTGCTGACAGTGTGACGTCTAGACAAATACATTCTAGATCGATCTCAGCATGGCATTGAATCTTTTTACATGATATGAGATCTTTAATATAAAAGAGCCCCACCCCTACCCTCAGCTCTATCTTTCCTGAAGGCATTATACCCAGGAATATACAGGTGCATCTCAATAAATTAGAAAGTTAATTTATTTCAGTAATTCAACTTAAAAGGTGAAACTAATATATTAGACTCATTACATGCAAAGTGAGATATTTCAGAATATTGTGAAAAGGTTCAGTATTGTAGGCTCAAAGTGTCACACTCTAATCAGCTAACATCTGCAAAGGGTTACTGAGCCTTTAAATGCTCTCTCAGTCTGGTTCAGTAATTCACAATCATGGGGAAGAGACTGCTGACCTGACAGCTGTGCAGAAAACCATCATTGACACCTTGCACAAGGAGGAAAAGCCTCCAAAGGTAATTGCAAAAGAAGTTGGATGTTCTCAAAGTGCTGTATCAAAGCACATTAATATAAAGTTAAGTGGAAGTGAAAAGTATGTAAGAAAAAGGTGCACAAGCAGCAGTGATGACCGCAACCTGGAGATGATTGTCAGGAAAAGGCCAATTAAATGTGTGGGGGAGCTTCACAAGGAGTGGACTGAGGCTTCAGTTACTGCATCAAGAGCCATTACACACAGACGGATCCTGGACATGGGCTTCAAATGTCGTCAGAAGCATCTTTCCTGGGCTAAAGAAATAAAGAACTGGTCTGTTGCTCAGTGGTCCAGTCCTCTCTTCTGATGAGAGCAAATTTTGCATCTCATTTGGAAACCAATATCCCAGAGTCTGGAGGAAGAATAGAGAGGCACACAATCCAAGATGCTTGAAGTCCAGTGTGAATTTTCCACAGTCTGTGTTGGTTTGGGGTCATCGGCTGGTGTTGGTCCACTGTGATTTATTAAGTCCAGAGTCAACGCACCAGTCTACCAGGACATTTTAGAGAACTTCATGCTTCCTTCAGCAGACACGCTTTATGGAGATGCAGACTTCATTTTCCAGCAGGACTTGGAACCTGCACACACTGCCAAAAAGTACCAAAACCTGGTTCAATGACCATGGGATTTCTGTGCTTGATTGGCCAGCAAACTCGCCTGACCTGGCATTGCCAAGAGAAAGATGAGAGGCATGAGGTCGAACAATGCGGAAGAGCTGAAGGCCGCTATTGAAGCATCCTGGTCTTCATAACACCTCAGCAGTGCCACAGACTGAGACCATCCATGCCACGCTCGCATTGAGGTAGTAATTCATGCAAAAAGGGCCCAAACCAACTACTGAGTATATGCATGATTATACTTTTCAGAAGGCAGATATTTCTGGATTTAAAATCTTTTTTTATTTTTATTTCATGTAATTATCAGAGATTTTGAATTTGGGGTTTTCATAAACTGTAAGCCATAATCATCAAAATTATAACAAAAATAAAGGCTTGAAATATCTCACTTTGCATGCAAAGAGTCGATATAATATATTAGTTCCATCTTTCAAGTTGAATTACTGAAATAAATTAACTTTTCCACGACATTCTAATTTATTGAGATTACCTGTATAAGGCAGAAGATATGGAGTTTTTATGAAGCCATGTTTTTGACAAACAGGTAATCTAAGATTGAATCAGCTGGAAGATGTTTAATTTGATCACCTTTTAGAATAATACTGTGGATGTTCAAATGTATTCAAATATCCCTAGCAGATCGTTAGGTTTAGCATGGGTATCCCCATTTATTTTGAAACTGTAAATAATACCAATATATTATTGATGCTACTATCTATAAAAAAATCCCAATGAGGAAATACATTACTGCAATTCCACTGTGGCACAGCGTTGCCAAATGGAAACATTGATATTTTCTCAATTTACAGTAAAACTATATTAGACAAAGTAGATTTGTGCATACAAATCTCATTTAGTTTCCAGAGATGCTGCAAAAAAAAAAAAAAAACTCTTCAGGAGAGATGTTTAGAAATTAGGTTATTAGAGCAATTTCTGGAGCACTTCATCAACAGGTGTCTTCAGTGTGAGGGTGACAGTGGGACAGTTTTGACTAAAACACAGCACATCATTGGCTACATTAAGGCCTGCCCTTTTAAATCCTAGTGTGATTTATTATTTCTCTGAATAAAGAGGAAATGAATAGAAATGAATTATTGCCATAGGGTTGATTATATATATATATATATATATATATATATATATATATATATATATATATATATATATATATAATGTATGTATGTATGTATGTATGTATGTGTGTGTGTGTGTGTGTGTGTGTGTGTGTGTGTGTGTGTGTGTGTGTGTGTGTGTGTGTGTGTGTGTGTGTGTGTGTGTGTGTGTGTGTGTGTGTGTGTGTGTGTGTGTGTGTGTGTTATTATGCACTAACCTGTCTATGGAAATATTCATTAATGTATAAGAATCTGTGTAAAATATTACATAATTTAGTAAACAAAAAAAATGATATTTCCATATTTGTTACCCTCCATATTCTATAGTAAACGTAACCTATGATTTAGAGAATGAAGACCCAGAAAGTGTTAATGATAACTTTCTACTCATATTAAGTGTTTAAATGTTGTTTAAGTGTTCTGTTGTTATCTCGGGACACTAGTCCCGAGGTAACTAGTTCGTCAGCTCCAGTTTGTATCCAGCCTCTGATGGAGACTTCAGATGCCCCGACACCTGTGATGAGACGACTCGACGCCTGTGAAGAGACGACTCAACGCCAGCGTTGTTATGGCCTAAAATAATACATGATTGATTAACTTATCCTAACATTTTTTCTTTAACATTCTCTTTTCTAACATTTTTCAATGTACATTTATGAAATGCACTTTCTGTGAAGCTGCTTTGAAACAATGTGTATTGTGAAAAGCGCTATACAAATAAATTTGAATTGAATTGAATTAAATGGAAATGGTCTCATTCAGTGCCGTTTTGGTGGCTCTTAAAAGAGCCTTTGGGGTTTATAGCGGCTGATGCAGATGCGGGTTTAGGCGCGCTCTCCGCGGATGCGGCGGGCCAGCTGAATGTCTTTGGGCATGATGGTGACTCTCTTGGCGTGGATGGCGCACAGGTTGGTGTCCTCAAACAGACCGACCAAATAAGCCTCGCTGGACTCCTGCAGGGCCATGACGGCGGAGCTCTGGAAGCGCAGATCAGTCTTGAAGTCCTGAGCGATTTCTCTCACCAGCCGCTGGAAGGGCAGTTTGCGGATCAGCAGCTCGGTGGACTTCTGATAACGGCGGATCTCTCGCAGAGCCACGGTCCCGGGCCTGTAGCGATGAGGCTTCTTGACGCCGCCGGTGGCCGGGGCGCTCTTACGGGCGGCTTTAGTAGCGAGCTGCTTCCTCGGGGCTTTGCCACCGGTGGATTTACGAGCGGTCTGCTTGGTTCTTGCCATTGCTGTAGTTCACTTCTCTCTGTCCTGCTGGCGCTGGAAATGCTGCTTTGATGCTACACGCCTGCCTTTAAAGCGTTGAACCAGCGTGAGCTCATAGTGTCGAGGGTGCAGAGGCTTGTGATTGGCTGATATGTAACGTGTGCTTATGACTGCTAGCCAATGACTGCGCGTTTCCTCTCTTCAAACAAGCGGAGGGTTTTCCCGCTCAAGGGCGCTTTGTCCTCTTTACTACTTTGCTCTTCAAACAGATCGGACCCATAAGCTTTAAACTTGCATTGTTGTATTTATTCGTTCTGAAATATTCACATTATTCTTAATGGTTGTGCAGATCTCAGATTAGAATAAAATGACTACCATCTGTATAAAAGCAGTGCAAAAAAAACAGAAGACAAATAATTATCCCTACCAAACAAACGTTTGGGATATACATGTTAATAACAAGAATGCACTTTATTCCTACTAGTGCTGTATTTGTCGATATAAAGCAATTCTACATTTGATTGTCAATATTTTTTCTAATCAACTCAAATCGTTTCTTTTATAAACAATTAGCTCTTTCTGAGATGAAATGGGTGGCTCTTAAAAGAGCCTTTGGTTTATAATAACAGTATTAAATCTGTTTATTTGGATTTGGCGGGCTTCTCGGTCTTCTTGGGCAGCAGCACGGCCTGGATGTTGGGCAGCACGCCGCCCTGAGCGATGGTCACTCCGCCCATAAGTTTGTTCAGCTCCTCGTCGTTGCGCACCGCCAGCTGCAGGTGACGGGGGATGATGCGGGTCTTCTTGTTGTCCCGAGCAGCGTTTCCAGCCAACTCCAGGATCTCAGCGGTAAGATACTCGAGCACAGCCGCCAGATAAACGGGAGCACCGGCACCGACTCGCTGAGCGTAGTTGCCTTTGCGGAGAAGCCTGTGAACACGGCCGACGGGGAACTGCAGTCCTGCCCTGGAGGAGCGAGTCTTAGCCTTCGCTCTGGCTTTGCCACCGGTTTTACCTCTGCCGCTCATTTTATAAATCAGCTGAATCAACCTTCACAGTCGAATTTAACAGAATGAAACTCTGTTTTTCCACACACTGTCTTTAAACGAGAGTGCCACTCGCCCATTGGTTTAGAATCTGATAAGATTTCAACCAATCACTGAACTTCCCTCCAAAGCTCAACCCCCTTTGACGAGTGACTATTAAGATAGAAGAGGTGAAACTATTGAAATATTTGTGATAGAAAATTTATATAAATGCATTACAGATGTTAAAGGAATTAGATTCCTAAAAATCCCTTTTTTTCTGTGTGCACAGTTAATATGTAAAACATTTAAACAGACCAAATAATTTCCTTTAATATCAATGTTTTTGGGGTCTGACATGTACACTTTATAATATGGATATTATACTATATACTTGTGTGTGGGGTTGTTTGTGTTGTCAATTCTCCAGCAGTGTGTGCGTGTGTTTATTCTGTTTGTACTGTGATCACTGCCTGAACCCTCATAAACTTTTTGGTCATTTTTAATACATTTCTAATGAAAATAAATGGTTTGTTCAACTTGAGTGATTGAAGACTTGATCACTTATTTTAGATGTAAAATTACGCATTTTACATTGCATGTTCATATTACATGGGTTATGATTACATATTGGCTGTTTTTTCCATAATTAAATTATTAAAATACACGAGGTTTGCTCTTCTTTCAGAGTTAGTGGTTGGCTCTTAAAAGAGCCGTTGAGGAACAAATAGTGGACGTTTATTTCTTCTTGGGAGCTGCCTTTTTAGGCTTGGCGGCTTTAGGCTTTGCCGTCTTGGGTTTAGCCGCCTTGGCTTTCTTGGGGCTCTTGGCTGCTTTCTTAGCGGCTGCTGGCTTCTTTGCCTTCTTGGGGCTCTTCGTCGCCTTCTTAGCGGCTGTGGCGGCAGGTTTCTTGGCCTTCTTGGGCGATTTCTTGGTGGCGGGCTTTGCCGTTGCGCTCTTGGGCTTCTTTGCAGCGGCGGGTTTCTTGGCCGCGGGCTTCTTCGCTTTAGGAGCCGCTTTCTTGGCTGGTTTCTTCTTGGTCTCGGCTTGTTGCTTGTTGAGCTTGAATGAGCCCGAGGCACCGGTCCCTTTGACCTGCACCAGGGTACCTTTAGTCACCAGACTCTTGATGGCGATCTTGACGCGGGAGTTGTTCTTCTCCACGTCGTAGCCGCTGGCGGCGAGAGCTTTCTTCAGGGCGGCGAGGGACACGCCGCTCCTCTCCTTCGATGCGGACACAGCCTTGACGATGAGCTCACCGACGCCTGGACCTGCTTTCTTGGCTTTCGCAGCGGACTTCTTCTTGGGCGCTTTGGCCGGGGCTGGGGCGGTTTCTGCCATCTCTCTGATCGGATCTAAAGACTTGCAATCGCTGTTCTGATTTCAGCAATGAATAAATGGCGCTCGCGCGGCGCTGCTCTTAAAAAACACATGAGAACCTTATAGACTCAACCTGCCAGCTCGGTGTCTGTGCGCGTCCACGAGCCCCTCACGCGTGTGTTTTCTTCTCTTACATTTGGGGCAAAACTGGAGCGGTAAAATATCTTGTCTCAGTCAAAACAAAGTGAACACAAAGCAGAGGTTCTGAGCTTTCATTAGAGACTAAAACACGCGAAGAGGAAATGTTTATTTTGCCTCCATCAGATCAAACCCAAGGCGAGCATCAGCCACGGAGAAAAGCCGCGTGTAAATTTGATGGATATTTTAAGTGTTAAAGTTGATAAAAGCCCAAATGCTTCCTCTGTGTGTTCAGCATACAGTCTGAAAGAGACTTTAATGAAATCAGCATCAGTGAGGGCGTGAGGAGGCTTTCACACAGCTGCTGTTCTGGGCAGCTTGAAGCACACGAACATCATCCGGAGGATAGTCTCTCTGTGACTCTTATGTCTGGCCAGCAGAAAATATGTCCTCATAATAACAATAATCATAATAATAAATACATCTGATCACACAAGTGTTAATGTTTTAACTAAATCATCATTGTTCACTGATTTTTATGAAATTATTGTAAAACAGGGTGAACACGGTGATAGAGCAGACAAAATAATAACAGGGTGGACAAGTGTAAAGAATGGATGGCTGGATGATTTCCTATCGCTCACATACAACCAGTTACTTTCTTACTTTAGATTGAACTGGCTTTAGATGGGAAAAACAAGATAACATAGAAGGTTTAACTTATAAAGAATTGCATGGTCTTTAAAATTGTAATTTTATAACTATGATTTTTCTACTTTTTTACATTTCCCTTAACAGGGTGAATGTACTAAGATTGACCACATAAAATTTGAAAGATACAATTGGTAAAAATAGACAAAGTTGTTTTCCCTCCAAAGGGTATGATGCCATTTAAAGGAGTAGTTGACTTTAGAATGAAAATTACCCCATGCTTTACTCACCCTCAAATCAAATCACTTTA
This sequence comes from Gobio gobio, assembly GCF_949357685.1. Classification (NCBI taxonomy): domain Eukaryota; kingdom Metazoa; phylum Chordata; class Actinopteri; order Cypriniformes; family Gobionidae; genus Gobio; species Gobio gobio. The sequence goes on along the minus strand of NC_137121.1, from coordinate 32,415,480 downwards.
TTGTCACACAACCATATACACAAGTGCAACAGTAGATGAAATTCTTAGGTGCAGTTCCAAGCAACATAGCAGTCATGACATGACATGAGACGTACAACATTTTAAAGCAACATCAGATTACACATCTAATGCGCACACAATTACTCACAGCACAGTATACACTACAATAAATAATTTACACAATGTGAGTGCAGTTCTCACAGCACAATATACTTTTGAACAATATATACTAAACATACATTAAAACAATATACAATAAGCTATAATAATAATAATATACAATGTACAGTATCCAATATTCACAATAGACATCCAAATGTACAATAGATACGCTATATGATAAATAAATATGTGTGTGTATATATATATATATATATATATATATGTGTGTGTGTGTTTGTATCTACAGTGGGTTGTGCTGAGTGATAATCTGTCCAGTATGTATTATGATCCTGATGGATCAAGAGTTAAGGAGTCTAATTGCTTGTGCGAAGAAGCTGTTCTGGAGTCGGCTGGTGTGTGTTCTGATGCTGTGGTACCGCCTGTCTGATGGTAGCAGTGAGAGCAGCCCATGGCTCGGGTGGCTTTCAAGCTTTATAAGTCCATTGAGTTTGAAAAGAACGTAACTGGTGCAACTAATCACTAGAACTTCTAACGTAAGCGTTTTGAACTTCTAAGAGACGTTACACTTTCTGCACCAGTTGAATATGGATGACGGTCTGGCAGAAGCAAGATATTTTAATTTAGAAAGTTTGAAATATGGATATCTTTCTTGCACAAACCCATCGATGCGCTTCAGAAGGCCTTTATTAACCCCCGGATCCGTTTGGAGCACTTTTATTATGGATGGATGTGCTTTTTTGAGCTTCAAACTCAATGGACCCTGTCACTGCCATTATAAAGCTTGGAAGTGTCAGGATATTTATTAATATAACTCACCAGAAAGTTATGTATTCATCAGAAAGAGGAAAGTCATATACACCTAGGGTGGCTTGAGGGGGAGTAAATCATGGGGTAATTTACATTTTAAAGTTAACTATTCCTTTAATTTTTCCAACTTTAATTTAATGGGAAAGTTTCAAAAACATCAAAGAGGACAATAAAAAACCTTGCTTATGATTAAAATAAATGTAATAATTGAAATGTATATATACACATTATAGAGTCTTTACTGATACTAAACAATGTACAAAAATGATAAACAAAATCACAGTTATTATAATAAAATTGGGATACACAGGCCTGGGGACAAAAGACAAATGCTGATACTGTATATGGCCATTTAAAAAGCTGTAAAATGTCTTAATTCTCTTTTTCTACTTATATGCTTACAATTCCAATAGTGATATTTATGACTAAGACGTGTATAACATTTATATTGTTCAACATTTTAAGGCAGTAAGATCATGATCAAAAGGCACAGAATCCCAGAGATTACTCTGGTACTAAAGTCTGAAGGACACTGGAGGTGAAGAGCTTATAATAACTACATTCATGTTAAATATCTTAAATTTAAACATTCAAAAATCTCAGTTGTTTAGACATTTACAACTTATTCCTAAAAGTTGTTTTTTGGGTTTGAGAAGATAAGGGTTATGGGGATTTCCTGACCCAGAACAATATTTGTTACTTTTGCTCGTGAAAAAAAAAGACCTCTCAAAACACTGTAACGTTAATTATATGAAACATAATTGTCCTTTTTTTCCACTATTACACTGTCAAAAATTGCACTTTTATAATCAACAATATTTTATATTAAGTGCTTTACAACAGAATTGTTTGTTCTCAAAAGCACTTCACTGAAACAGACCATCAAAGGAACAACTATTAATTAATCACACAATAATAAAAAGCTCTTTAACTGAGAATATGGGTGGCTCTTAAAAGAGCCTTTGGGGTGGGTAAGGTCAGAGGTCAGCTCACTTTGAGCTGGTGTATTTGGTGACGGCCTTTGTGCCCTCGGACACGGCGTGTTTGGCCAGCTCTCCGGGCAGCAGCAGACGCACGGCGGTCTGGATCTCTCTAGAGGTGATGGTGGAGCGCTTGTTGTAGTGCGCCAGACGAGACGCCTCACCGCCGATGCGCTCGAAGATGTCGTTGACGAAAGAGTTCATGATGCCCATCGCCTTGGAGGAGATACCGGTGTCAGGGTGAACCTGCTTCAGGACTTTATACACATAGATGGCATAACTCTCCTTCCTGGACCTCTTGCGCTTCTTTCCTCCCTTACCGGCGGTCTTCGTGACGGCCTTCTTGGAGCCCTTCTTAGGCGCGGACTTTGCTGGTTCAGGCATAATGCTGATACTGGGTCAATGTGAACTCAGGAGCGATACAGAGCCATTTATTCACTACCATGTGCTAATTTACACAGAGAGACGGAAACATCTGGTTGCCTGATTTCATAGGCCAAACCCATAAACTCGTATTTCATTGGACAACGTGATGCACATGAACGGAATGTGGGCCAATCACCGGAGGATAAATGATAGCCCCGCCCCACGACACCCTGCCTCTTTCCTTTTTCATTTCCCGCTTCTTATTATTATTATTAGTTTGAGAAAATAAGCGGTTCTGGACAATATTCTGTAAAATCATGAAATTGTAAAACTCCTTATTAAAGAGCCATTGAGGGAGTTTTGGAGAAAAGAGAACAATAACGACATTCTTTAAAAACAGCTTTTCTTCTGAACTTCATGGATTCATGAAACTTTTGAACTGTTTAAACTACATAGTAAATTAAAGGCCATTTGTGTAAATTAATAACATTTTCGTGTTTTCTACATTTTCCCTTCTGCGAACTTCAGTCACATTATCTAAATATTTTTGGACCATTTTGTAAAACAAATTAAATTGTGTAAATCAAAAAGTCTCCATATGCCATTTAAACCAACATATTTTGGTATCGCATTTGTTAAAAAGAACGACAAGCTGATAAAATGATTTCATTCTCGACACAGAATAATAGCTCTTCACTTAACTGTATTATCACAGTGCATTACTCTTTGTGACAGTGTGGGTGGCTCTTAAAAGAGCCGTTGGGTTTGTGGGTTCTCTTGATTACAGGCGTTTAACCTCCAAAGCCGTACAGAGTGCGTCCCTGTCGCTTCAGCGCGTACACAACATCCATGGCGGTGACGGTCTTTCTCTTGGCGTGCTCGGTGTAGGTCACGGCATCGCGGATCACGTTCTCCAGAAACACCTTCAACACTCCGCGGGTCTCCTCGTAGATCAGACCGGAGATGCGCTTGACACCGCCGCGGCGAGCCAGACGACGGATGGCGGGTTTGGTGATTCCCTGGATGTTATCGCGCAAAACTTTACGGTGACGCTTTGCGCCTCCTTTACCGAGCCCTTTACCGCCTTTGCCTCTTCCAGACATGTTTATCTCAGACTTAATCAGTCAAATGAGAACAACGAATGAAGGATAAGCGCTACAAGGAGGCTGTTTATATTTGCGTACAGGACCTGACAGAAACCACGCCGCGCAACACGCCCCTCCCCTCGATATTCAAGCACAAAACAATGTGCTTTTAATCCTATCCCCGATCTAACGAAGACTGTCCTTTGTTTAATATTAAAACCCACGTTTTAAAAGATAAAGATACATCTAATGAAGAGGATATTAGACGAAGATCATCATATCATATACAGAGAAACTGAATGACAATGAATATATTCAATGAATATTATAACAGTATATTTTTATGTGACATTTCTGGTATATTTGCAGAATATAATTGATTTCAGGCCTCTGATTTACACTGTATGTCTCCCAGCTGAATTTACACCATAAGAGTAATCTCTGCTTTGGCCTTCAACATGTGATAAAAGTTTCAAAACAGACCATGCCATTATTAGGGAGTTGTTGATTATTACAGATTACAACATTATTACAGTTGATGGCAGCCACTGACATCCATAGTATTTTTTCCTACTATAGAAATCAATGACAACGGTCAACTGTCTGGTTACCAAAATTCATTAAAACATCTTCTTTTGTGTTCAGCAGAAGAAAGACACTCATACAGGTTTGGAACTACTCGAGGATGAGTAAATGATGACAGAATTTATTTCAGGGTGAACTATCCCTTTAAAGAATTTTTAGTTGAAAACCTAAGCTCTTTTATTCTTCAAGATTAATTTGTTATTTGAATGCTATGTAGTTTCACAAAAATGTAATGGTCTATGGCAGGGTTCCTCAAATCTTGCCCTGGAGGGCCAATGCGCTGCAGAGTTTAGCTCCAACCCTGATCAAACTCCTCTATCTGTGATTTTCTAATGAACCTGAAGACATTGATTAGCATGTTCAGGTGTGTTTGATTAGGGTTGACGCTAAACTCTGCAGGGAAGTGGATCTCGTGGGCCAGATTTGAGGATCCCTGAGGCCTATTGCACAAAACTAGGATAAGGGATTAAGCCGGGATATCTTGGTGATCCTGGCTCAATTTATCCGTGATCCGGTTGCACTAAAGCTGGATAGGGTGGCAGTTGGATGTTATGGTATAAATTACCATGGAGATTTATTCTGTGGAGCTAGCCTGCTCCAGACCAGGCTAAATTCCAGGATCTATTTAATCTCATCCCTTATGTCAGTCAGCAGTCACCACTAACGGAAACCAATAGTTATTCTACTGCCCACTATACATTGTTATCACATATAACTAGACCCACTGTCATTATTTAAACGTTTGTGGTCATAATTTATCCAAAATGATTGAAATTATGATTTTTAGATGATGTTGCTATCATTAGATAATTTACGGTTTCCCATAGACTATACGGCTATATATAAAAATGATAGAATATTAGGGCCACAGAGGAAAAAAAAGAAAAGTCACAGACTTCGAAAAATTACGTCATAAAATTGTAACCCGTTGTTTTAGAGGAAGACGGTTGTTAAAATGACAGCTGTGGGGCATTTCGTGGAATTGTTCTTCAGTATGGTTTCACAAACAAGGACATACTTAATCTTTTGGCACATCAGCGTCACATTGTCATAAGTATCAGGACTGTAAAAAGAATATGCATCTTTTCCGCAGAAAGAACCAGCCTCATAAATGTATGACTTTTTCCTTCTTCCTCAGTGTGGCCCTAATACTCGGTCGTATAAAATACACATTCCATATAAATATAAAAACACAAAGTGTAACATTAGGTTCCTTTATTGAATAAGGATAAAACAAAGCAGGTAAACCATCAGCTACTTTCGAAACTGAAGTCACACAGTGACTCAACAATACAACAAAAGGATTATACAACAAAAGGATAAATACACATTCAAAGATAGAGATTATATATATATATATATATATATATATATATATATATATATATATATATATATATATATATATATATATAAAACACACCCCGCTTGTCTGCACACTGAAATAAATGCAGGACAAATCCATACACATCAACTGAACAGACAAATGAATGGAAGCAGTAGCCTCCCTGCAAGCTTGTAGGCTATTACACACAGTATACAGCACAAACATCATAAGAGACCAAAAAAAACAAAAAAACAAAAAAATCGGTGGACAGCATAAGAAGCAGAGTAGCCTACAACGGCTAAGATTAAACTGTAGCTACTACTGAGCGTAGTAATTATGTAAGCCTTTGATAATAATTTATCAAAGCCTTATACAGTGTGATGGGGTTACTTTACACAATTTCACTCATATCTGTTGTCCATTTCAATTAAAAGTTAAACTGTTTCATAATCAGTGTACAACTGCATTTTTGGAGATGTGAATGAACTATTTGGATTGTAATTGTGATGTTTCAGCGGAGCGGTGAGTGTGTAATTGTGCACTACTTCCGCATTCAGGAGGTCTGCAATACTTTGCCATGCTTTTTCTCTTTAATTTATCACTGTGGCGGTGTTGCCTTTCTTCTTAATTATGTATTTTGCCTCCTCGTATGCCTCCAGCCTCCAACGGGGAAAAGTACGCCGCTGCCATGGTGAATCAGTGAATCTGTGATCGGTGGCGGGTCTATTTGAGTGAGCCGTGAGCGCGCACCTATCCAAGATTGGTTTAACCTGGCTTGATGAATCCGTGTCTGCTCATCCTGGCTTGGTCTTTGTGCAACCAATTAAGCCTGGATGCACTTGTTTTGGCTTCATTGAGCTCAGCTCAGTCATTTATCCTGGATGTCTTAATTCTACTTTTGTGCAACGGGCCTCTGGTCTATGGTCATAGCTCAGAGGTGTTTATTCCTCTACATGTTTAGCTCAACACCTGCCTGAAGTTCTCATTCATCCTAATGACCGATCAGCTGCTTCAGGTGTGTTTAATTAAGGCTGGAGATAAACTCGGTGGGGAAAATCAGACACACTTTTTGGAGATTCACTGAAGCGGCATTGGCTCGGTTGGTGGTGAAGGTTCGAGGTCTGGCGGGTTTAGCATCGACTGTGCTGAGACTGGAGAGGATGGATGCAGGTATGGATGGTGAAGATGATTCTTCGGTAGTTGATAGTGAGGGATGGTCTCAGATTCCTGATGCTTCAAACAAAAGGAAAAATAGAGATTCTGAGTCAGATGACAACACTACAAGAGTAGTAGGAATAAACAAAACAAGGGAAATGGAGGTAGAATATAAAGTAATGGTTGCATTTTCTGGGCCAATCGAAAACATTGATAATCCAATGAGACTCACGAAAATAATCAAGAAAGATATTGGAAATATTAAATCAGCAAGGTATCTATCAAACAACCGTGTCCTCCTTTTTTGTGTTGATAAAAAACAACAAGAGATTGCCTTGAAGATCAAAGGGCTGGGAGGTAAAGCAGTCAAATGTTATGTACCGGGAGAACTTGATAACCTTAAGGGAGTGATCATGGGGGTGCCTGTATCACTATCTAATGAGGTTTTAAAGGATCAGATTAGGAACGAAATGGTTTCAGAAGTAAATCGTTTACTATCCAGTAGAAATGGTAAAAAAGAAAGTAGTACTACTGTTGTACTATCTTTCAAGGGTGAAAACTTACCAGAACGTATTAAGATTGGGTATGTTTGCTACACAGTTCGACCGTATGTGAGACCAGCATTGAGATGCTTTAATTGCCAAAGATTGGGTCATGTCGCAGCAGTTTGTAAGGGGAAAAAAAGATGCTGCAAATGTGGCGGAGAACATGATTATGGGCAATGTGGAGAGGGTGTTGAACCCAAATGTTGTAATTGTGGAGGGCCACATAGTGCAGCGTTTCTAGGTTGTAAATTCCAAAAACAAGCTACAGAAGCAATGAAACTCAAAACAGTACAGAATATATCATATGCCCAAGCAGTCAAGCAAGTACAAGTTACAAATGGGAATTTGAGGGAAAACAGCATAACTCAGTCTAAAGAAACTTGTAGTCATAAGTGTCTTGTGGACGAAAACATGCTAGTGGTAAACAAGATCAATTTTGTGGCATTTATAGCAGAAGTCATTAATTGTTCAGCTCAAACAGACAAAAGAACAGAAAAGCTGAAAATAATTATATCTGCAGCCACTCGACATCTGGGTATTAATGAGGTTTCAGTAGAACAGATTCAAACTATACTTGGACAAACTGAAGGAACAGTAGGGACGGGTGATCCTTTGGGAAGTCAAAGAAGTAAAATTAAGAAATGAAAATATTACAGTGGAATGCCCGAAGTTTGATTGCGAATGGACAGGAATTTAAAAGATTTGTATACCAGCTAGTAGAGTTACCAGATATCATATGTATTCAAGAGACTTGGCTTCGTCCGCAATTAGATTTTAGCATTCCTGGATATAAGTTGGTTAGAAAGGATAGAGTTGGGTCAAATGGTGGAGGATGTGGGACATTTGTTAAAGATGGAGTGGCTTTTAGAGAAATAATAATAGATGCTCCATGGGAATGTGTTATGGTAGAGGTGTGGACACAGGGAGGGGGATTAAAGGTGGTAAACTTTTATAATCCTTGCAGTCAATTAACAATAGATGATCCTAATACAATAAGAACCAAAGCTGGGGATAATTTGATATGGTGTGGGGATTTTAATGCACATAATTCACTTTGGGGAAGTCTATGTACAGATAGTAACGGTAGGGTAGTAGAAGAGTTTTTGGAAGAATACGCATTAGTGTGTTTAAATGATGGGAAGGGTACTAGATACAATATAAGGGATTCATCGACTTCTTGTATAGATTTAACAATAGTTTCTGGAGCTATAGCTTTAGAATGTCAATGGGCAGTTCTAGATCAATCAACATTGGGAAGTGATCACTTTCCAATAACATGTGATGTTGGATTGGAAATTCATCAACAAAATAAAGCAATGCAAACTAGGTGGAGGTTTGATAAAGCTGATTGGGATAAATTTAACATCTTATGCATTGATGGAATTGAGAATTATAGCTTAGAAGATGATATAGACGTGTGTTCTGACAGATTAAATGAAATTATTATAAATGCAGCTGAAGAATCTATTCCTAAATCTGAAGGTAAAAGAAGGATGAAAATTGTTCCTTGGTGGAATGACGAATGCACTAAAGCTGTTAAAGATAGAAATAAGGCTTTCAGAGATCTTAAGAAAACATTAATACCTATAACTTTAATTATATATCAGAGGAAACGGGCTCAGGCTAGGAAGATAATAAAGCAAGCTAAAAGGAAGTACTGGCAATCTTTCTGCTCCACAATAGGTAGGGAAACCCAATTAGGAGATGTATGGTGTGTCCTTAAAAAGATGGTTGGTGTTTATAGAACTCAGAATATTCCAGTCTTAGTAGATGAAGGGAAAATAGCAGTGACAGAGGAAGAAAAAGCGGAAATCTTAGCTACCAAATTCCAAGAGGCACACAGCTCGGAAAACCTAGGAATAAATTGTAAGAGAAGGAGGGAAGAAATTCTAAAGCAACATCAAGATATTTATTTAAAAAAACCTGATAGTCAAACAGCTTTGGATGCTGCCTTTAATATGTGGGAACTTAAAAGAGTATTAGTGAAGGTCAGAAGTACTGCTCCAGGAAAAGATAGAGTATGCTATACTATGATTAAACAGATGGATGAAGTAATACTTAAAGTAATATTGGATCTTTATAACAAAATATGGATGGAAGGACACCTACCTTTATCTTGGAAACAAGCTATAGTAATCCCTATTCACAAACCAGGGAAAGATTCTGCAATAGCAGGAAATTATAGACCAATATCTCTAACATCGAACCTCTGTAAAATAATAAAGACGGTTAACAATCATTTTTTCCATTAAGTGTTAGAAAGCAAAGGACTAACAGCTTCTTATCAGTATGGTTTTCGACCAGGTAGATCTACCTTAGACGCACTAATAAGATTAGAAACTGATGTTAGAAAGGCTCTAGCAATGAAAGAGGTGTTAGTGGCAGTATACTTTGACATCGAAAAAGCATACGATATGATGTGGCGAGAAGGATTGCTGTTAAAGTTGCAAAAAATTGGAATTGAGGGAAGATTTTATAATTGGGTTTTAAGTTTCTTATTTGGCCGATTGATCCAAGTCAAGGTAGGCAATACATTATCACAGATGGTGAATGTAGAAAACGGTACCCCACAGGGAAGTGCCATAAGTCCTGTATTATTTAACATAATGATCAATGACGTGTATAAAGGAATTCATCCAGGAATAAAAACAGCATTATATGCAGATGATGGAGCGATGTGGAAGAGGGGAAGAAATGTTAAATTAGTACAAAAAATTCAAGAAGCAATTGAGGTTGTAGAGAAATGGTCTGTGGAGTGGGGATTTAGATTCTCTATATCCAAAACGTGTTGTCAGTTTTTTACAAAAAAGAGGATTGCAGAAGAAATTAAACTTTATTTGTATAAACAGCCACTAGAAAGGGTATTAAGTTTTAAATATTTAGGTTTATGGTTTGACTCCAAATTAACATGGAAAATTCATGTCAAATATATTGAAGTGAAATGCAGCAAAGTACTAAATCTAATGAGATGTTTAGTTGGCCAAGAATGGGGGACTGATAAACAGTCTATGATCAATATATATTATGCTCTCTTACGATCTGTATTAGATTATGGATGCATTATATATGGATCTGCATCAAATAGCATGCTTAAAAGGTTAGATTTAATTCAAGCACGAGCTTTGAGATGCATCACAGGAGCAATTAAAACGACTCCAATCTCAGCTATGCAAGTTGAAACAGGAGAGTTCCCATTAGAAATAAGACGTCAAAAATTATCTGTCGCTTACTGGATCAATTTACAAGGGCATAAACAGGATCATTTTACAAAAGCAATCATAGAGGGGAGTTGGGAGACAATAAATTTAACAGGAACAGGCTTTGCATGGAAAGTAAAAGAATGGGCTTCAGGAATGTCACTAAATAATATATCATTTGCATTAACTGTAACCATTTCCCCAATCCCACCTTGGTTTTTTACCCAACCTGAAGTTGATCTGCAAATTCATGAGAGTATTCAAAAAGGACAAACTGACATCAAGAACTATACAGTTGAATATATTAGAACAGTTTATTATGCGTTTCTCACAATATATACAGATGGATCAAGAAACATAGAGATAGGTCGTACTGGATCAGCCTTTTATGTTCCAGAATTTAAAATTGGAAAATATGAGAGACTAACAGATGGGTCTTCAGTATATACAGCAGAATTGGTGGCAATTCAAATGGCACTTAGTTGGGTAGAAGAAGTGATGCCTAATAAAGTTGTGATTTGTTCAGATTCAATGGCATCACTCGTAAGTCTACAAACACATCAATCAGTCAGATATGATATTTATATAGAAATATTGAATATTCTATATAGACTAAGGCAAGCTGGAATAATAATTACATTTGTTTGGGTACCGGCTCATGTAGATATACCAGGAAATGAAAGAGCTGACAAATTGGCTAAAGAGGCACTAAAACTGAACATCCCTACAATTACACTTGCTTTAAGTAGAATGGAAGGAAAAAGTATAATTAAAGAAGCTTGCAATCAGAAATGGCAAAGTTATTGGAATGAATGTAAAACAGGAAGACATTTTTATAATATACACAACAATGTAAGACAAAGTAGAGTGACACAAAATTTAAGTAGAGAAGATCAGGTTATTTTAACAAGACTAAGAATGGGACATACAAAACTTAATTCAACACTTCATATTATAGGAAAACATGGAACAGGATTATGCGAAATATGTCAAGTAAAGGAAACCGTTGAGCATGTGATGTTAGTCTGTCCTAGGTATGAACAGTTAATAAGTTAATGAGTTAATAAGAAAGCTACATGAAATGGGAAGCAAAGAATTTTCACTCAACAACATATTAAACACTACACTAGGATCTGGGGAAATTATAAGGTCAGTTTTAAAATTTATTAAGTATAGTGGTCTTCGAAATAGAATATAGACATCATTAACATACTACTAGACTGAAATCACTCCACACTCCAGCACAGGTGGTGGCGGTATGCACCAAAAAGTTGGTATGCGACCCGCCAATAAATCCATAGAAGAAGAAGAAGAAGACACACTTTTTTTTTTATATTGAAGCATTAATAGATTTTAGAAAAATAGAATAAATATTCACAATTTAACTACTAGCTATACTATACTACTATATCTAATCATAGTTTGAATATTTTGTGTTGAGCAACTTTTTTAAGTGAATCATATTTTGATTAGTAGCTATATTAACATTCTTGAGTGTGACTGTATGTATGACAACTGAATTGACTTGTTCTTAAGTAATATCATGCTTTCTTGTTCAGATTTCAGAGAACCCAAAGGAAAAGAGGCAGTCGCCTCATGCAAGCCAGATTTTGAAACCTGAACCGTTGGACCACCTGTAGTTATAATTGCATCAGACTTCTGAAACTAGTTTTATTTTTAAAGGTTGTAATGCGTTTGTCCTATTTTTCCCCCTTTCTTTTTTAATGAAAGATATTTTCTTTGTTGTCACTGATTGTGGTAAACTGTTAAATAAAATAAATTGACTCAACTGCTGAGACTGTCATTTATATTTGAAAGGGTTTTCTCCAAATTTGAAATGGTCCATTGAAGTTGAAATATTATATATTAAATATTATACATTAACTTAGTACATCAGATGACAACATTGTTTTATGTTGTCATTACATTTCAGTTGTATTTTCAGTTTCAACAAAAGTGATCTAGAATCAACATCACATTGTAACCTTGATCAAACAATATTACCATTGATTATTTTTCTTAATTTCAATATTGATTCAACATCAGTGATGTAGAATCCATCATAGTGTAATATTGATTCAATAGCATTACCATTGATTTTTATTTCACCATTGATTCAACATTAAATGCGGGTGCAAACGTGTTATTGAACTAACATCAATTCATAATGTTGATTCAATGATTATTACAATTGATTTTTGTTGAAATATCAACATTGTTTCAACAGTACCTAAGGGTGCAAAAGTGATGTTGAAAAAAATATTCTGTAATGTTGAATCAATGATATTACCGTTGATTTATGATTGAAATCTCAACATTGTTTCAACAGTGCAAAGATGTGTTGAAAAAACATCACTGCGTAATGTTGAATCAACATTATTACCATTGATTTGTGGTTAAAATATCAGTATTGCTTCAACATTAACTGAGGGTGCAAGAGTGACGCTAAAACAACATCGCTTTGTAACGTTAATTCAATGTAATTGGCGTTGACGCATCAACACTGACTCAACATTGTTTCAATGTGACCATGCTATCTGGGTTGGAACTCATATTGCCCCTTTCCGTTAATGTATTAATGTATTAATTTTCTGAAAAGAAGACATAATTGTGTTATTTATACATAAATACAACTATACTACAATAAACACTTCAAATAAATACATTTTTCATTTATTTATTTATAAGGACAACACATATGAATCAACATTTCTGTAAATGTGCCAGTGTTAGCCAGCTGGCTAATGTTCAACTGCAGTCCTTTAGCAAGATGCTAGAAACCTTTAAAATGATAAATAAACCTTATGTAGGTATATGCAGGCATGCAGAAATAAACAATAAACATAAAACACAGCCAACATCATGTTATATCTCGATACAATATTTAAAGACGCACAAGTTAAAAAAAAATGGTAACATGCACCTAAATTGTAAACCAGCACTATAGAAGACTGTTGATAAAATACTAATAAAATATTCCATACATACCCAAGCCATGCAGTATGTTAGCAGCAAGTTAAATAACAACAGTAGTTAAATGAGCAAAGAACTACATAGTTTGGAAATGATCCCGTGTCTGATTGTCTAGAAGCTTTGAGACTTTGTGCAAAGGAATGTGTCTTATTTCAGTTGGAAATGTGTTCCACAACTGAAGAAGCTCTTACGGAAAAGCATGTGTAACCCACATTAAAATATGGCCTAAATGAGTATAAACAAATAAATCGTCTCAGGTTACGTATGTAACCTCTGTTCCCTGAGAACAGGGAACGAGCGCTGCGTCTAGTTGACGCTATGGGGAACGCCCTCGGCGTGACTGGTGTCTGAAGCTACTATCGAATCACGGCAAAGTCTTTGACCGACGTCAGCCCATGACGTCATCATCGTGCGACCCGGAAGTATAAAAGGGCGCCGTGCCAACACACACACATCTTCTCGTCTGAAGGGAATGTATGGCATATAAGCCCTGAAGCATGGCAACGAGACGCAGCGCTCGTTCCCTGTTCTCAGGGAACAGAGGTTACATACGTAACCTGAGACATTCCCTTTTGAAAGGGAACTCTCGCTGCGTCTAGCTGACGCTATGGGAAACGATATACCAACGCCGCCATGCTGAGGGGAGTGTCTGCCTCTTGGCAGTGACAACTGTCAACACAAGTAATTCCACTTAAAAACCTGAGCGACTCCCCCTCAGGTCCCACTGGGCTGACAGTGACAGCACTCCCTACGGTCATAGCCCAAGCTATGCAACTAAACGGAACCCTAACGCACTGCGTGGGGTTCCATCTAGACAGCTCAAAGGCCCGGGACCACTACTTCCACAGAAGGGGTCCCTTTAAGGGAATGTGGCTAGGGGACCCGAAGGAGCCCCAGCCAGTCACTACTCGGGAAACCAGTTCTCCCGAGTGCCACCAGGGAGGCCTGACCTGGTGCCCTAAGTGTTATGGACACTTCGGTTTAGCCAACCCTGTCTGTTCAAAAACAGAGCCTCTGGATGGTGCCCAGGGGGCATCCAAACTAAGGGACTGAAAAACTGCCAGTCCTACTTAGCCCGGAACTCAGAGACGGGTTATCCAAGAGAGCAATACTCAGCGTAGCGCTTTAGAACCCTTGCTAGCGAGGGGAGTCTGCCTGCTCAAATCAAGGATCTACCAGGTGCTTGTGTTTCAAAGCAGTAGGGAGGCCGAAAGGGCCTAAGGACTGATCTAACAGGGAGGCCTCATGAGAGGCCTACGACCGTCTGACCAGGCTCAGGCGGCTGAGTGCTCATAGACGACCCTCATTGAGGGGAGCAGCTGAACCTGCCTGGCGGGTAACCTCCAGCTGTAGGCCCAACTACCACAAGTTCTCCACAGAGAACTGGTAATCAAGAAGTGCCTAACTTGGGAACTTCGCATTCAAGGAGGCCCCGTGGGCCTACTACCTGATAGCGGGTTTTCCAGGGAGGCCTATAGAGGCCTACTACCTAACAGCACGCCATACTGGCAACCCGAGCATCCTAGCTCGGGAATCCATCCTCAGGGAGGCCTAGTGAGGCCTACTACCTGACAGCAATATATGCCAATAATCAGAGCGTTCAAGCTCACTTCCAGGGAGGCCTAGGGAGGCCTACCACCTGCCAGCGAAGCATGCTAACTGCTGAGGTTACGTCTTGTTTTCTCAAGGAGGCCTAATGGAGGCCTACTACTTGACAGTCAAGCTACGCAGGCTAGCCGAGCATCCTGATTCAGGAACTCGCCCTCAAGGGAGGCCTATTGAGGCCTACTACCTGATAACCAGCCTTTAGGGAGGCCTGGAGAGGCCTGCTACCTGTTTGCACCTCGTGCTAACTGTTTCTTCAAGTGACTGGGTCCCAGGAAAGCCTTAGGGAGGCCTGATGAGGCCTGATATAGACCTGCCTCTGGGGAAGCCCAGTGCGGGCCTGTTCGAGTGACCACAACCTGGGAGCTCACCCTCAGGGAGGCCTAGTAAGGCCTTACAATTAACAGCAGGCCTTCAGGGAGGCCTGATGAGGCCTACTACCTGCCTCTGGGAGTGACCACAACCTGGGAACTCACCCTCAGGGAGGCCTAGTAAGGCCTTACAACTAACAGCAGGCCTTCAGGGAGGCCTGCTGAGGCCTACTACCTGATAGCCGGCAGGCTAGCTGTCCCGATGCGCACATCGGTACATACCTCCAGTGAGGCCTGGTCGAGGCCTTCCAACTGATAATGCTCCTTGTTCAAGAGGCCTACTGAGGCCTACAATTGACAGCCGACCTTCAGGAGAGCGTAATTGCCTGATAGCCAGCTAGGCTAGCAGTACCTAGATGCCTCAGCATCGGCACCTGCCTTAATAGAGGCCTGATAAGGCCTACCACTGCCACCGTCAGGCGACTGAAACTCGGAGCAATCCTCCAGCGAGGCCTAACTTTAGAGGCCTGCTAACTGGGAACAAACATATGCAAAATGTGGGAGTAATATTAGACCCTACGGCTCGTCTCCATGGAGGCCTGCTGAGGCCTACCACATGATTTAGCTACCCATTGCTATGGGGGCCCGTTCCAGGGAGGCTTGTAAAGCCTACAAGCTGTACGAGTTTGCAAATAGACGAGAAATAACTGCCAGACAAACAAGCTGGCTGCTACTTAAACCAACGACTCTCAATGAGAGGAGGCTAACATATGCAGGGATGGAACAACAGGCTCAGATCCACGTAGTGAACAGCCAAAGGTGACGGTGCCTCAGCAACGCGCCTCCGTCATCCAAATCCCAACAGACACCACAGCGCTCAGTCGTAACAGAGACAAACTACTCCAACCTGCAGTGGCTTAGGGAACCAAAGACACATAGTAACCCTAAGCGGTAGACAAACACTCCATTCTACCAGAAAGGTGTGCTACCGCCTACTAATCCGCAAACATTTCAAAGAAAAGAGCGGCGGCCTAAACACTACTCTCAAAATGAGAGGAGGCCCTCATTACATACATGTGACATAACATGCGCGGTGGCCTGCCTCGCGCCATCTTGACCGCCAAGGGAAAGCCAACACACGCTCACCTACTTGCCCAGCTCCTGGTGCTGCAGTAAGCCATCCTACAGGGGGAACTTCAGTTAACTCCTCCTTCCTAATGGTTTCGTAAACCCACACTCTATACAGGGAACAACGGTCTGTAAGCAATACATATTTTAGTGTTATCACACAAAATAGACCAAACTCACCTGCGGCGTGTAGAGCGAAGACTCACCACACAGTTCTCATATGACCGCGGTGTTCTACCGCCCTTGCATGCCTGAAAGGGGCGCTCTCACTGATCAAGCCAAGGCGGGCCGCCCCAGGCCTGATGTAAGAAGCGCCTGGAGAAACACTCTAGGATGAAAAAGCTATGAGGGATCCTTCTTCCTACGGGAGACCCGCCCCTCTTGCAACCCTTATGAGGGGGTGCAAGAAAGGTCATACTGGTACTCTGGCCCTGTCTCCAACCCTCGGGCTGTGACGGGCCAGGCCCTCCCGCCTGCCTGGGCGCGGATCCTGATCTCAACGGTACGCAGGTTAAACACTGCCAAACGCTCCTTCGCCTATACACACTTTAATTGAAAAGTTTGTAAGGCAAAAAACCCGGCGCATCGTGGAGAAAGATCCTTCCTTTCTCCACGATATCCGCCGAGTTTGACCACAGATGTCTCTCCGAGGCCACCATCGCCGCCCACGATCAGCCGATCGCGGCAGCTGTTTTGCTTGATGGCGCGGAGAGCTAGACCTGTGGTGCTGCGCAGTTCGACTACCGCATCAGGGGTTAAAAACCTACCCCTGATCGAGATCCCCCAGCAGATCTGCCTGGTACGCCTGAAACACTGCCATGGTGTGAAAAGCAGCACCAGCCTGACCTGCTGCCGTGTATGCCCCTGCCATTAAAGCACAACGTGATTTAGATAGGCAGAGTTTGAGCTCTCAGTGTGGATGCCCACGAAATGCGAGAAAAGTTCGCAAACTTTCCTCGCCAGTCGGTAGCCTCAACACATATCCATATTCCCCTATCCCCTCGACATCAGCGAAATTAAAACGCTGATGTCGATGAATATTGGGTCCAATATGGATTCTTCCATGCCCTCTCGATCTCTGTAAGAAGATCAGGAAGGAATGGAAGGCTCATCTGAGCTGATGGTTTATGGCCAAGGAGAAATCGATCGTGCAATCTACCACGAGCGATCTCTCCTCTAAAGCGCCAACATGGCAGCCGCAGCCTGCCTGCAGCGTGTTCCATAACATTCATCAGCTCAGCATACACGGTCAGGGTGGCTGAGAGGATTCATACCACTCTCACCAGCCATCCCTAAGAGCACTTGCTGATTAGTCTCATTAGCCGCCAGATCGTCGCGACGATCGGCGAGCTGCATCTGAGAACCCATGATGCATGCCAGCGCTCAGCCTCAGCATGAGCGGGACAGCATCATCAGTCCCAGATGCCAAACTCTCTTCCCTCAAGAAAAAAGCCAGACTAGAGTGGAGCGATCTCAGATTGAAAACCGCTCACACTCACACACAAACAACTTCAAATGAACTTGACTGTGCATGCTCTTGATCCCAGGCAGTAAATACACACTCGTGTGTATTAATAAATGAATTTGTTTTACCTTAACTCGTATAGCAGTTCAAACAGACAGTCCCTAAAGACGAGAAAGATGTGTATGTGTTGGCACGGCGCCCTTTTATACTTCCGGGTCGCACGATGATGACGTCATGGGCTGACGTCGGTCAAAGACTTTGCCGTGATTCGATAGTAGCTTCAGACACCAGTCACGCCGAGGGCGTTCCCCATAGTGTCAGCTAGACGCAGCGAGAGTTCCCTTTCGAAAGGGAAAGATAACTGCAACTATTCATAACATTATAATTTAAAAGATAATATAATATTTCATAGTTCACAAGTAAATGTGTTAAAAGTACGCATTAAATAAGAGTTCAGGAACATTTGAATAAAAACAAACCTATAAGGATTGCATTGACGCTTCCCTGTAAGGTGAGAGAGCAACGGCAATAATGTAACGGCAGAAACAGAGACGAGAAGCGGAGAGATTGAGAAGAGATTAATGCTGATTTTAAGGTTTTCAAAGTTGATTTTAAGACTTTAAGAATATAAGACATACTGATGTTTACGACAACAACCTGAAGGGAATACATTTGGGTGAATGACAGTTGTTTTGTTCAGGTTTTATGTTAACAGTAAAAAAAGTTTGACATTGGATAAAGATTTGATGGCGACCCAAATCCAAAGTGAATTTCTTCTTCGTCAGCCAGACGACTGACAGAGCAGAGTGAATGCTTTTTAATTGGATTGGATCTGACCTATTTTTACATTACACAAACAAACTAAACTATTTTACACATATTGGATGAACTGAACTGTATCATACCTGAGTCACAGTATTGAATAGGCCTACTTTTGATTTTTCTTGTTGTTTTATATGGTTCTGTGGTGTTATATGTGGTTGTGTTCCGCTTACTTACCTTTTGTTTTGTTTTGTTTTCTTCCCCACTGATCTAATTACTATATTTTTTTTGAGTGTGACAGTAAAGTGTTATTTATTTATTCAACCTCTGGTCTCCTGTATAAGTTATATCTTTTATAACTTATACAGGAGATAAGTGTATAAGTATGTTTAAGTAAGTAAGTTTGTATAAGTATATCTCTCCCCCGTCAGAGTATTTTGTTAGATTTTCCCAGCTAAGGATGTCATATTTGCCCAAAATATCGCAATGGTGGTGAGTATTGGGTTTTCTATCTAACACTTTGTAGGCCTGCTTGTACAGGGAGAGAATGGGCTTCAGTGTTGTACCTTTAGACCAGTGGTCACCAACCTTTTCAAGCCAAAGATCCCTGACCTCAGCCTTGATGAAAGGCAAGATCTACTTATAGATTTTTCATGGCCGATTCAGAGGTTTTTTTAATTTATTTTGAGAACATCTGTCGTTTTTTTTCTTTTTCTTTTTTTCTATTTTGTTGTTTATTTGCTCTATAACAGCCCAAACTAGCCTTAAAAAAATTCGCCATTTGAAATGTGAGGCAACCACTGCATTTTAATCACGATCCAAACAAAGATACACACATGTAGCATGAGCAGTGTTTTTTTATTTAAATTAGATTGCATAATTTCAAGACTTTATTCAGCTTTAGCTTTGTGAAATTGATACATAAGACACACCTGCACAAAACAAAAACAGATGGACTGAATAAAAATGCTAATTCACTTTTTGACAGTAGATGGTGCTTATGGAAAAGAAGCGTTTCTTTGGGTACCGCTGTAAAATGCCATCAAAACTATTCTGGAGACAGTTTCGTTCAGAGATACATTCATTTAACCCCCCTCCCCTCCCCAATTCAATATTTATATTTTTCTTCCTATATTTCAAGCATCCCGAACAGTTATCTTGCTGGGACTATTTATACCTGGTCCACTTCGTGTTTTTACAGATCAGATATCTGATTTATCAGAACGATTCCATTTACACTTGGTCACATAAATGTGGTGTCCTCAATTCCCACGTTATATGCATTTTTAATGGAGTTCACGTCACCGAAATCAACAAATATGAGCTGCATTGTATTGATCAACAGCTAATTTCAAATGAAGGACTGCAATAGGAGAGAGAGTGGCATAAGCACTGATCATTTAGTTACTTTATTTTTAATGATAATGAGCGTCTGCAACTTTTACTTTCCTTGGCAGTTTGCTGAAGAGATATTCCGCTGCAGTAGCGCTGTCATAACTATAGCATCGGTTGATTTGTGCTGTGTGAATTGAGGTTGCAGAGAATACATTTTGGGAGCATAAGGAGCGATTTCGTGCCTTGATAATGTGTTTGTACGGCTTTACACAGAGAGGCCAGATAGCTGGCCTGAATGGTTGTAACGTTAGTCAAGTGAAAGCAAAACTCACGTATCTGATATTTCACAGGGGTTTATTATCAGCGTCGTCGATCCCACGCGCACATGGGGCAGTTTGCAAAACACTTCACTAACAACTGCGTTACTGAACAGAAAATAAACAGTGAGAGCAACAGAAATATTACACGCATACATGCGACGTTCACAGCACGCGCTCCACCACGGCACGGATTGCCCACTCATCAGCGAGTGAGTGAGTGAGTGCGTTCTGCATAAATGGAGCGGTACATAATTCTGCTTGTTACATGTTGTTAATTATTTTTCGGTTATTTATCGGGAGCTACAGGGACAGTGATAAAGATCGACCAGTCGATCGCGATCGACGGGTTGGCGACCACTGCTTTAGACAAACTTGTCATACTACTACTGGCTGTAGTCTCTAGCCTCTGGCCAAAAAAGCCTCTGATGACGCTAAATGATGATTTTTGCGTCATCTGAGGTTTTTTCCAGACGAAAAATACAGAAATCTCTCGTCTCAGGGGGAGATGAGGGAGGGAAGCACAGTCATTCGAATATCCCAGCCAGCACAGTCATGTGGGGCCCATATGGGCGTCACCTGGGCTGTCTAACTGGGGCCCAGCCAGTTTTGTCCTCAGTTTCCATGTAGGCCCCACATGGACTAGCCCAGATGAACTGAACACTGCTCAGTGTGCACACTACAGGCTGTTAAATGTAACTGAATCAGTGTTGGAGTTAATGAGATAATTAAGTGATTAATAGAGTTAAGACTGAATATTACTGAAGACTCCTGATGATAACAAGCAGAATCACTGAAGGACAGAGAAACACAACAGACTTCAGACACAACTTCACAAAAGCATTATCAGCTTCCCTTTTTACCTATTAGATTGACTTTCTGTTATCTTAGTTTTTATTGATAATTCCCACTGAGCAAAGGTGTACGTTGAAAAGACGTTCACTGAGGAGCCAGAATGAAAGTTTTTATGACGTCTGTTTTTGACGTGTTCTGCACGTCCGATATAGACGTTCATGGAACCTCAAGGTTAAAAACTAGTTCAAATTGTGGACTTATTTTCCATTTGTAATTGCAAAGCAACTCACAGACAGTGTGTGTTTGTCCAGAAATCATGAAAATAAAAGAAACTTAGCTCACACCTTTAGACACTTTAGAAAACGTATCATCTGTAATTCACACATCTTTGGATCGTGAGAGAATCGTGGGATTCAATCCAGGATCTTCTTGCTGTGAGGAGACAGTGTTTCCCACTGAGACACTGGTGCTGCCCTTAATCACAGACATAAGACACACTTTGACTATTTCTGTCAGACGTCTACAGAAGCTCTTACTGAGAATTAACAGAGCTTTAGATGTTGATGTTTATGGTTAATTTGAAGCCACCATTGTGGTGGGAAGCGTTTGCTTTAGTTGGGCTCTTGGTCCCCGTATTTGTGTTAGCTTTTCTTTGGCAGCTGTAACTGTGTTTGAGAAACACAATAGTTATGGCTGAGAAAGCAAAGATAAAGTGACATCAGGTGTTGTCAGCTCCTTGTTGATGACTAAATCATCAGAAGTCTAGAATCTGATGTTATGCTTTTGAATTTTGTGTTCTTGTTTGGCAAATAATAAATTGTTTATATACTATAACCTTGTGAATCTGCTGTATTGACACCAATAGCAATAAAATAATCACTTATCCTGAAAGATGATAAAACAGCATGTGCACATTGTTTTGAGAAAATGTTTCATATAGTCACACGCAGACATCAAGATTTTGTATATGCTTCACAACAACGGTGACAATCATAACAAAAAAAACTTCATGCTGCAATGCATGATGGGTAGCTTCAAAGTACAAAACTCATGCTTGATTGTCACCGTTGTTGTGAATCATATGCAAAATCTTGATGTCTGTGTGTGACTATGTGACATATTTCTCAAAACAATGTGCACCTGCTGTTTTATCATCTTTCAGGATGAGTAATTTGTTTATTGCTATTGGTGTCAATACAGCAGATTCACAAGGTTATAGTATATAAACAAATTATTATTTGCCGAACAAGAACATAAAACTCAAAAGCACAACATCAGATTCTAGACTTCTGATGATTTAGTCATCAACAAGGAGCTGACAACACCTGAAGTCACTTTATCTTTGCTTTCTCAGCCATAAGTATTGTGTTTCACACACACAGTTATAACATCCAAAGAAAAGCTAACTCAAATACAGGGACCAAGAGCCCAACTAAAGCAAACGCTTCCCACCACAATGGTGACTTCAAATTAACCATAAACATCAACATCTAAAGCTCTGTTAATTCTCAGTAAGAGCTTCTGTAGACGTCTGACAGAAATAGTCAAAGTGTGTCTTATGTCTGTGATTAAGGGCAGCTCCAGTGTCTCAGTGGGAAACACTGTCTCCTCACAGCAAGAAGATCCTGGATTGAATCCCACGATGCTCTCACGATCCAAAGATGTGTGAATTACAGATGCTAAACTGTCTAAAGTGTCCAAAGGTGTGAGCTAAGTTTCTTTTATTTTCATGATTTCTGGACAAACACACACTGTCTGTGAGTTGCTTTGCAATTACAAATGGAAAATATGTCCACAATGAGCACATTTGAACTAGTTTTTAACATTGAGGTTCCATGAACGTCTATATTGGACGTGCAGAACACGTCAAAAACAGACGTCATAAAAACTTTCATTCTGGCTCCTCAGTGGACGTCTTTTCAACGTACACCTTTGCTCAGTGGGAATTATCAATAAAAACTAAACTCTATTAATCACTTAATTATCTCATTAACTCCAACACTGATTCAGTTACATTTAACAGCCTGTAGTGTGCACACTGAGCAGTGTTCAGTTCATCTGGGCTAGCCCATGTGGGGCCTACATGGAAACTGAGGACAAAACTGGCTGGGCCCCAGTTAGACAGCCCAGGTGACGCCCATATGGGCCCCACATGACTGTGCTGGCTGGGATACTACCTGGTTTCTACTGATACAAAGCTTAATGCTAATTGGTGAAGTAACCCTTTAAATTATTTAGCATGTATAGGCTTACTTTGATTCCACACGTGTAAATGATTTAGACTAATCTAGGCTATACAATTATATTAATGATAATTAGGGGGCGTTTACAAGGCGGAGACCTGAAACCATTCAGCTGCGCACAATTTCAAGATAATTTGCGATTTATAAATTTCACATGTGAAAGAGAGGCATACACACTTTTTTTTTGTGCGTACGTTCATTTTTTTCCGAATCACACTTACACACATTTGAGAAATGGGGTGTTTCTCAAACGGAAGACTGCATCCTACGAAGGCTGCATATCTCGGCTGCCACGTCATCAAACGTTGCCGAAGGCCATCTCAGTTTGACCTTTTGCGTCCTTTGAAGGATACATCAGACGTATCCTTCGCAGCTTTTAATCTCCCACAATCCTTTGCTCAAATTTAAATTCACAAAAATAAACTGATGGAAAATGAGTCAAGACTGAGCTTGTCTGAGTTTATTATCAAATGTAAGACAAAAATAATGTTTTTGGGCATGACAGCATAGATGTTATCTTTTGTTTTGCTGTAAATGAATCACTAACACTAAACTGACAATAATGTAAACCACTGGGAGACCGCAGACGGCTATCATTCACTGTATTGCATTAATAGAAAGCCAATTAATATAAAGATTTGTAATACAAAGTATTTGTCCAAAATTAAGTTTCAATAGTATTTTCGTGACGTAACTGTGGAGGCGGGAACATGTGTGACGTAGCCATGCGCACTTACAAGACCGTCTCACTCTGGTGTTTAATTGCTGAGGAGGACACTAGCCTACAAGCCTCAGAAGGACTAGACTAGGAAGGACGCGGCCTTTGTAGGATGCAGCCTTCCGTTTGAGAAAAAAACATGATCTTAGATCAAACGTAGGACAGTTTCTATACAAAATTTTATAAATGAGGCCCTTAAAGAGAGTTCAGAAATGCATTAACTTTAGATTCAGAGACCTCCATTAGAGACAAGGCTGATTAAGAGGTGGCGGACCCTGAATTCCAATTTGATTGGTTTGTACTATCGTCTTAACAGAATTCACAAAGTAGGAGAGTTTCTATTGTCCATTTCTATTTGTCCCAGATTTGTTTGTGATTTCCCTTGGCTTCTCCTGCAGACAAACAAAGAAGTTTGCTTTAGGTTTAAGTTTGCTCGTATTTGCTTTGTTGCAAATGTGCTTCTCATTTCTTAGAGAAGTGAAGATGTGTCTGTCAGTCAGTAACTTAGTCTTAAGAAATGTTCACAGGGCGAGGTCTCTCTCCTTCATTAGTCTCCGAATAAGGTGGCAAGGTTTTGTGTTGGAAGTCAAGTAGGACCGTAACCTTTAGACAGACCTGGGCCTGTATTTATGTGAGATGGTGGTCAGGTGGGTTAAACCATGGAACTGATACGCAGAAGGTTACCGTTTCGATCCCAGCGGTCACCACCAGTGTGTCCTTGAGCAAGGCACTTTACTCCATGTTGCTCCAGGGGGATTGTCCCTGTAATAAGTGCACTGTAAGTTGCTTTGGATAAAAGCGTCTGCCAAATGCATAAATGTAAATGTAATCAAGCCTCTGAGAATTACTCACAAGAACGCTGCTAAGAATTGACTTAAGAGTAAAAAAATATTGTCTCAAAGGTGCACAGAAAAGTTAGTTATCAAGCATCTCAGTCATAATTTAAGTGATGTGTAGGATTAAATATTAAAGGTCCTGTTCTTCGTGATCCCATTTTTCAAACTTTAGTTAGTGTGTAATGTTGCTGTTAGAGCATAGATAATACCTGTAAAATTATAAAGCTCAAGGTTCAATGCCAAGCGAGATATTTTATTTAACAGAAGTTCCCTTTCAAAGCCTACAGCGAACGGCCGGTTTGGATTACATCCCTGTATATCCTGCTTTAATTACGTCAGTAGAGCAGTTTGTCGACTAACCTCCGCCCACAAGAATACGCGAAAAAGGGGGCGTGGTCTTGTTGCTCCCTCGTGGAGAAGAGGAAGTGTTGCGTTGGGTTCGGTTCGGTTCGGTTCGGTTGGTGGTAGACGCTGTTATTTTCATCCCGGAGTCAAATCACCTTTGTTTGGCCTTCAGGGGCTGTAGTTTGAGCGCGTTCATCTCCCCGTTATGGTAAGAGGCGTGGCCTTCCCGGTGCACGTGCGCTCTGCGTGCCCTAAGCTGCTGTCGAATCACAACACGGGAACCGCTGGCACAATCAGAACTCGTTACGTATTTCTGAAGGAGGGACTTGATAGAACGAGGAAATTCTCAGGCCGTTTTGAGGACAGTGAAAACAGCAGTAAACAGATAAGTAAATTGTGTGAAAAATACTGTTTTTTTACACATGAAACATGAACACATGTTATATTGCACACTGTAAACACAATCAAAGCTTCAAAAAAACGTGTCAGTCGTAGATATGATTCACAGCACTTTGCTGTGCCACAAACGGGATTTGGGATGACGACATAGGCATGGACCAATCACTGAATAGATTTCCTTATTTAATTTAGGAATATTCTCATATAAATTCACATTGAATGGTGAAGAGAATACATTATGATATACACATTGCAGGGATGCAAACGGGTGAGGGGTAGCCTGACAAGCCAGACCCACATCAAGATGTTGGGTCTGGAAACTCACCATTGACAGGGCTCAATCCGAGAGGCGGGATGAACGGTTGTCTTTCAAATTCCCTCTGCACATGTAGCGGGGCTCCCTCTCCTACACGAGGAACAATTATAGGGATACTACCTCTAGCTTAAACATGACTACGCCACCCTGGTTACCAGGGAAACATTAATACTATGGATTTAAGATTTTACACAAGACACACAGGAACGAAATTGTCAAGAAGGGCTAGAGACGTGGATGTCAATAATCAAAAAGGTTTATTTAATTACTCCCAATGATTGTTTTTAAAAGAGTATCAAAACTGGGTCATCAACATTCACAATAAAAAGGAGACCACGAAATAAAGGAAGCCGAGGCTTAACGGCAGATGCACGAACTTAGTAAGCACAAGGCTTCTATATCACTCTCAGCCCCTGTGTACAAATGTCAGCACACACACCGCAATAACATCAAGAAATAACCACGCAGCACTCTGTGACAAGCCCTCCACCGCGTAAGGGCCCACTAGTGGCCTGCCCTAAAGCCTCGGCTCCTGTAACGAGAGTAAAACATTACTACAGGTCTCAATATACAATAACACTCACACCAAACATACACAATAACATTTAAATTAATAAACCAAAAAAAAAAAACAATACTACAATGAAAATATGAAGGTTCAGTGCCAACGCTATTACCTTCACTGGCCTTCTACCAGCATCTTAGAAACAAAGCACAAATCAAACGAAATTAACGAATACCACACTGCAAAACACTCAAAGTAAACCAATCAAAACAATCAACACAAACAATGAAAAAATTTATATAATAGAAAAATCAAAGAAATACAAAAAAAAACCCAAATATGTCAAAACAAACCCAATACAAAACAATTAGAAAATGTCAGGTGGAAGATATTCAGCGATCACGGTGGCACATACTAGAGGACGAGCGAGCGTCACACACACACGACACGTAGGCTGTGTACACACGTGCTTGGAGAAGAGTTTGTGATCAAGATAATCTTAATATCTAAAGCAGCAGAGTTAAATCGCGTTGCCCCCCTAGGTGTCGCAGAACATCGATTCCTCCTAAAAATACACACATAAACATACTTGCAATATATAAAAACATGAGTGCTGTACGAAGTGGAGGTTTCACATACCTTTAATTCATGAACCCGTCGCCCATCCACACCACGCATACACAGGACACGGGACACAACCTCCCCCAAAGCACGGGAATGCGAGAGGGGCACGAAAAGCTCACACTGTAAGCTATCCCCGCAGCTATAAATCACATAGTTGTTATGACACATCATATGCCTGTGCACTAATTAATCAGCCAACGCACACGCATAAGGTTACCTCAAAGCATCGTGAGACACAGGACTGCAAGAGAGACGTGATGAGATCTGGAGCCGCCAACAGCCGCAAACTATTCCAAAATGAGCCTATCCTATGAGCAAAACAATCGTTTACACAAAATCCCACATCTGTGTTACTATCTAGCTCAAACGACACCTACCTCAGAGCGGAAGTGTTACAGGAACAAGGGGCGGTCCCATGGGCAACCACGCGACACTCAAATGGTAAGCACACGCAAAGAGTTGTTTTCCTGCTATTTTTATACCGTCCCATCCTGTTCGTGATTGGACCCGCACTACCCCAAGCACATTAGTTTAATTACAGGGCCACAATACATCCCACTACACACGCAATTGGATAGCGCCATGAGCGCCACAACCAACCAGAGCGAAGAAGAAGGTGAAGCCGAGCTAACGTTAGTTGATAGACTTTCACCGTATCCGGTAGGCAAAACTTCGAACATATCTTCTTTTCTTAAGAATGACTTCAGTGCTGTTCTTTGTTCTTTTCTCAAAGAAAAGCTTAACTCCAAGTCTTCCAGAGTCGCGGCCAAAGCCGATTCAAAATACAGCTGTTCGTCAGCTTCTTTGTTTACGAGTAGCACGCAGAACCTCCGCCACTCTGCCGTGACGTGCCATCATTATGTTAAGCCCGCCCACCGACTCTACACACGCTGTGATTGGCCTGACCAGAGTTTGGATTTTCCAGCTCTCAGGTCTACACTCGCGGCAAAATAAATGTTCTGCCGCTAGGGTGCGTATAGATTTCTAGGCTAGGTGAGGGATAAAAAAGGTGAGAACATTACATGGATAGAGAAAACATTCTCAAAGGTTTTTCTTTTTATTTAATTTTTTTTTTATTTACTTTTGATGCTCATTTCTAGACACTATTAAGTATCTTTGCATCTGCCTGAAAACAAATTCTAACAGGTAAGGGGTTAAAAGTTTTTGTGTTTTATGCAGGGCAAAACAACCCTTTATAAAACACAAAAAAGGATTCAATAGATATGGGATCTGAATACATACATAAAACAAAAACAAGAAGACAACAACCAGATAAAAAGTATGTTGGAAATCATCTTAGCTTATTTATTAACACTCAAAACTGAAAACTCAAGATCCCACTGGTTACAAATGCATCAACATGGGATACTTTGTACCCGGCCTCGTAAGTTCAGGGGCCTGCTTCCTGTGTTTTGCTGCATGTGTCAGCCTTGCCCGTTTTTCTTCCTCCAAGGCAACCCTCTTGCTCTCTGCAGCACTACTGGATGGTCGATAACCATCTCCTGCTGTCATGGTCACGCACAAGACAAATTTTTTTTTATTTTAAATTTTTATTGATTTATTGATTTTGTATTACCTTGTAATGTCACTCTTCACAAAACGAGAAAAAAAAGATCAGCCTGAATGGACGATATTGAAGAAAAATGCGATATGCTATACCTTGTTAAATAATGCGATATTCGATATGCGATACGATATTGCTTTAAGTGTGTAAAATCTATTTAAATTATATTTAACATCAAGAACATCCAGGTAAACAAAGAAACCTGAACTAGGGGTGGATGATTATTTTTGTTATTTTAATTTTAATATTATACTGTATCAGCAGGTTTGCTGTATCAGCAGGTTTACTGTATCAGCTGGTTTACTGTATTAGCATGTTTACTGTATTAGCATGTTTACTCTATTAGCAGGTTTACTGTATCAGCAGGTTTACTGTATTAGCAGGTTTACTGTATTAGCAGGTTTACTGTATCAGCAGGTTTACTGTATTAGCAGGTTTACTGTATTAGCAGGTTTACTGTATTAGCAGGTTTGCTGTATTAGCAGGTTTACTGTATTAGCAGGTTTGCTGTATTAGCAGGTTTACTGTATCAGCAGGTTTATTGTATTAGCAGGCTGTCGCTTTAAGAACTAATGCACGGATCCCATTGACACGCATTCGGTTTCTTTCTCCAACTGATATTGTTCACTTAAAGCATAACCGAATGTGTTTACATGAATACTTATCAATACCCATTTTGACATAACTGTGTGTGTATTTGACAGTTCAAGTGGCGTAACAAGACACGAAACAGAACTGAAGGGATCCCATGCTTTCAGAGATGTGCACGTTTCGGTGTGTGTGTGTGTGTCAGACCGCAGACAGCGCGAGACAGCAAGGAGTTGTTTTTCACAAGTTATTGCATTTAATAACTCTTTTTAACATCAAGCAAGTCACATAAGTAACAGTCGTGTGCCCAGTCTATTCTCTGCTATATGCGTTGACCTAAAACTTACACTTTTCACAATGTTGAAGTAGCCAATTAAAATCATTCAGATATTGTGTGCCGTTGCGATATGCATATCGCGATGTGAAGTTATTAAACGTAATTTCAGGAGGAGTACGCCCATCTAATCTTCCAATTAATACCAAGGTATTAAACCAGCAGCTTACCTCTTCCCATTTTTAGTTCCTGCAGCATCCCTCCTCCTCCCCTGCTCCTCCTTTGGTACAATTTTGTCTGTTATAGGGGGGCAATTGGAGCTTGGGTAGAATATCCTCTCCGAGCCCCTCTATAGCTTAAGCCACGTTTCCACCGAAATTACCCGGAACAATTTGTACAAGGAACTTTTTTTACAGGAACTTTTTTTCCCCCCAGATCTGCTACTGTCTGCGTTTCCACTGCGGTCTAAAGTACCGGGAAGATTAGGCAAATTAGTCCGGTGATGTTGGACTGCGCGGGCGGCTGCTCCTCCCAGTCAAAACGGACAGTAATCATTTTTGCGCAACACTGTCTGCAACAATAACGAGGAGATGCGCTGCTTTTGGTAGTTATGTATTGTTTTAATAAAGAGGTCATTAACAAAACGGCAGAAAAGAGACGAGCACTGATGCTAAAGCGTATTCTGAAAACTCGTAAAGCTAGATTTAAAATAAGACAACGTATGTTATTAGCTAAGTATCAGTCTTTGCTCTCATCCTTCTCGAATGAAGTACACGCAGCTAAATCTTCTTATTTCCAAAACAAAATCAGCAGCACCTCAAACTCACGCACACTATTCAGAACATTCAACTCTCTGCTCTGTCCTCCTCCACCACCTCCCACCACCTCCCTATCTCCAGACGACTTTGCACAATTCTTCACAAACAAAACAACAACTATTAGCAATCAGTTCTCACCCCCACACACTGTGGATTTTAGATCTGCCACTTCCACGGCCGAACATACTCTCTCCTCATTTTCCACACTCACTGAGGCCGAAGTATCTAAACTTCTCCTCTCCAGCCATCCTACCACCTGTCCTCTCGATCCCATTCCCTCAAACCTCCTTCAAGCCATCTCTCCTACTCTCCTTCCTGCACTCACACACATCATCAACACATCGCTCTGCACTGGCACTTTCCCTACCACTTTCAAGCAGGCTCAGGTAACTCCACTGCTTAAGAAACCCACTTTAAACGCATCACTCATAGATAACTACAGACCTGTCTCTCTCCTGCCATTCATAGCAAAAACTCTTGAACGAGTTGTTTTCAACCAGGTTTCATCCTTCCTCTCACAGAATAACCAGCTGGACTTTAACCAATCCGGTTTCAAAAGGGGCCACTCCACAGAGACTGCATTACTGTCGGTCACCGAAGCCCTGCGGATAGCTAAAGCTGAGTCCAAATCATCAGTCCTAGTCCTCCTTGATCTATCTGCTGCCTTTGACACGGTAACTCATCAAATTCTTCTGTCCACCCTCTAATCACTGGGCATCACAGAGACTCCGCTCCTTTGGTTTGAATCTTATCTCACAGGTAGGTCCTTCAAGGTTGCCTGGAGAGGAGAGGAATCCCAAGCGCATCAACTGACCACGGGGGTTCCTCAGGGCTCAGTGCTTGGACCTCTCCTTTTCTCCATTTACACTACTTCATTAGGTCCCATCATACAGGCACATGGCTTCTCATATCACTGCTATGCTAATGACACTCACCTCTACCTTTCATTCCATAGCTGCACGAATCTCCAGCTGTCTGGCTGACATCTCTGCATGGATGAGTAAAAATCACCTACAGCTCAACCTGGCAAAGACTGAGTTCCTCATCTGTCCCGCCAGTCCCACTATGCAACATGACTTCACCATCCAGCTAGGTACATCCCTGATCTCCCCTTCAAAATCAGTCAGAAATCTTGGAGTTACATTTGATGACCAGTTGTCCTTCAGAGAACACATTGCTAAGACATCTCGCTCTTGCAGGTTTGCGCTCTACAACATCAGGAAGATTCCGTTCCTAACAGAACACGCAACACAGCTTCTTGTCCAGGCCCTGGTTATTTCTAGACTTGACTACTGCAATGCGCTTCTGGCTGGACTCCCCTCTTGTGCGATCCAAACACTTCGAATGATCCAGAATGCAGCGGCACGTCTGGTCTTCAACGAGCCCAAAAGGACCCACGTCACACCACTCTTCATCTCTCTGCACTGGCTACCACTCGCTGCTCGCATCAAGTTTAAGGCGCTGACGCTTGCCTACAGAGCCACCACGCACTCAGCTCCTGCATACTTTGACTCGATTCTACGACTCCACACCCCCACCAGAAGCCTTCGTTCATCTAAGGAGTGAAGGCTTGTGGTACTTTCACAGAGAGGCAAAAAATCCCTTTCCAGAACATTTTCATTCAACGTTCCCAGCTGGTGGAACGATCTGCCCACCGCCATCCGAAATGCTGATTCATTGACAACATTCAAAAGTCAACTAAAAACTCATCTCTTCCGTGAGCACTTAACCTCTTAAAAAAAATTAAAAAAAATAAAAAATAAACTTTCCTTTCCTCTTTTCCTCCTCTTTCCCTCCCTACTCTAGCCTGTGCTACACTTAGAAATGTACACGGACTAAGTATTTCAGGCACTTGTTGCGCTCACTCGACTCTTCACGACCAATCGCTTATTGTACCCCCAAGTTGTAAGTCGCTTTGGATAAAAGCGTCTGCTAAATGCATAAATGTAATGTAAATGTATTATCAGCTATTACGGACATCGACCGTGAGATGGCTGAGACGAACGCGCACCATCAGACAGAAAGAGCAAGACTGATATTTACTGAACGCAGAACGAACGAACCTCACAAAAGACTTTTATATCTCAATACTAGTTTTACTTGATCTTAGTGCAGCATTCGACACCATAGATCATAAAATACTCTTAGATCGTCTACAAAATTACACTGTTATTCAGGGACAGGCATTAAAGTGGTTTAGATCATATCTATCAGAGCGCTACCAATTTGTCTATTTAAACAGGGAACAATCAAAAATGACGTCTGTAAATTATGGAGTGCCGCAAGGCTCTGTGTGTCACAATCACAAGTGAGAGTGCCCCTGAATACCACCTGAGGGCACACCACCCCGGACTGTCACTCCATCACAAACTACATTACCCATAATCATTTGCCCGGACTCATCATCACTCATTGTTTGCACCTGTGTCACATTACCTCATTACCCCATTACCCCAGCCTATATAAACCATGTTCACTCTATCATTAACTGCGAAGTC
This sequence comes from Gobio gobio, assembly GCF_949357685.1. Classification (NCBI taxonomy): domain Eukaryota; kingdom Metazoa; phylum Chordata; class Actinopteri; order Cypriniformes; family Gobionidae; genus Gobio; species Gobio gobio. The sequence goes on along the minus strand of NC_137121.1, from coordinate 32,382,891 downwards.
TTGTAAGTTGTTTGTGATGGAGTGACAGTCCGGGGTGGAGTGCCCTCAGGTGGTAATCAGGGGCACTCTCACTTGTGATTGTGACACTGTGTTAGGCCCTCTGTTATTCTCAATATATATGCTGCCACTTGGTAATATTATAAGAAAACATGAAATTAGTTTCCACTGTTATGCCGATTATACTCCGTTATATATTTCAGCATGACCTGATGAAATCTCTAAATTATCCAAGCTAACAGAGTGTGTTAAAGATATAAAATATTGGATGACCTGTAATTTTCTCCTACTAAATTCAGATAAGACTGAGGTATTACTTATTGGACCAAAAACTGGTACAGAGAATCTCTTAAATTATAACTTACATTTAGAAGGATGTATTGTTACTTGATTGGACGTTACGTGATTAGACTCCCCCTGCAACTGCCTCATCGACACGGCATCTCAATAAACCCGTCTCCGGCGTGTTGACTCAGATTGTTCGAATATTACAATTAAATAATACTTAAATCGATATGTCATCCTCAATAAACCTGTCTCCAGCGTGTTGCCTCCGATCATTCGAATATTGCACTTTAATAATTATTTAATCAACATCATCCTCAATAAACCCGTCTCCAGCATGTTGCCCCCGGTCCCTTGAATATTCTGATCTATTATGACCTCCGAGCTGTAAAACTGCCAGAATAATAATAATAATACGCTGTTTGTTAATTGGCCAGAGGAGAACTGGCACCCCGACTGAGCCTGGTTTCTCCCAAGGTTTATTTTTCTCCATTAGGTCACCTGATGGGGTTTTGGTTTCCTTGCCACTGTTGCCTCTGGCTTGGCATGCTCAGTTGGGGACACTAAATTTTTCAACTAAACATCGAAATACATCTAAATAATAAACTAAATTAACCATTTAAACTAAATTACTGATCAAATTATTGATCTAAAGCCCACACTGTCACTGTATGATACTTGAAATTTTTCCAGAATGGCTATACAGCTGAATAAAATAATGCTGCATTATTTTCCTGTTTAACACTGTAAAGCTGCTTTGAAACAATCTACATTGTTAAAAGCGCTATATAAATAAAGTTGACTTGACTTGACTTGACTTACTTCATCTGCTACAGTTAAAGACCTGGGTGTTATATTAGACAGCAACTTGTCTTTTGAAAATCATATTTCAAATACTACAAAAACAGCCTTCTTCCACCTCAGAAACATCGCTAATCTACGAAACATGCTATCTGTCTCTGATGCTGAAAAGTTAGTTCATGCATTTATGACCTCAAGACTAGATTACTGTAATACACTACTAGCTGGCTGTCCTGCCTCCTCAATAAACAAGCTACAATTAGTCCAAAATGCAGCTGCTAGAGTTCTTACTAGGTCAAGAAAATATGATCACATAACACCAATTCTAACATCTCTACACTGGTTACCTGTTAAGTTTTGTATCAATTATAAAGTATTGCTACTGACCTATAAGGCCCTAAATGGTTTAGCTCCTGTGTATTTAACTGATCTTCTATCGCCTTATAACCCATCGTGATCTTTAAGATCACTAAACTCTGGGCTTCTGGTAATACCGAGGATATCTAAGTCAATTAAAGGAGGGAGAACGTTTTCATATTTGGCACCTAAACTATGGAATAGCCTTCCTAATAATGTTTCGGGGCTCAGACTCACTCCTCCAGTTTAAATCTAGATTAAAGACGTATCTCTTTAGCCAGGCATACACATGATGCTTCTCCTAACCTTGTACTCTATAGTTATATCAATGCACATGATTGTCTTTGCTTAATGCCTAGAACAGCAGCTATGCTAATTATTTTTCTGTTCTGTTTTATCTCGGGACGCCCATCCCGAGGTATCTAGGGAGTCCGTCAGCTCCAGTCTGGATCCAGCTTCTCGTAAAGACTTCAGATGACCAACACCTGTGAAGAGACGACTCAACTCCTGCGAGGACTTCAGATGACGCAGCTCTGCATCAACACGCACTCATAATCATCTATACCTATTCATTAACAACATGTATTCTTATTTCTATGCCATAGCTATAATATTGATTAATAATAGATAGTTAGCTAATCTGTGTGCTTGTATATGTGCAATTCTGAAATGCACAACATGTACAAATCAATTTAAATTGTAATGTAGATGCATTTTCTGTGAAGCTGCTTTGAAGCGATATGTATCGTGAAAAGGGCTATACAAATAAATTTGAATTGAATTGAATTGAATTTTAAAAATGCCGGTTGAAATAAAATACTGCGTGAGTTCAACCAATCAGCATGTTCAGCGCCCAAGTCCCACCCCCGAAAGTTCCCGAAAAAGTAAAAGTAAAAGTACTACCCCGGGAGCAGGGCCGTTTGGAGGGGGAAATATTTACCCGGAACTTCATTTAGACCCTGGTTCCTGTGGTCGAAACACACTGAGTACCACCCCAAAGTTCCTAGTTCCTGGGGAAAGTTCCTGCGGTGGAAACGCGGCTTTATATGGGCACACAAACTCGTGAAATGTACATTTGCAATATTTCGATATATTGTGCAGCCCTAATATAATCAGCCACCATGGATTCCATAAGAAAACCGAATTGGCGGGAGGAAGAAGCGATCGCTACTGCTTGCTGGATTAGTCGAACAGCGGAAACGTGTTATAAAAGGCAAGTTCAGCCCAACATTAACCAGCAACGACAAAGATGATGCCTGCTCTATCCAAACGATACCATTTGATTAACTGCTCGTTGTCAAACATTTCAGAAACATTCTTCCTCTCTTGAAAGATTAGTAAATCTTGTAAAAGTAAAAGTGATTCTTAGCTTTAAGACATTTGATAACTTGCTTTTATATTTAAAGCTAGGGTTGCCACCCGTCCCGTAAAATACGGAATCGTCCCGTATTTACAAGCAAAATGACGCGTTCCGTATCAAACCAATACGGGACGCGATTTGTCCCGTATTTTACACAGGTCCACACATAGTTCAATAAACACACACGGATTTTGCAGTGTGGAGAATACTGATAGCAAATATAAAGAAATCAATTTCACAATAAGTAGTACAGGAGCTCATTTGTGCGTGATTGCGGGCTTTGTTGCCATAGCGGCGGAGTCTCGAGAACATGCGCTGTGCCAGAGTGTGCCTGTAAACTTGTGCGGTTTTTTAAAAACATGTCGAGCTCTCGTCGCGTCCACCGTTTGAACGCAAGAGGATCTCCAGATATAGAACTGAATTTATATCAAAAAGGTATCAATGGGTCTGTCCAGTAACTCATAATGAACCTCAGGCCAACTGCACACTTTATGAGAAGCATTTCAGTGTCTCAGACTGACTGACTGTGGTGACAGACCGGTCTATGTGACAGACACATCCGTGCTTCTAAAGGTAGGCCTATAGTTTTTTTAATGGATAATATAGTAATACAATTTTCCAATACATTATCAGAGCTTGGCAGACAGAATTTTTTTTTTTTTTTGACAGGTTAATTAATAGATTATAGCCTAATAAATGTTATTATTAATTCATAATTTAGCTAGGCTATATTAATCATACATTATAAATAATCGTGTCATATAAAGTTTATGACATTTAAAAAATATTTAGATAAAAATGGGACAAATAATTACACGATAATATAGTCATAATTTAAGTAAATTATTCAAAGAAAATAAACATTTTTAAAATTCAAAAAAGTGATTAGGCCTACTGGTTCAGAATGACTGTTTAAAGGGACAGTTCACCCAAAAATGAAAATTCTGTCATAATTTATTCACCCTCAAGTTGTTCCAAACATGTATACATTTCTTTGTTATGTTGAACACATAGGAAGATTACTGTGGAAGTCAATGGTGCCCCCAAAGCAGCCTGGTACAAACTTTCTTCAAAATATCTTCTTGTGTACAGCAGAACAAAGAAACTCATACAGGTTTGGAACATCATGAGGCGTCATAAAGTGCACCAAATAGGCTAAGAGTTCTTTAGAATTAAATAAAATATTCAAATGTAAAATAATATAGCATGTGTTCTGTTGCAAGTTCACGTACTTGATCTTATGTTTTCTTATGGTTTATTATTGACCTGTCAAGTTGTTAATGTTGAAATAATCATGAAATAGTCGTTAATGGTTGTCCCTTATTTTGCCACACTGAAGGTGGCAACCCTACTTAAAGGATTAGTTCACTTTCAAATAAACTTTTGCTTATAATTTACTCACCCCCTTGTCATCCAAGAGTTCCATGTCTTTCTGTCTTCAGTCGGAAAGAAATGAAGATTTGCGTCTAGCTTGCGTCTAGCGTGACCTTTTCAACATAATTGCGTTTTACGTGACGTCACGAGCGCGCATCTCTGAACAGAGCAAGGTGAGCATTTGTGCTTATAAAACTTAAACTTTATTTATTTAAAAAAATTGACCGATATTTTCGCTAGATAAGACCCTTATTGATCGTCTGGTACCGTTTGATGTGGATTAAAGCCCTTTTGAAGCTGTACTGAACCTCTCATTTGGACCTTGAACTGTTTGGGGTCTATTGACTTCCATTATATGGAGAAATATCCTGAAATCTTTTACTCAAAAATCTTAATTTCTTTTCAACTGAAGACAGAAAGACATGGATATCTTGGATGACATGGGGGTGAGTAAATTATAAGCAAAAGTTTCTTTGAAAGTGAACTAATCCTATAAGTTAGAAAGCAGGAGAACATTTCATGAATTCTCAGCACAAATGGCACTTTGAGAAGCTTAATAAATACGAGCCCTGTAACCATATTAAAAGATTTAGTTATTCTCTCAGGTTTGTTACTGAAGATCAAATCAATTTGAGGAAATTATCATAGTAGATTCCTTTACTAGCTGTGTCAGATCAAATTTAGTTGTGATTTGCTTCAGTGTTTTTTTTGTTTTGTTTTTGTCTGATTTGTCTTCCCAGTTGATATTAAATCACCCATCATAATTACTTCCTTCCCTTAGCTGCATTGCCTAAGTACAGCACATAATTTCTCAAGAAATACAGATTTTGCAGACTCCAATGAGGATGAAAGACATTTTTGCTGACAGTGTGACGTCTAGACAAATACATTCTAGATCGATCTCAGCATGGCATTGAATCTTTTTACATGATATGAGATCTTTAATATAAAAGAGCCCCACCCCTACCCTCAGCTCTATCTTTCCTGAAGGCATTATACCCAGGAATATACAGGTGCATCTCAATAAATTAGAAAGTTAATTTATTTCAGTAATTCAACTTAAAAGGTGAAACTAATATATTAGACTCATTACATGCAAAGTGAGATATTTCAGAATATTGTGAAAAGGTTCAGTATTGTAGGCTCAAAGTGTCACACTCTAATCAGCTAACATCTGCAAAGGGTTACTGAGCCTTTAAATGCTCTCTCAGTCTGGTTCAGTAATTCACAATCATGGGGAAGAGACTGCTGACCTGACAGCTGTGCAGAAAACCATCATTGACACCTTGCACAAGGAGGAAAAGCCTCCAAAGGTAATTGCAAAAGAAGTTGGATGTTCTCAAAGTGCTGTATCAAAGCACATTAATATAAAGTTAAGTGGAAGTGAAAAGTATGTAAGAAAAAGGTGCACAAGCAGCAGTGATGACCGCAACCTGGAGATGATTGTCAGGAAAAGGCCAATTAAATGTGTGGGGGAGCTTCACAAGGAGTGGACTGAGGCTTCAGTTACTGCATCAAGAGCCATTACACACAGACGGATCCTGGACATGGGCTTCAAATGTCGTCAGAAGCATCTTTCCTGGGCTAAAGAAATAAAGAACTGGTCTGTTGCTCAGTGGTCCAGTCCTCTCTTCTGATGAGAGCAAATTTTGCATCTCATTTGGAAACCAATATCCCAGAGTCTGGAGGAAGAATAGAGAGGCACACAATCCAAGATGCTTGAAGTCCAGTGTGAATTTTCCACAGTCTGTGTTGGTTTGGGGTCATCGGCTGGTGTTGGTCCACTGTGATTTATTAAGTCCAGAGTCAACGCACCAGTCTACCAGGACATTTTAGAGAACTTCATGCTTCCTTCAGCAGACACGCTTTATGGAGATGCAGACTTCATTTTCCAGCAGGACTTGGAACCTGCACACACTGCCAAAAAGTACCAAAACCTGGTTCAATGACCATGGGATTTCTGTGCTTGATTGGCCAGCAAACTCGCCTGACCTGGCATTGCCAAGAGAAAGATGAGAGGCATGAGGTCGAACAATGCGGAAGAGCTGAAGGCCGCTATTGAAGCATCCTGGTCTTCATAACACCTCAGCAGTGCCACAGACTGAGACCATCCATGCCACGCTCGCATTGAGGTAGTAATTCATGCAAAAAGGGCCCAAACCAACTACTGAGTATATGCATGATTATACTTTTCAGAAGGCAGATATTTCTGGATTTAAAATCTTTTTTTATTTTTATTTCATGTAATTATCAGAGATTTTGAATTTGGGGTTTTCATAAACTGTAAGCCATAATCATCAAAATTATAACAAAAATAAAGGCTTGAAATATCTCACTTTGCATGCAAAGAGTCGATATAATATATTAGTTCCATCTTTCAAGTTGAATTACTGAAATAAATTAACTTTTCCACGACATTCTAATTTATTGAGATTACCTGTATAAGGCAGAAGATATGGAGTTTTTATGAAGCCATGTTTTTGACAAACAGGTAATCTAAGATTGAATCAGCTGGAAGATGTTTAATTTGATCACCTTTTAGAATAATACTGTGGATGTTCAAATGTATTCAAATATCCCTAGCAGATCGTTAGGTTTAGCATGGGTATCCCCATTTATTTTGAAACTGTAAATAATACCAATATATTATTGATGCTACTATCTATAAAAAAATCCCAATGAGGAAATACATTACTGCAATTCCACTGTGGCACAGCGTTGCCAAATGGAAACATTGATATTTTCTCAATTTACAGTAAAACTATATTAGACAAAGTAGATTTGTGCATACAAATCTCATTTAGTTTCCAGAGATGCTGCAAAAAAAAAAAAAAACTCTTCAGGAGAGATGTTTAGAAATTAGGTTATTAGAGCAATTTCTGGAGCACTTCATCAACAGGTGTCTTCAGTGTGAGGGTGACAGTGGGACAGTTTTGACTAAAACACAGCACATCATTGGCTACATTAAGGCCTGCCCTTTTAAATCCTAGTGTGATTTATTATTTCTCTGAATAAAGAGGAAATGAATAGAAATGAATTATTGCCATAGGGTTGATTATATATATATATATATATATAATGTATGTATGTGTGTGTGTGTGTGTGTGTGTGTGTGTGTGTGTGTGTGTGTGTGTGTGTGTGTGTGTGTGTGTGTGTGTGTGTGTGTGTGTGTGTGTGTGTGTGTGTGTGTGTGTGTGTGTGTGTGTGTGTGTGTGTGTGTGTGTGTGTGTGTGTGTGTGTGTGTGTGTGTGTGTGTGTGTGTGTGTGTGTGTGTGTGTGTGTGTGTGTGTGTGTGTGTTATTATGCACTAACCTGTCTATGGAAATATTCATTAATGTATAAGAATCTGTGTAAAATATTACATAATTTAGTAAACAAAAAAAATGATATTTCCATATTTGTTACCCTCCATATTCTATAGTAAACGTAACCTATGATTTAGAGAATGAAGACCCAGAAAGTGTTAATGATAACTTTCTACTCATATTAAGTGTTTAAATGTTGTTTAAGTGTTCTGTTGTTATCTCGGGACACTAGTCCCGAGGTAACTAGTTCGTCAGCTCCAGTTTGTATCCAGCCTCTGATGGAGACTTCAGATGCCCCGACACCTGTGATGAGACGACTCGACGCCTGTGAAGAGACGACTCAACGCCAGCGTTGTTATGGCCTAAAATAATACATGATTGATTAACTTATCCTAACATTTTTTCTTTAACATTCTCTTTTCTAACATTTTTCAATGTACATTTATGAAATGCACTTTCTGTGAAGCTGCTTTGAAACAATGTGTATTGTGAAAAGCGCTATACAAATAAATTTGAATTGAATTGAATTGAATTAAATGGAAATGGTCTCATTCAGTGCCGTTTTGGTGGCTCTTAAAAGAGCCTTTGGGGTTTGTAGCGGCTGATGCAGATGCGGGTTTAGGCGCGCTCTCCGCGGATGCGGCGGGCCAGCTGAATGTCTTTGGGCATGATGGTGACTCTCTTGGCGTGGATGGCGCACAGGTTGGTGTCCTCAAACAGACCGACCAAATAAGCCTCGCTGGACTCCTGCAGGGCCATGACGGCGGAGCTCTGGAAGCGCAGATCCGTCTTGAAGTCCTGAGCGATTTCTCTCACCAGACGCTGGAAGGGCAGTTTGCGGATCAGCAGCTCGGTGGACTTCTGATAACGGCGGATCTCTCGCAGAGCCACGGTCCCGGGCCTGTAGCGATGAGGTTTCTTGACGCCGCCGGTTGCCGGAGCGCTCTTACGGGCGGCTTTAGTAGCGAGCTGCTTCCTCGGGGCTTTGCCACCGGTGGATTTACGAGCGGTCTGCTTGGTTCTTGCCATTGCTGTAGTTCACTTCTCTCTGTCCTGCAGGGCGCTGGAAATGCTGCTTTTATGTTACACGCCTGCCTTTAAAGCGTTGAACCAGCGTGAGCTCATAGTGTCGAGAGTACAGAGGCTTGTGATTGGCTGATATGAGACGTGCGCTTATGACTGCTAGCCAATGATTGCGCGTTTCCTCTTTTCAAACAAGTGGAGGGTTTCCCGCTCAAAGCGCTTTGTTCTCTTTTGAACACTATCACTACTTTGCTCTTCAAACAGTGGAACAGACCCACAGACTTTATACTTACATTATTGTATTTATTTGTTCTAAAATCAAACAATCACTGCAATCAAACAAGACACGACCCAAAGAATGATCTCTATCAAGCAAACACGTTTCAGGATGTCCATGAGCGTGCACACTTTGTCAGGGTTTCTGCAGGTTTTATGAAGGTACATTTAAGATTAAAGAAAATTGAAGGAATAAATTGAAGGGAACATAAATTGTTCGTCAATATGTTCTCTTAATGTAAATGTAAATGGATATGAAGCACACGAGCTGTATTAGCAACACTTCAACAGGGGCCTGTTTCAGAAAGGAGGTTCAACCAACTCTGAGTTTAAACCTGAACTCTGAGTTGACTTACTCTGAGATGGGAAACTCTGAGTTTTGGGTTTCAGAGCAGCTGAATTGAGGTAGTTCAATCAACTCTGAGTAGACTGACTCTGAGTTAAGCTCATGCATTCCAACTATGAAAAGCCACGATCAATGGAGCTCCGAAATTACGATTCACCATGGCAACAGCACCCAACAAAAAGACTTTTGCATACCTCTGGGTCAATACACAAGTTTAATTCTTAATTATTTTAATTAAGTTTAATTTTCATGGTATCCAAAAGGCAAACAAAGAATGTGGCAGCAGCTAAAAAAATAAATTAAAAAAACATAATTCAATCAGGAAAAGCTTTAAGCATAAAATGATCATGGGTGTTGGTTTAATGACTTTACAAACATTTGACATATTAAATAAATATCATTCAGTGTCCAATGTGCAGCAGCTTTTCCCACATAGACCCTTTTCACAGACTGTGATGACGTGTTTTAATGGTCATCAATATCGTAAATCCTGCAACGTTTTTTGTATTATTATTTTTTTATGTATGTACATTTATAACACTAATACTTTGTATTATATTACTTTTGCATCAAATTACAAAAATCAAGTTACCGCTGCTGTGAGAGTGTTTCTAATACAGCGTCTATGGGAGTGATAGTTAAAATTAACATCTTTCTCTCTTTTCACTGGAGTTATCAATCTCACTTTAATTTTTCCATCTTTTTGAAAGTTGTGAAATCACTATTGTGGAGTTTTTCTTTTGCTATTTGAGCAAATGGAGACACAGAAATATATATTTAATGTATTCTCTCATTCACCGCTATAAGAGTTAACCCAACTATGACGACTTCAGCTTCTGAAACCCAGAAATGTGAAAAGGGTCTATGCTCTTTTCACATAATGAAATGTTCTCTGATCCCACCGGTTACATTTATTAATCAGGGTAATAACATTATTGACTTCTACTCAGGCCAGCCAAACACCAGCACCACTGACAGATGAAGACGAGATGGAGGAAGAATATTAACACCCAACAGGAAAAAGAATAAAGTATTTGTAGGAAATAAAGATGACTATAAAAATGTAAATAAATGTATTTAACAGCTGTGGTGGTGGTTATGCCATATATCTTGTACTACCATCTGGCAGCATCCTTCCATTCCATACAATAATCCGTTTTCAGAAAGTGTGATGATGGGTATATGAGTGTCATAAATGCGTCCAACCACTGGAAATCCTAAAGGAAATTCGAATTATTAGGTTACTTCTAGAGGATTATCAAGTGAACGTCAGGATCCTGTATAAAAGGACATGCCATTTTTGTCAGTTTGACAGTGTCCTCATGATGAAAATATGAGCAATGAATGTTCCTGCAAAGAATGCTTTTCTTACTTTGTATTTTTGTCAAGTGGCAGAAAATGTAATTTGTTTTAAGTAAACCTTGCTTACTTTAGATTTAGATTAAATTTATAATTTTTTTTATATTTATACTTGAAATACGACCAAAATACTCAGTAAGAAAAGCATTTGTGGCGTTTGAATGAATGAATAAAGTATTTAAACACTGCTGGTGCTTTGAAAAGGGGGAGGAGAACGAAAGAAACTCTGGGTTTACCAAAGAAAACCTGCTTCTGACCAGGTTAGGTTCACAGAGTAAGTTACCCTGGTAACTGACTCTGAGTATAAGTTACCTCTCTTTCAGAAACGGGCTTGACTTACCCTGCTTTCTCGGGTTTGACATACCTCCCATTCTGAAACAGAAAACCCAGAGTTTCCCTTATTTCAGGGTTAACCTACTCAGAGTTTTCACTTAACCTCCTTTCTGAAACGGGCCCCAGATCTCCATTACTTTTTGATTAATTTTACAAAATAAGCTTTTCTCCCAAACACTAGAATATGGAAATAACTTTTACTGAACTTTATGATCACACTACACAAAGTAATGTTCTTTTGCAGTAGTTGTGTTTTGTTTTCCAATGAAAATATCTAAAAGATTCTTAAATCAAGATCCATTTACTAGAGAAGCAAAATGACAAGATAAGAAATCTTGTAAAAGTGATTTTATGATTAAAACAAATTCGACAAATTTTATTCAAATAAGTAATGCTCATCCCCATTGACAGATATTTGTTCTGGTTTTAAACATGAAATCACTTAATTTTGTTCTCTTGTTTAGTTTCTCAGAAAACAAGAATAAATTTCTTCATTTTGCATCTCAGTAAATGTATCTTGATTTAAGTGTATATGTGGTGTTGTTTTTGTTAGTTTTTTTTTTGCAATGCATGCAATTAAATTTAGAAATACATTTGAAATACATTTTTATATATATATATATATATATATATATATATATATATAGTTTTAATGGTTAGATTAAATGTTATTAGTCAAAAGGCAAGTCTAATTCATTGAAATCATGAAACGTTTTTTTAAACCTATTTAATAAAAGTTGAACAAAAAATATATTAGGGCCCTATGAGGTTTTATTTTTTTTTTTTACCAAATTCTCTTTTATGTTTTTGGGTGAACTATTTATTCACATTAGGGCGAGTAAATGACAGAATCTTAATTTCTGTGTGAACTCGCTCTTTAAGTGTAGCCACTGATCCAGTATTTTGATTTATTCATCCAAAATTTGAGTAATCCATGATATAGAATTTAAGACTTTCTGCTCCAATTTAAAACTTTAAGGCCTTAAATTGCAGATGGTCAAATAAAGACCCGCGGAAACAACTTTGTTTCTGCGGTTATATTACTACATGTTCATAAGAAGCAAACGTTCAAACGATTGTTTTGATGATTAATTTTCTTATCAATCTAAGCCTTGGTTCCATTGAATATTAACAAACAACGTGCCCTTTATGAGATAAAATGGGTGGCTCTTAAAAGAGCCTTTGGGTTTTAATAACAATATTGAATAGGTTTATTTGGATTTGGCGGGCTTCTCCGTCTTCTTGGGCAGCAGCACGGCCTGGATGTTGGGCAGCACGCCGCCCTGAGCGATGGTCACTCCGCCCAGAAGTTTGTTCAGCTCCTCGTCGTTGCGCACCGCCAGCTGCAGGTGACGGGGGATGATGCGGGTCTTCTTGTTGTCCCGAGCGGCGTTTCCAGCCAACTCCAGGATCTCAGCGGTGAGATACTCGAGCACAGCCGCAAGATAAACAGGAGCACCGGCACCGACGCGCTGAGCGTAGTTGCCTTTGCGGAGAAGCCTGTGAACACGGCCGACGGGGAACTGCAGTCCAGCCCTGGAGGAGCGAGTCTTAGCCTTCGCTCTGGCTTTACCACCGGTTTTACCTCTGCCGCTCATTTTAATTAATCAGTTAAAACAACCTTAACAGTCGAAGTTAACGGAATGTGAATCCGCGCCTCCACACAATATATTTAAAGGAAAGTGCCAGTCGCTCATTGGTTTAGAATCTGAGAAGATTTCAACCAATCACTGAACTTCCCTCCAAAGCCCAACCCCCAGGGACGAGTGACTATTAAGAGAGAAGTAATGAAACTATTGAAATATTTGTGATAGAAAATTCATATAAATGCATTACAGATGTTAAAGGAAATAAATTCCTAAATATTCATATAACTATGTGTTTTTATGTGCACAGTTAATATGTAAAACATTTAAACAGACTTCAAATAATTTACTTTAATATCAATGTTTTTGGGGTTTGGTGTGTGTGTGTTTATTCTGTTTGTACTGTGATCACTGCCTGAACCCTCATAAGCTTATGGGCCATTTTTAATACATTTCTAATGTATATAAATGGTTTGTTGAACTTGAGTGATTCAAGACTTGCTACTTACTTTAGATATAAAATTAAGCATTTTACATTGGTTGGTCAGATTGCATGAGTTGAGGTCAAAAGTCACATCTTGACTATTTCTTTTCATAATTAAATTATTAAAAATCACGAGTTTTGCTCTTAATTCAGAGTTAGTGGTTGGCTCTTAAAAGAGCCGTTGAGTAAAAAATAGTGGACGTTTATTTCTTTTTGGGAGCTGCCTTTTTAGGCTTGGCGGCTTTAGGCTTTGCCGTCTTGGGTTTAGCCGCCTTGGCTTTCTTGGGGCTCTTGGCTGCTTTCTTAGCGGCTGCTGGCTTCTTTGCCTTCTTGGGGCTCTTCGTCGTCTTCTTAGCGGCTGTGGCGGCGGGTTTCTTGGCCTTCTTGGGCGATTTCTTGGCGGCGGGCTTCTTTGCCGCGGCGCTCTTGGGCTTCTTTGCAGCGGCGGGTTTCTTGGCCGCGGGCTTCTTCGCTTTAGGAGCCGCTTTCTTGGCTGGTTTCTTCTTGGTCTCGGCTTGCTGCTTGTTGAGCTTGAATGAGCCAGAGGCGCCGGTCCCTTTGACCTGCACCAGGGTGCCTTTAGTCACCAGGCTCTTGATGGCGATCTTGACGCGGGAGTTGTTCTTCTCCACGTCGTAGCCGCTGGCGGCGAGAGCTTTCTTCAGGGCGGCGAGGGACACGCCGCTCCTCTCCTTCGAAGCGGACACAGTTTTGACGATGAGCTCACCGACGCCTGGACCTGCTTTCTTGGCTTTCGCAGCGGACTTCTTCTTGGGCGCTTTGGCCGGTGCTGGAGCGGTTTCTGCCATCTCTCACTGATCGGATTTAGAGTATTTCAAAGCTGTTCTGATTTCAACAATGAATGAATGGCGCTCGCGCGGCGCTGCTCGTAAATAGCACACATGAGAACCTTATAGACTCAACTTGCCCGCTCGGTGTCTGTGCGCGTCCACGAGCCCCTCGCGCGTGTGTTTTCTTTTCTTATATTTCTGGCAAAACTGAAGCGGTAAAATATCTCGTCACAGTCAAAACAAAGTGAACACAAAGCAGAGGTTCTGAGCTTTCATTAGAGACTAAAACACGCGAAGAGGAAATGTTTATTTTGCCTCCATCAGATCAAACCCAAGGCGAGCATCAGCCACGGTGAAAAGCCGCGTGTACATTTGATGGATATTTTAAGTATAAGTATAAGTATAAAAGTTGCTAAAAGCCCAAACGCATCCTCTGTGTGTTCAGCAAACAGTCTGAAGGAGACTTTAATGAAATCCGCATCAGTGAGGGCGTGAGGAGGCTTTCACACAGCTGCTGTTCTGGGCAGCTTGAAGCACACGATATTTTGTGCCTCACACGTAAAACCAAACACACCATCTCTCTTTTACCCTGCACCAAAACTGAGAAACGTTTCAGCCTAAAACTTCATATTTTGGACATTGATGTGCTTGAATTTATATATTTCTGCTCTTAAAACTGAACAATGGGTTATTTTATTCATAAACTAAATTTGTTTGGCTGGTTGGCATGAGATTTTGAGGACATCAACGACACAACGTTTTAAGGATCAAATATTTTTAATTGTATTGTATTAATGAAAATTACTCAAATACTGAATGGATGTGCCGAATGCTTGGAAAGGCCGGAAAACAACATTGGCTTATACCAGAAGATATATATATATAAAAAAAAAAATGAGAGCAGTGTTTTGACTTACTTAACAAATAATTATGATCTCTCTGTTTTGCAAGTCTCATACAATACTTTACTTAAACGTTTAAATAGCATTAAACTCAACATTTGTTGTTGTATTTGTATCAACTGGGGCCTATTGCACAAAACTAGGATAAGGGATTAAGCCGGGATATCTTGGTGATCCTGGCTCAATTTATCCGTGATCCGGATGCACTAAAGCTGAATAAGGGGGCAGTTGGATGTTATGGTATAAATTACCATGGAGATTTATTCTGTGGAGCTAGCCTGCTCCAGACCAGGCTAAATTCCAGAATCTATTTAATCTCATCCCTTATGTCAGTCAGCAGTCACCACAAACGGAAACCAATAGTTATTCCACTGCCCACTATACATTGTTATCACATATAACTAGATCCACTGTCAATATTTAAACGTTTGTGATCATTAATTTCTATCATTTTGGATAAATGATGATTTTTAGATGATGTTGCTATTAGATAATTTACAGTTTCCCATAGACTATAAGGCTATATATAAAATGATAGAATATTAGGGCCACAGAGGAAAAAAAAGAAAATTCACAGACTTTCGAGAATGAAGTCATAATATTGTAACCCGTTGTTTTAGAGGAGGACAGTTGTTAAAATGACAGCTGTGGGGCATTTCGTGGAATTGTTCTTCAGAATGGTTTCACAAACAAGGACATACTTAATCTTTTGGCACATCAGCATCACATTGTCATAAGTATCAGGACTGTAAAAAGAATATGCATCTTTTCCGCAGAAAGAACCAGCCTCATAAGACTTTTTCCTTCTTCCTCAGTGTGGCCCTAATACTCTGTCGAATAAAATACACATTCCATATAAATATAAAAACACAACGTGTAACATTATGTTCCTTTATTGAATAAGGATAAAAAGCAGGTAAACCATCAGCTCCTTTCGAAACTGAAGTCACACAGTGACTCTACAAGATGGAAAGCACAGAATCAAAGCATCTTATACAACAAAAGGATAAATACACATTCAAAGGCCTGTATATAACACACCCCGCATGTCTGCACACTGAAATAAATGCAGGACAAATCCATACACATCAACTGAACAGACAAATGAATGAATGGATGCAATAGCCTCCCTGCAAGCTTGTATTACACACAGTATACAGCACAAACATCATAAGAGGCCCAAATTCCTCAGCCACCCCAGGACATATTTAACCAAAATTGAATGCACACATACTAACAAAAATAATTCAACACATATTGGTCCCTCAGCAGCCGACCACTGTCGTCATCAGGGAAGATTGCCGGATTGTCCCAGTCCATGGCTGGTGGCCCTCTGGGGTCCTCTCCTTCCTCAGGCAGGCCACATTGTGGAGGACAGCACAAGCCACAGTAGTGTCACATGCCCTCACAGGGCTGACCCTTTATTTGTGAAGGCAGTGAAAGCGTGCCTTCAGGAAGCCAAAGGTCATTTCAACTGATAATAATTTATCAAAGCCTTATACAGTGTGATGGAGTTACTTTACACAATTTCACTCATACCTGCAGTCCATTTCAATTAAAAATTCAACTGTTTCATAATCAGAGTGCAACTGCGTTTTTGGAGATGTGAATGAACTATTTGGATTGTAATTGATGTTTCAGCGGAGCGGTGAGTGTGTAATTGTGCACTACTTACACATTCAGGCGGTCTGCAATACTTTGCCACGCTTTTTCTCTTTGCTTTATCACTGTGGCGGTGTTGCCTTTCTTCTTAATTATGTATTTTACCTCCTCGTATGCCTCCATGAGGATTTGTGCCTCCGACGGGGAAAAGTACGCCGCTCTAGTTGCCATGGTGAATCAGCGAATCTGTGATCGGTGGCGGGTCTCATTTCATGGTAGCCATGGTACGGCCGCAAAGATCCGCAACTATTACGCAGGAATGAGAAAGTAGTTCCTAGCCATATAGTTGTAGAAAATCGCAACTTTTAATTTTCAGTTGGTCTTAGCACACGACGTAACTGTAGAAGAGTCAAGTTTTAAATAGGAAAAATATTGAAAGTGTCTTTGGTCATTTTTAGAATGAGATGCTAATGGACTGATCAGAATCAATGATGTATGCTAAACTATGCTAAAAGTGCTACCGCCAGATACAAAGATTCAAAGAGCCTTTTGAATGGATTCAAAAACGGTACAACTCAACTATTTAACTCTAGGGGACTTGTAAAATGAGCCTATTTTCAAAAAAAGTGGAGTGTTCCTTTAACATTTAAGCCAGCCGGTGAGAGAAAATGGCACTATCAAAGAGTCTAAAGAGGAAAGTCGACAGCGAAAATAGGGCATAGAAAGAAGAATGGAAAGACAACAATGGTCCTACCTGGTTTTGTGAATGCAAAGCCGGTGTGTCTCATCTGCAACAAAGTTGTCGCTGTTTGTAAAGAATATAATATCAGACGCACCACGAGACAAAGCATGGCACCTTTTTTTGCTGGTTTTTTTGTCTTTTTTAATAAAAAGGAAGCTGAATTTGATTTGTTATTGGTCACGTGTGCGTGCTGATGCCCCCGCGTTATAAGCAAACATTCATACCACACATTTCATGATGGCTATTTTAGAGGCGTGTCTAGCGATCCATTCCACAGACTCTTTTGAATGTCTTTCAGAACTTTTCAAATTAAAAGCTCTCAGTTCATCCCACAATAAAACATTGCTGCAAAAACATTCTCGTACTTTTTTTGAAGGCAAAATCACTAAAGACATTGATTGTGAGCAACTGTTGTAGATGTAATCCCTCTGGTTCGCACCGCCCACTCGAAGCCATGCTCGAACCCAGGTCTAACTGCATGGGAGTCGGACGCTCTAACAAGGAGGCTAAAGGCTGCAACCTCTAGCATTAGTCACTATTGAGATTTACCTGCACAGCTCTCACTAGCTGGCCTCCGTTACACTATCATGACAGATCTATTTCAGAACCAGCCGCTTTCAAAATAATCTGGCTGCGGGCGCGGACCAGATATTATTAGTGACGGGCCAATTTTGGCTGTTGCCGACCACTGCTCTACATTGAGCAGTTTAGAGCTGTGATAGTATAGTTTACATTTGACAATGATATAAAAAATCAATTTAAGATTTTGTTTATATCGTCCTGCCCCAAAGCAGATAATTAATTGAAAGTCACGCCATAGCACATTTAATCAAAATGCATTACATAGTTATCATACCATCTTAGGAAGAGAGTGTATCTGAATCAAAAGAATAAGTTTACATATCAGATGCATCTCTTTCAATAGCTTCTTTTACAGTTTTTTTTTTTAATGGCTTACACACATTCCCCCGGTTTCGCGGACAAGGCTTAAATTAGTCCCAGAATAAAATGCATCTTAAAATACGTCAGTGCCATTGTTTTGTCTCAAGATGCACACAGTAATGTTTTATATAAGGTATGTTTATAAAAGCTACTTAAATGTTTTGATTGATTTGAGACCAATCCTGGCTTAGTCTAAGCCCTGTCTGTGAAACCGGCCTAATAAAAGTAGTATTTGAGGCCACTCCGTGAAACCATTCACGCATATCTAATCTTCAGACCTAGTCTGAAAAACTGCAAGCACATGATATGCTTCATTAGACACATCATTAAAAACTAACAGCTCGTTTCATGTGTGAAAACACTTATACATAAATTAATAATTTGTTACATTTATATAGCGCTTTTCTAGGCACTCAAAGCGCTTTACATATAGAAGGGGGAATCTCCTCAACCACCACCAATGAATTGATCACTTAGAGATCAAAACTCAAATGTTTTCAGAAACAAATATAAATTTAAAATTTTAAGTCATCTCTATTTCTATAGCGCTATTAGTTTTGCGGCTTTGTGTGTAGTTTAGAGAAGAAAAAGCCATAGCTTGAGGAAATGTTACTGAAAAGAAACAACAAAAAACATTATAAAAGTACTGAAAATGACAGTTTAGTTTTTTTTTTTTTTTTTAATGCTTGATTCATAATGAAATATCTTTATTTAAATATCATTTTGCTGAAACACCATTAACACAAGAATAACATTTGATTCAGCTTGTAAACTTTAGAAGCTCTTTAAACGAGAATATGGGTGGCTCTTAAAACAGCCTTTGGGTCACTGAGAGTCTCAGTTGACTCTACTTGGAACTGGTGTACTTGGTGACGGCCTTTGTGCCCTCGGACACGGCGTGTTTGGCCAGCTCTCCGGGCAGCAGCAGACGCACGGCGGTCTGGATCTCTCTAGAGGTGATGGTGGAGCGCTTGTTGTAGTGCGCCAGACGAGACGCCTCACCGCCGATGCGCTCGAAGATGTCGTTGACGAAAGAGTTCATGATGCCCATCGCCTTGGAGGAGATGCCGGTGTCAGGATGAACCTGCTTCAGGACTTTGTACACATAGATGGCATAACTCTCCTTCCTTGACCTCTTGCGCTTCTTTCCTCCCTTACCGACGGTCTTCGTAACGGCCTTCTTTGAGCCTTTCTTAGGCGCTGACTTTGCTGGTTCAGGCATGATGATACTGGACCAATGTGAGCGCAAGAGCGAATCAGAGCCATTTATTCACTACCATATGCAAATTTACACAGAGATATGGAAACACCTGATTTCCTGTTTTCATAGGCCGAACCCATAAGCTCGTATTTCATTGGACAACGTAATGCAACATGAGAGGAATTGAGGGCCAATCACAGGTGGATAAATGACAGCCCCGCCCCACGACACCCTGACTCTTTCCTTTTTCATTTCAGCTATTTTTATTAATACTTTGAGAAAATAAGAGGTTCTGGGCAAATATTGTGCACCATCATATAATTTTAAAACTCCTTATAGAGATATTGGGGGATTTTTGGAAGAGAGAGACCAATAACAGTCAGATACCCTTTAAAAACAGTTTTTCCTCTAAACTTCATAAATTCATGAAACTGTTCAACTGTTTTAAAGGTCCCATTCCGCATGATCCCATTGTTCAAACTTTAGTTAGTGTGTAATGTTGCTGTTAGAGCATAAATAATACCTGTAAAATGATAAAGCTCAAAGTTCAATGCCAAGCGAGATATTTTATTTAACAGAAGTTCCCTTTCAAAGCCTACAGCGAACGGCTGGCTTGGACTACATCCTGGTACTTCCTTCTTTAATTACGTCAGTAGAGCAGTAGAACAGACTAACCTCCGCCCACAAAGAAACGCGAAAAAGGGGGCGCGGTCTTGTTGCTGTCCCACGTGGAGAAGCGGACGTGTCGCGTGGAGAAAAGGAACTGTTGCGTTGAGTGTGTTTATCGCCATGTCATCGAGACGCTGTTATTTTCATCCAGGAGTCAAATCACCTTTGTTTGGCTTTCCCAGGGACGCTGTAGAGATTATTGAACGCATACATCTCTCCGTTAAGAGGCGTGACCTTTCCAACGTGCGCTAAGCTGCTGTCGAATCATAACACAGGAACCGCTTTCACGTGCGCTAAGCTGTGGTCGAATTACAACACGGTAAGCGCTTGCACAATCAGAACTCGTTACGTATTTCTGAAGGAGGGACTTCATAGAAAGAGGAAATCACCAGCCGTTTTTAGGACAGTGGAAACAGCAGTACACAGATAAGTACATTGTGTGAAAAATACTGTGTTTTTTTACACGCGAAACATGAACACGTTATATTGCACACTGTAAACACAATCAAAGCTTCAAAAAAACACGAAGAACGGGACCTTTAACTACAGGAATGGTAAAAAATAATAATATTTCATTTTCGTTTTCTCCATTTCATTACTGCCAACTTCAGTTCTGACCTAAATATCTTTAAATCATTTTTTTAAACGTTCGTTAAATTGTTAAACATTGTGTCCGTGTGCCCTTTAAACCAATATATTTGGGGTATCATCTAAGCTAACCGTGTCAATACATTACCGTTAAAGTAACATAATTGAGTTCATTCTCGACACAGAAAAGTCTTTGATAAAACGATATATCTAAAGCCTTGAATCTTTATTATTCTTTTATAAGGATGGAATAATATTATCAGAACTGTGACAGGACTCTTTATGTGACCGTGTGGGTGGCTCTTAAAAGAGCCGTTGGGTTTGTAGTGTCTCTTGGTTTCAGGCGTTTATCCTCCGAAGCCGTACAGGGTGCGTCCCTGTCGCTTCAGCGCGTACACAACATCCATGGCGGTGACGGTCTTTCTTTTGGCGTGCTCGGTGTAGGTCACGGCATCGCGGATCACGTTCTCCAGAAACACCTTCAACACTCCGCGGGTCTCCTCGTAGATCAGACCGGAGATGCGCTTGACACCGCCGCGGCGAGCCAGACGACGGATGGCGGGTTTGGTGATTCCCTGGATGTTATCGCGCAAAACTTTACGGTGACGCTTAGCGCCTCCTTTACCGAGCCCTTTACCGCCTTTGCCTCTTCCAGACATTTTTCTCTCTGAGTCAGACAGAAGACAATTAAGTAAAATGCGCTACAGGGAGGCTTTTTATATTTGCTTACAGGACCTGACAGAACCCACCTCCGCGCAACACGCCCGCCCCTCGATGTTCAGCACGATCTCAGGAGGCCTGTACTTTTTTAATCATGCCAACAATTAATTCCTACTCTTTATATAATACAAAATACAACATATTGCTCTATGATAATTAAAAGGGCAGGCCAATGATGTGCTGTTTTTAAGTCAAATGTCATTTGAATGTCCCTCCAAAACTCTGTCACCCTCACACAGAAGTTGAAGTGCTCCAGAAATTGCTCCAATAAACTCATTTTTAAACATCTCTTCTCAAAGAGGATTTTTTTTTTTTTTTTGCAGCATCTTTGAAATGTAAATTAGATATTTTTATTCACAAATCAACAGTTTCAATGTAAATTGAGAGGATACCAATGTTTCCATATGGCAACGCTGCACATTGAGGCATATTTGCTGAGGCACATTTACTCATTGAGATTTTTTATACATAGTAGCATCAATAATATAGTGTGTATTCATTTATTTGAAGTGTTTATTGTATTATAGTTGTATTTATGTATAAATAACAAAATTGTGTCTTCTTTTCACAAAATTAATACTGCAATATTATACGGAAAGGGCAATAGGAAGACTATTGCCCAAGACTGCAGAGTTCATTCTTCCATGTGATGAGAGCGAGGATGAGTTAGCCATTTTAAAGATTAAATTACTTATTTTTGGTTTGCATGAGCTCAAAGTATATAAATATATCAAATTATAAAAGAAATATCCATTTAATAAAGGTGTATATAGATATAGATATATGTGTGTGTGTAATATGTTTTTGTATAGGTGCTATAGGCCTATAAGCTATGTTATAAAGGTTTAGGTAACATTTTTAAACTGATTTTTATTCATTAATAACACAAGGACAAAAAAATTAATAATATAACTCAATAGAGAAAAATAAAATACAGTTGATTCAAAACGAGTAATAGTCTAATTGACTTGAATTTGTGATGTTAGACTTGAATAGTCAATATATTTCCCATATTTGTATATGTCTGATATTAACTGAGAATGATATATAAAAAAATAAAAATAAAATACAAAAATAATTACGTGCTTGTTCATTCTCATTCATCACATATAAGTCGTTATTTAGGGGTTTTTTTTGCGCACAAAAACTATTCTCGTCACTTCATAAAGTTATTGTGGAACCACTGTAGTGAGATGGACTTTGTAACGACGTCTTTAGTAACGTTACCTTTTATGGCATCATGAACTCTTTCGTCAACGACATTTTCGAGCGCATCGGCGGTGAGGCGTTTCGTCTGGCGCACTACAACAAGCGCTCCACCATCACTTCTAGAGAGATTCAAACCGCCGAGCGCCTGCTGCTGCCTGGAGAGCTGGCCAAACATGCCGTGTCCGAGGACACAAAGGCCGTCACCAAGTACATCAGCTCCAAGTAGAGTCAACTGAGACTCCGCGAACCAAAGGCTCTTTTAAGAGCCACCCATATTCTCGGTTGAAGAGCTTGTATTTCTTGTGATATGATTTAGTTCTTGTTCCATTTGATGTTTTTAAGAACATAACACAAGATTAATCTAATATAACTTTGTCTAATACATTCCATATGAAAGTGTGGATTTTGACATTTAGTTATTAGAACCAATTGAATACGATGCGTCTGGGGCAGGACAATATAAAACATTTACTCACATCCAGTGTCTTGTGAAATATCTTAATGATTATGCTTGTCATTATACCAAATTGCTAATAAATTCTACGAAACCTTACAGATTCATAATCCTCTATCACAGCATGACACATTAACCCAAACCTCCAACTATAAGTATATCCAATTTTATTTGCAGCTGTACAATAGCAACTGTTTGTTTATATTATTGCATTATTACTAATATTTCAGTTTTTTTCCCTCTGGTCACAAAAACAAAGCCTAACAACAAATGTTGAGTTGAAAGCTTTTCAAATATTTAAGTATTGTATGAGACTAGCAAAACAGAGATCAGAATTATTTGTTGAGAAAGTCAAACACTTCTTTAAAATCTGGTCTGAGATTGTTTTCTGATTTTTAACTGTCTTTAATGTGGACAGGCAAGCTTATATCGTATGATCTATAACACTTTTTATAATTTATTTACAATATACAGTAACGTAGGCCTATTTACTGCACCTTTTCGCCACACAGTGTAGAATCTGGTATGGAGTTTTAAGTATTGTATAACATAGCTCTGCCAATTTTATTTTTAAAAGTAGCTCTCAAATGAAAAAAGTTTGGAGACCCCTGGTGTAGATCATACAAAAAAATATATATGTTTGTTTTTAATAAACTAGTAAGAAATCTGACTGGCTGGTAATATTGGCAAAGTTAATAGGAACGGTTTCTAAAACGTGTATCTAGTTCAACAATAGGCTTCAATATTTGAGTAATTTTCATTAAGACAAAAGTAAAAAAAAATGTTTGATCCTTAAAACCTTGTGTCATTGATGTCATCAAAATCTCATGCCAACCTGCTACACAAAGTTGGAAACCCTGATACTGTTAGTTTATTAAAAAAATAACTGTATCATTGATCAGTTTCAAGAATGAAATTCTATGAATTTATGCATGTCAATGACCAAAGTATGTTTTTTAGGCCGAGAAGTCTATTAGATTGGGTTCAGGTTAAAAGAGAGATGGTGTGTTTGGTTTTATGTGTGAGGCACTAAATGTCCTCACTGCTCAAAGATTTCCTCACTAATCAGTCCTTCCAGAAAAATGCAGCTTTTTTGGTGATTGTAGAGGGCAAAAATCCTTGATTATGCGGCACGTTTTCTTAAAAAATGCGATGGAAAATGTGGGATATTTATGCAATTTTATGCTATAAAATTGCGGGAACTTGCAAAAACTGCGGTTTGATGAAAAAGAGAAAAAAAGCACTACATCACAGAAAGTGTTGGGAATATTTAAGTTCTCATCTTGTTTTATTGAAGACCTTAATAAACACATGGCTCAAATTTACAAAACATTGAGTCAAATTGAGTTACAAAAATTGAGTCAAGTTCTGTAGCTTTACAAAAAGAATATGCTACAACTTCTGAAAAAAATAATAAATAACTTCCTGTTTTACAGAGGTGGCTTTACAAAACAGACATTTGAGTGCTTCCAATGCACAAAGTGCAATCTCTTAAAATGAAAATTCTGTCATTAATGACTTCCCCTCATGTCGTTGGACACCCGTAAGACCTTTGTTCATCTTCGGAACACAAATTAAGATATTTTAGATGACTCCGTTGGCACAGTGAAAAATTATAAAGAGCAAGGAGAACCAAAATGTGGAAGGTGTGGACAAATCGAACAGCAGGAAAATTGCCCAGCAATTAAGACAACATGCAATAAATGTAAAAAGTGGGCCACTGGGAAAGAATGTGTCACAGCAAAGCAGTGAGATAAGTGACAGAGACTGTTGCACAAACACCATATTTCCTGGGTGCAGTTACAAATTGACAAAGAAATGATGAGCAGTGGACTGTGCAAATTTCCATTGGAATGACAGCAGTTAAATTTAAAATTGATACCGATGCGAATGCAAACATCATGTGAAGAAACATTCAGCTGGCTAAATCCCAGGAGAATGCTGGAGCCATCAAATGTTTCACTGTGTAGTCCTGGAGGTAAACTAGAGTGCTTGTTGAACGAAGCTGTGAAAACGAGAAAGATATGTTCTTCCAACAACAGAGGAGATAAAGGCAAACCTGAGTGGTGCAACAGTCTTCTCATCTTTGGATGCTGCCTCAGGCTTTTGACAGATATACCCCCGGGAAAGTAGCAAACTGGCCACTTTCATAACACCATTCAGAAGGTACTCTTCCTTTTGGCATCTCCAGTGCCCCGGAAATATTTCAACGAAAGATGACAGAAACGCTACAAGGGCTTGAAGGTATATCCGTGTATATGGATGATATATTGGTGTATGGAAACACCATGGAACAGCCCGACCAACAGCTTACTAAGGTGTTGGAGAGAATTGAGTCTGCTGGGTTGAAGTTAAATCGTGAAAAATGTCTGCTGAGACAACAGCAACTTCACTTCCTCGGTCAAAACTGGCATGAGGCCCTATCCTGAGAAGGTCAGAGCAGTCTGTGAGCTCTCACCTCCACGTATTGTTCAGGAAAACGTGTACTTGGAATGTTCAATTACCTGGGCAAGTACATGCCTAATCGTTCAACAGAAGGCAAACCACTATATGACCTGCTGAGGTCAACAACAGTGGACTTGGGCATATCCTCAGGAGGTGGCTTTCCAGCGCATTAAAGACATCCTTTCCACTTCTCCAGTTTTGAAATTCTACAATGTGGCTCTGCCTACCGCTGTTTCAGCTGGCGCTAGCAGCTATGGCATAGTGAAGTGTTACTGCAGCTGCATGATGGAGACTGGAAACCTGTGGCGTTGCTCACGCAGTTTATCTGAGCCTGAGTCCAGATATGCCCAGATTGAGAAAGAATGTCTGGTGAGTGTCTGGGCTTGTGAAAAATTACAAAGGTACCTGATTGGCCTTGAAAACTTCAAATTAGTGACGGATCACAAACCTTTAGTGCCTCTTATGAATAAGAAGGACTTGGACGATATTCCATTGCGATGTCAGAGACTACTTATGAGGCTTATGAGATTCAAACTGACTGCAGAACATGCTCCAGGAAAAACTTTGCTGGTGGCTGATACCTTATCACGAAGCCCGCTAGCATGCAGGGAAAACTCAACATACACTCTGATGTGGAGTGTTACATTGCTGCTGTTAGTGGAAGCATGCCCGCAAGCCCAACAAAACTTGAAGCCTTTAGGCCTGCTACAAAGGCCGACAACAACCTGCAAACTGTACTGAAGTATATCCAGTCAAGATGGCCAAATTTTGCAGACAAAACTCCAGTGGCAGTTCGACAGTTTTTCCCTTTCAAGAATGAGCTGTCTGAGCACAACGGAATACTGACAAGAGGAAGTCGTATGTTGATCCCAGATGTCATGAGAGCGGATATTCTAAACAGAATACACAATGGACATCAAGGTCGGACGAAGTGTAGGGAACACACTAATACATCTATGTGGTGGCCAGGCATCTAGTCTGAAATCAAACAAAAGGTTAAATCCTGTAGAACATGCCATGAAATGAAGCAGACACAGCAAAAGGAGCCTCTAATCCCAACCCCACTTCCAGACAGGCCTTGGAAAAAGCTAGCTATTGATTTGTGCGAGTATAACAAGCACACTTACCTTGTTGTGTCAGACTATTTTTCTCGATTTCTTGAGATCCTTCACATGCCAACATCCACCACCTCAGAAGTAGTTTTAAAAATGAAAGCACTATTTGCGAGGTTTGGCTGCCCTGATGAAATAGTCTCGGAAAATGGTTGTCAGTTTGTGAGTTCTGAGTTCCAAGAATTTGCAAAAGAAGTTGACTTTCTTCACATCACATCTAGTCCACACCATGCTCAAGGAAATGAACACGCAGAGAGAGGAGTGCAGATTGCTAAGCAAATTTTAAAACAGAAAGATCCTCTTCTGGCTCTGATGAGCTACAGGGCAACACCTTACATCACTACTGGCGTAAGCCCGGCTGAACTCCTTATGGGCAGAAAGATTAAAACAACACTTCCAATGCTTGTGAAAGATTCTAGAATCTACTGCCGCTTCAATATAATTATGTATGTATATGTATATATATATATATATATATATATATAATTATATCTAATTAAACCTCCTAGTGACTTTAACTGTTCCACCACTGAGCAGTGTAATGCATTTCTTAATCATTTTTCAACTAAAACTGAGAAGATCTATAATGCTATTGCCTGTGAGGACGCTGAGGCCTGAGCTTGTTGAGGTGCATCCTCCAAATCTCTCTGGTATTGTTTTTTCAAGTTTCAGTGCTGTTGACTCTGATTTAATTTCTAAACTTGTCTTGTCAATGAATTCTATTACTTGCATACTTGATCCATTCCCTACGACTGTTTTAAAAAATTGTCTGCCTGCCATTTTACCCCACATCATTACTATTGTAAATGTTTCACTCAATTCAGGGAATGTCACTTCTGCTTTAAAAATAGCCGCAGTTAAGCCTGTTCTCAAAAAAGCTGGGAGCGATATCACCGATTTGTCAAACTATCAACCCATTTCTAATCTACCTTTCCTGGCAAAAAAGTGCTTGAGCGTGTGGTTCAAATAGCCTATTAGAACGATTTCAATCTGGGTTTAGATCTGGACACAGTACAGAGACTGCTCTTGTCAGGGTTCTCAATGATCTCCTTGCTATAGCTGACTCCAGGGCTTGTGGCATTCTGGTCATGTTAGACCTGAATGCTGCATTCGATACAATATGTCATAGTATATTATTGGACAGATTACATAAGTGGATCGGTCTGTCTGGAACTGTGTTAAACTGGTTTAAATCTTACCTCTCAGATCGTTCCCAATTTGTCTACCTAGGTTCGAACAGATTTCAGACTGTTCCTCTGTGTCAGGGTGTCCCTCAGGGGTCAGTGTTGGGTCCTGTTTTATTTAGTGTTTATATTTTGCCTCTCGGGCAGATCATTCGGAAGTATGAGCTTTCACTGCTACGCAGACGACACCCAGATTTATATCAGCTCTCAGCCGGATCTTAATTCTTCCTCCTCAAAAAGTTTCTGACTGTTTGCTGGAAATTAAAGGGTGGATGGAACTCAACTTTCTAAAACTAAAGTGCTCCAAAACTGAAGTCTTATTAATTGCCACTCCTTTGAATGTCAGTAAATGTAATGATTTTAAAATCTCAGTAGACAATACTCAATTGTCCTTTTCTGATCAGGTTCGAAATTTGGGCGTGATTTTTGATGCCCAGCTAACTTTTAATTCACATTTTAAAAATATAACGAAGGTTGCTTTTTTCCATCTGAGGAACATTGCATGTATTAGACCGTTTCTCTCTAGGCCTGATGCAGAGAGGCTTATCCATGCCTTTATCACGTCAAGGCTTGATTATTGTAACGCTCTGTTTGCTGGATTATCAGGAGGTTTGCTGGTTTCCCGAGCACCGTTTTCTACTTTACCAAAGTAAATTATGCAAACTCCTAGGGGTGTAACGATTCATCTACTACATCGATGTATCGATTTATTTTCCTATGATCTAACTACATCGATCTGTGCTCGGCAAGTTGGCCTTCCGGACGACATATATCGATCTAACATCGTTTTAAAAGGTAATCAATTGATTGTATCGATCATAGGAAATAACGCATTGGATTTAAGCACGTCAGACTTTATATGGATGTTTTTTCTTAGCACTTTTAATGATAAAGGCGTTAACCGTTACTCGATTCAGTCTGCCTATCTGTGACATCATCGCAACGCACCAGCAGCAGCGCTCATTGAAATGAATGGGATCGTGTCGCTTTGTCGCTGCGTGTCGCTGGCGGTGTGAACGGGGCTTGAGAAAACAAAACATAGCATGACGGATGGCAGAGGAGAAGCCAACGAGCGAGAAATTATCAAGCCACCAGGAGAAAGTGCTACCTGTACTTTCAACCCTTGCTTGTTACCTGTGCATTCCTGGCACCAGTGTGCCAGCAGAGCGAGTTTTTAGTACTGCTGGCGACATAGTGAACGCACAGAGAAGTGTTCTGAGGTCAGATCATGGTGATATTTTTGAAAAAGAAATCTGTAGAGTCATTGAAGAGTAGTTGGTTACATTTTATCTTTTGTTAAATATTGTTTGTTTATTAAACTGAGAGTAGTAGCAGGCCAGTTTATTCAATCTGAAGAAATGTTGGTTGCACTTTATTTTTGATATTAATATTGTATTTGTATTATTTTAATGTTGAAAAACAACAGCAAAAGTAGCAGGTAAACTTACTATTAATTAAACCTGAAGAGAAGTTAGTTGCACTTTATTTTTTATACTAATATTGTAATATTTTTATGTTGGAAAACAAAAGCAGAAGTAGCAGATTAACCTACTGTTGAAATGTTGGTTGCACTTACTGTGCTTTTATTGAATATGTATTGAATATTGAAAATGAGAGCAGAAAAGGTTATCTTCCTGTTAATTCAACCTAAACTGTTGGTTGCACTTTATTCAAATAAAATTTTAATGCATTTGCCATTAATTGTTGTTTACTTGTTTGTTTATATCCATAATTAATTGATATACCGGATTCCCTTACAAGAAACAACAGGAATCTTGGAAACTTCACCTGCACTGACCAGTATCCAGATATTTATTTCAGTCACACAATTTTTGGCTAAAAAGTTACTGAATCGATTTCAAGTCACTGAATCGTTTCGGATCGTATCGTTCTAAATTAACCAATATCGTCCTTGAATCGTATCGACAACCTCAAATCGTGATACGAATCGTATCGTTGTTAAAACGAATCGTTACACCCCTACAAACTCCTAATTAAAAGCAAACAAGGAAGAAACATGCATAATCCCCTGTGAGAGACGTAAATTAAGATTTTGGAAAATAAATAAGAGATTCCATGTCCAGTAGAATAAAATGGAGTAAGCCTATTGTTAAATTAATGGGAAATTGGGTGACCCAACCCGCAAAACGTAGGCAAAGCTTAAATTTGTCTCAGCTCAAAAAGCCTATACCTCTCTCGTTCGGCATGAATATATGTTTCCATGGCTGCGATGTAATATTTAATTGCGAACCTAATATTTATTTTGGAAATAAAGGTTTGGGTCATAATATTCACGTAAAACAGCTTCACAAAAAAAGTGTTTTGGCCGACCAGCGCAGGGGATACCATGCACAGCCCTCTCACTGGGTGACAAACTATTGTAATATGCGGACAACATTTTGAAAATAACATCTAATAATCTATAATTAGTCATCTATAAATATAATCTATAAATAATCTATAATCTTTTTAAATCGAACGATTTTGTACCATATCCATGTAATTTTCTATACGTAAATGCCATCTCCCCTTGGTTTTCTGCAACCTATCTGTGCACGCATCCTGTATGTTTACAAACAGTAAATTGGTCTATAGCGCCCCATAGAAACAGTTGCTAATGAGGCATCTACGTATCCATATCTATGGTATGGGGTCTCTGTGGAACAAGGCTGGGTGTTTGCAAATTTCTAAATTTGTGGGTGTTTTCAAACTTATGATGGGTGTTTATACATCCCACAATCACCTTCACCCTACCCCACCCCTGAACCCTACCCACACTGTGAATTGGGCAAATCAGGTAATGCAGTGGAAAACGCCCTCTATTTATTGCCCACTGATCTGGTTACTATCCTGCAGAGACCTATACTTGAGTCTATGGCATAAGAAGGGTAGGCTAGATCTGTTTAGGATTTAAAAGGTAGGCTAATGCACACACACACACACACACACACACACACACACACACACACACACACACACACACACACACACACACACACACACACATATATATATACATATATACACTCACCTAAAGGATTATTAGGAACACCAAACTAATACAGTGTTTGACCCCCTTTCGCCTTCAGAACTGCCTTAATTCTAAGTGGCATTGATTCAACAAGGTGCTGAAAGCATTCTTTAGAAATGTTGGGCCATATTGATAGGATAGCATCTTGCAGTTGATGGAGATTTGTGGGATGCACATTGAGCGCACAAAGCTCCCGTTTCACCACATCCCAAAGATAGCCATTTTAGTACAGTGAACTCATTGTCATGTTCAAGAAACCAATTTGAAATGATTCAAGCTTTGTGACATGGTACATCATCCTGCTGGAAGTAGCCATCAGAGGATGATGGTCATAAAGGGATGGACATGGTCAGAAACAATGCTCAGGTAGGCTGTGGCATTTAAACGATGCCCAATTGGCACTAAGGGCCTAAAGTGTGCCAAGAAACATCCCCCACACCATTACACCACCACCAGCCTGCACAGTGGTAACAAGGCATGATGGATCCAAGTTTATGCCAAATTCTGACTCTACCATCTGAATGTCTCAACAGAAATCGAGACTCATCAGACCAGGCAACATTTTTCCAGTCTTCAACTGTCCAATTTTGGTGAGCTTGTGCAAATTGTAGCCTCTTTTTCCTATTTGTAGTGGAGATGAGTGGTACCCGGTGGGGTCTTCTGCTGTTGTAGCCCATCCGCCTCAAGGTTGTGCATGTTGTGGCTTCACAAATGCTTTGCTGCATATCTCGGTTGTAACGAGTGGTTATTTCAGTCAAAGTTGCTCTTCTATCAGCTTGAATCAGTCGGCCCATTCTCCTCTGACCTCTAGCATCAACAAGGCATTTTCGCCCACAGGACTGCCGCATACTGGATGTTTTTCCTTTTCACACCATACTTTGTAAACCATAGAAATGGTTGTGCATGAAAATCCCAGTAACTGAGCAGATTGTGAAATACTCAGACCGGCCCGTCTGGCACCAACAACCATGCCACGCTCAAAATTGCTTAAATCACCTTTCTTTCCCATTCTGACATTCAGAGTTCAGGAGATTGTCTTGACCAGGACCACACCCCTAAATGCATTGAAGCAACTGCCATGTGATCAGTTGATTAGATAATTGCATTAATGAGAAATTGAACAGGTGTTCTTCCTAATAATCCTTTAGGTGAGTATATATATATATATATATATATATTTTTTTTGTATTATTATATACATTTCATTATATACATCATTGATTTAATTATTTAGTTCTTCTAATTCCATCAATGGTTGCCAGTTGCAAGTTACCAGTCACTGAAAACAATTTATTATGCAGTGATACTATGGTAGTATGGTTTACAGTTCTGCGAATAAAACTTTGCTTAAAAAAATATAAGTAATACAAAATCAGGCCTTGCAAATTTGTTGTGGAGCATTTAGATCTCCTGTAATATCACTGCAAGTTGAATTGGGAGAATTACCGTTGGAACAACGCAGACTTCTATTGAGGATGAGGTACTGGTCTGGTGTATGTGGACATCTGGAAAGTCATCCAGTAAAAATACTTCTGAAGGAGTGTTGGGAGTATGAACACAAAGAAATAGCAAGCTTTGGTTAGGTAGTAAGGAAGGAGGCAAACAGCTTGGGATTTAAAAAATATTTAATAGCCCCTTCTGTTCCAATACCAGCAATTTTGGGAGTATTGCTTGACTCCACGTTATCTTTTGACTCACATATTGGTCAGACAGTTAAGTCATGCTTTTTCCACCTGTGAAATATTGTTTGTATCCGCCGATCCCTCAACTTTAACGATGCTGAAATGGTTATTCACGCTTTTATAACCTCCAGATTAGACTACTGTAACGCCTTATACAGCGGCTTACCAATCGCCTTCAAATGGTGCAAAACTCTGCTGCTCAAGCCCTAACATTTAATAAAAAATCTATACACATCACTCCCATCCTCAACCAACTTCACTGGCTTTCTGTGGCCGGTCACAACCAGTTTAAACTGTTAGTTTTAGTCTATAAAGCCAGTCATGGCCCTGCACCACAACATCTTACTGAGTTAGTTCAACCATATGTTCCTGCCCGGACCCTCAGATCCAGCAATGAAAACCTGCTTGTCATACCCAAGTTAAAACGCTCTACTGTGCAAGGAGGAAGGGCTTTTAGTGTTATTGGCCCTAAATTATGGAATAAGCTGCCCTCGACTATCCGTAACACACCTATACTCTCCAGATTTTTAAATCCCAACTTAAAACTCATCTTTTTTCTCTGTGCAGTAAATAATTATCTTTCTCTCACCGCCTCTGCCTTCAAGTGATCTCACACCTCTTCATGTTATGCTACATGACTAGTTACTGTTAATTGTTCTCTTTGATTAAATAACTTCTTTGTTGTTGTTGGAGTTATTTGTTGTACACCTGCTTGTTTATTTGCTATAATGAACAGGACTGTCTGATTGTAATTGATTGTACTCTTGTACTCCATTGTGAAGTGACCTTGTGTTCTTGAAAGCCGCTATAAAAAATAAACATTGTATTATTATTATTATTATTATTATAATTCCCCCTTGGATGTTTCCTATGCCATTAATTGACTTACAAATGCATAAGGAAATAAGTAAACCAATAGCCATACTGAGTTAGTAGTTAAACAGTATGTAAATCGAGAGTATTATTCAGTATTACAGGTATGGGTCAAAGGAGCCAGAGTCTGGTAGAACTGCAGCAGTTCATTCCTAAATTTAATATAAAAATTGCAAAAAGAATATCGGATCATGTATCAGTATTTACTACTGAATTACTAGCTATCATATTAGCACTACAGTGGATTGAAGAAGTTCAACCAAGAACTGTGATATGTCAGTCTGATTCAATGGCTGCTCTCACTAGCCTTTTGAGTGGAAAATCTGAATCTCGGCAAGATTTAATATTTGAAGTTTTGCAATGTTTTTTTAGAGCAAGGCAGTTAGGAGTATTCTTCCTCTGGGTGCCAGCACATGTGGGTGTGGATGGTAATGAGGAGGTAGACCAGCTGGCAAAGAAAGCATTAAATCATCCACAAATAGAAATGAATGTACCTCTAAGTAAATCAGAAATCAAGAGATTAATAGCAATTGAAATTAGTAAAAGATGGCAAAAGGAATAGTGACTCTAAAGGAAGATATCTTTATCAAATTCAGAAACGGGTTGGAAATGAGAGGAAAATATATGGAAATAGGAACTAATATAGGCCTATAACTATTACAAGGTTAAGAATTGGTCACACTGCACTCAATTCTTTATAAAATAGGGAAGCATAGAATAGGAAACTGTGATAATTGCGGGGATTCAGAAACAGTACAGCATATTATTTTAGAATGTGCTGCATATGAAAGGGAGAGACAACAGTTAATTCAAGAGTTACGATGGATGGGAGTTGATAAAATTTCAATAAAAGTATTGTTAGGAAATGGGTCAAGACAATCAAGAAATAATGAGTTAATATTTAAATATCCAAATAAAACAGGAATAATGAATATAAATTAATTTCTTTCTGTCCTTTTATTTTGTTGATTGTTTCTTTTCATTTCTTCCAAAGCCAAGTATACTCCACACTCCAGATCAGTAGGTGGCGGTAATGCCCCATTTATGTTGGTCTGCCAATCCGCCATTAAACACCAGAAGAAGAAGACGAAGAGGCAGAAGCAGAAGAACTTTTCATCACGATGGCACGGCGGGCGCGAAAGCGAGCTCTCCGGGAGAACATGGACAGTGAGGAAGAGTGCACCTTTTCCTCGGAAGAAGAGGAAGACTTTGAAGATGAACGCTTGCATTTTGAGGAGCGCTTTGATCCAGTGGAGGATACCAACAAGTGAGTTATTTTTACCTTCGTTCTGAGTTCCCACATAACGTTACTCGTATAACGTTAGCTGTTTCTATAAGGCTTATAGACTGAATTCAACCGGTTTATTAGTGGAATGCGTTATACGATTTGTACAATCTCGTTTTCTATGGTTAAAATAAAATAAATAATGTTTATACTGTACGCCACTGAAATATTGACAACGATATGTGTTACTGTGAAAGCCTGCCTCATTGAATACATTTAAAGTGTCATTGTTTAATTTCTTTTATAAATTGTTCGCAATTTGGTTTAGCTTTAGTCAATATCTTTACTTGAGTATGACGTTTCTCCAAATAAAATAAAAAGGTATGTAATTAAATTCAATAGTATTGTGTACAAAAATGTAATTATTTAAGTTAAATAACGTGACACACTTCGATTTGTGTTAATGTTCCCAAACATAGAAGGGTGATTCTTCAACTACCGGCTCTTTTGGCCTTGTGAACTTGAGGGGAAAAAAAGTGTTCAAATCAAAATTGTCACAGTCTAACAGTTAAATATAACTAGTCTAGTTTAATGATCCATAAGAGAACGCACTTACATTATAAGACAAATTGGTGTTTTTTGACATATTTTCCGATCCGCACTGAACAAATGTAATTTCCATCACATGTAAATATTTGATTATTATTTAAAATTATTATGATATACATCATTTCTTAACAGTGTAAGACTACTTTCACACATAGTTTTACCAATTTATACCTATATTGCAATTACCATAGATTTGTGGATTAAGTAAATTAATTGTCATGAGGCCCAAACACAAAGCTTACATCCACCACAACCTGAAATATAATATTGCATTAGTTAGATGCATTTCAGAAAAATAACTACTTGTGTTATTACATTAAGTGGAACATTATCCCATAAACTATGCAGAAATTTTGAATGAGTGATTACAATTTTGTACATAATTTTTTTAAAAGTTATGAGGTGGTGGAAATGACTGAGTGTTGTGGAAATGACAATGAATGGACGTCCATATAGAAAAACAGAAACAAATGATTTGAAACCCATTTAACAAATCATTAATCATTAGTCTGTTTGGTTCCATAACCAGATGAACAGTTACTGTCTTACTGTAAACAACTTTAACCACAAATAGTCACATGAAAAATGTAATCTTAAAAATAGATGAAAAGGCATTTCAACAAATATATATTTGGATAAATACATTAGCGTTGTACATTTCAATAAATAAAATATTCATATGTAGCCACTCAATCTATGAATTGCATCTTGTAAGCATAAATGTCATTTGTCAGAATCCTACAGTATTTTGTAAAAAAATCCAAGCTAGTGTTACAGATTAGCTATGAATTGGTAGCAAGCATTGCATGCATGCAAAATACATCTCGTTGTGTTAAAAAAATTACATTATTTACAAACTCATTTGATGTTACGCCATGTTTGAAATTGACATACAATAAAAATATTTTCATTTCAAGCAATGTTTAACTTGAGTTTTCTTCTCCAAGTTGCTGAAGAAATTTAAAATCTCCTCCATGTCAGACATGTGCTGTGATGTCATTGTTCATCTCCATAGAAACTACCCAAACAATCTTTCAAAAAAAC
The DNA here is from genome assembly GCF_949357685.1 of Gobio gobio. NCBI lineage: Eukaryota > Metazoa > Chordata > Actinopteri > Cypriniformes > Gobionidae > Gobio > Gobio gobio. The sequence continues at coordinate 32,346,980 of NC_137121.1, read as the reverse complement.
GTTTTAAAGGGACATTACAGCGTTGTGGTGGAAATGACAGCAATACTGTGGGACAACTACATTTTGTATATAAAATCACATTAATAGTTGTCTGACCTTAAAAACCTCAATTATGTTTTGATTATTTTACTGATACTTTATTCAGTCATATTTAAAAAAATAGATGAATAATTTTTTTACACTTATTTTTCATTATTGAAGATCAGAAGTCTGGGTGAGGGACAAGCACAAAACAGCAATATTTGCATGTATAATGTTTAAAAAGGTGAAAAAATCATTATAGACTACTGGTAAAAAGTTCTTAATGTACTTTCATTGTAAATTTAACTATGAAAGTGTGAATTTTTAAAAATTAAATGTTTTTTATAAAATATGATCAAAGGACATGAAAGTGCCCATAGTCTAAGAATTGCCCAGAAATGAAATTAGAGACGTCCGTCCGAAATATTGTTGGACAAATTGAAAAGATGATTATTACTACAAAAATCACAGGAGTTTTCCATATACCGGTTAAACGTTAAACTAATTAATTAACAGGTTACGGTTACGGTGGGTTGATATGGAAATAGGAACAAATATATAACTTATATAATTTTATTTATTATGGGCAGCATATATCTGCTGCAAATGCGACCGGGTTCCCCTCCGTCCCAAACACATATGCATAATAACACGCCTTGTATAGGTAGTTTACATGATTAAAGTAACATTAAAGTTAAGATATGCCTCTAGCTTTAATCATTTAAATGTGTCTTTGAAGTTTGGGCAAAAACTTCTGGCAGCTTTAGTCATTGTTTATGCACATGTATATCTTCAAAATAGACGACTAATTATACATTAACACTAGGGGTGGTTAATCTGTCTGATTTCCCGATTCGATTCGATTACGATTATTGAAGTCCCGATTCGATTACAGTCGATTTCCGATTATTAACGATTCTCGATTAGTGATTATTGATTTTCCATTTCACAACAGTAAACGAAAATACACTACAAAGTGATTGCAGTATAAAAAAAAGTCAGCTACTGAATTACTTAACTCTTTTATTGAGTAACAACAACTCAAAGCACTTGTCGTGTAGTGTCTTGTATTTACACAGAAATGAATACATCACATTGTGTTGTGACTCATCAAGTTGAACTAAACAATAACAAATAAATGAAAGGCTTATTTCCTTTAGGAAGTAGATCAGAACCAACATACTGTAGAAATTGGACAATTTTCTTCTAGAAAGACAACGTGTTCAGGTGGAGGAAGACTGCAGGTTGCAGTCGAAACATGTCAAGGTAAAGAAGTTTTTTTCTCCACCTAAACACCTTGTCTTTCTAGAAGAAAATTGTCCAATTTAATCATTAAGAAGACAAAATTAACATTTTTGAACAACTTACTGTAGCTTCAGCTTATATACTGTACTGTAGAACACAGTGACAAAATGTCATTATGTCAAGAGTGTGCGTGATGGTTCCGTGAGCGGGAGCCGCGGGTCGGTGCGGCGGAGCGCGGGACTCGAGCCCGGGGAGATCAGACGGGCCTGTCCGGTAAACACATCCCGTTATCAGACATCTGTGCTGCTTTAGTGTGGCGTTGTGTGTGTTTCCAGCATCAGTCCGGCTGTGTGTGTGTGTGTGTGATCCGCTCATCGCGTCCTCAGGATCGCCTTTATTCCCGCGAATGTGCGCGTCGATGTGTGTCGCGCTCGCTCATCTGACGCGCTCATAAATCTGCGGATTGAAGGCGTTTTTTCGGTGTTTGTGCGCGAATCTGAGCCGTGCTAACGCGCTAATGTGCCTGCGCTCCAGAGGAGGCGAGGCCGGAGGATTTCTAGAGTGTTCCCTCAGAATCATCTCAGCATTATCGACAGATTTACAGATTTCATCTAATGAACACACACACACACAAGGTGGTAGTGTCAGGTTTAGATAAATCGATTTTTGAAAATTTAATTATCGATTCATACTCGTCCATAACATACTCGCGATTAATCGATAATCGATTTTTTTCACCACCCCTAATTAACACTATGCTGAAAGCTTCTGTATGTGAACCTTTTGCAGATAAATACAAGTGCATTTTCGTTTACTATTGACACAAATCAATAAGTAAATCATACTCTTAACTTTAATGTTACTTTAATCATGTAAACTATCTATACAAAGCATGTTATTACGCATATGTGTTTGGGACAGAGGGGAACCCGGTCGCATTTGCTGCAGATATATGCTACCCATAATAAATAAAAGTACAAGACATAGGCTACTGGGGTCGGAGAAGAACACCGGAAAATGTGACCGAATGGACAATATTCGTCTGTATTTACAATACACACGCCACGGTTCAGCTGCGCGAGACAAACACTGGCAGTGTGAAAGCCCAACGGGCGCGCGCGGCTCCCGCTCTCCACGTGCACAGCTTCTGCTCTGTAACTCTGGTTTCACACTGCACGCGGTGGCAGAGCAAACAAAGCAGTTTTATTCGGCTTCTGTTTAAAGTACTCCCACACTTTTGAATGTCGCGGTCTTGCTTTATATGATAAATTATAATTTTCACTATGCCCGGGAGCAGAAGCCGCCATTATTCTAGATCTTCTGTTCTATTCTAGAACGTAAATAATGTGACGTCGACGCCTTTCACGCATGGCGACGTATTTTCGTAGTCGATGACGTCGATGCCATCGATGACGTCGACACGTCGTTGCAGCCCTATATTCCTGTGATCAAAGCTGAATTTTCAGCATCATTACTCCAGTCTTCAATGTCACATGATCCAGTGTTTTGGGAAACTAGTGGGTGGACCTCGGTCCCTCTAGAGGGCTCCGGGGCATTCCCCTCCGGAAGAGAATTTTGTGCATTTTAATTTTAAATTCATCAATCTGGTCCATTTTTAGAGTTACAAATGAAGAGCTCAACCCATATTCAAAATCTGCAAAAGGAGTGTGTGTGTCCAGAAATGGGAGGATATGGGATAGGGATGGGAATTTTTGTCAATTTCTCATTTCGATCATCGATAGGTCTCAAAAACGAGTACTCAAGTAATTGGGGGGCGGGGCTTGTGTGTGGGGGGGTGGGGCGTCTCCGTCATAGAGATATGAAACTATTTTAAGAGTAACGAAAATTAATGTTGACAAATACAAACATCACATGTCTATGAAAACATGAACATATGACTAGAAAAAAGAACTGCTAGATGATGCATAAATGGTTATTTTGTTTATAGATGTTTAAAAAAAAAAACGTATCAAATAACCCAATCAATCATATCATTGTAATTGAACTGAAACCGTAAATAAACAGCACCCTACATAGCTTTGCTAGCAGGTTAATAAACTCAACCAAACGCACCCTATATTAGTTTAATCAGTGTACCTACTTGCATCAGCACAAAAGGGCGCGAATGCGCATGTGAACTTGGTCGTGCTAGTTTTTACACATTTTGAATGCGCTCTTCCCTTAACAACAACGCCGATACACGGGCAACTAAAGCACAGATAATTTACAACACTATTACAATTGTGTTCTCATTATAATGTTATGTACATGACAGATTGGCTCTGCACATCTTGCACTTAATTTTATTTTTCCTGATCAAAGTGACAGATCTCACTGCGTGTTTTCGAAGGCATAATGAGAAACAACTTTAAATATGAGAACGAAATAACGTTGCTGCGTTAATATCATCAATGCTTTTGAAAGAGAAATAGCCTATCTAAAAAGAATATAACCGTCTCAAATAACCCAGAGTCGATAATGTCGGGCATTGCATGTGAGCTGAAACTGAAGAGAAGGAACACCAGTTGGTAACGGCAGCGCTTTACTAGCTGGTTATTAAACTCAACCAAACGTGTCCATATGAGATGAATCAGATATAGACAACATAAAAGTAATCTTACTACTTGCATCTGCAGAAAAGGACGCGGATGCGCACATGAACTTCACCGCGCTTGTGGATTTCCTGATACACGGGGAACTAAAGCACAGATAATTTACAACATTCTATTACAATCTTGTTTTCATTATAATGCGATGTATATGACAGATTAGCGCTGCACATCTTGCACTTACCTGTATTTCATGATCACAGTGATTCCAGGCATCACTGCAGTGCGCGCTTCAGTTTCACTTTATTTCGCCTGTCTGGAAGGCTGTCTAACGCTATCCAATCAAACCTCAGTTACCGCCAAAAATGCCGCAATAACCAATCAGAAAGATAGACAAATATATATTTTTAAGTCAGGGCGATCATCGTTTTCATGATCGATCGTCGCTGTCACGTTCGAGTACTCTATCATCCCATATTAGGGATGGGCAACAGTGATTATTTCATGCTTACATTTGCTACATAACACAATATTTTGTAGTCCAGAGTAGGGCTGCACGATATGAGGAAAAGCTGCGATGTGCGATAACATTGTTTAATATTGCAATGACGATATGACTTGCGATAAATATTCAAATGTGAATGTTAGCTATACTGTTCCCATGTCTTAGTGCTTTAATAGGTCGTGTTCAGTGTTGGGCAGAAACGGAATACATGTACCGGCACGTATTCAGAATACATATTATGAGTAACTGTATTCTGTTACAGTTACAATTTAAATAGTTGATATTTAGAATACAGTACATTGTTGAAATCAATGGATAACATTAACGATACTTTTCTGTTTCATGAGTTTATTTACTCTCTAAATAAATTAAGGCAACTCAATGCATTTCTCAGAACGCCCCAATATGAAAACGAAAAAATGCACGGTTTGCGTGATCAGTCGGAAGAGGAGCGGGAGCTAGAGGTAGAAATGGAGCCAGAACAACAGAGCCAGGGCAAGAATGCGTTTCTATCTTGGAAATTCAAACAGCATTTCATATTAAAGAAAAAAAGAGAAGGGAGAACGAAATATAACACGGCAGTGCAACTGCGGTGGCGGATACACACGCCTAGGCCTATATAGCCTATATATATTTTTGGCTATATTATATATATAAATTCGTTATATATTCGTTAAATATATTATTTGTTTATATTTTTTATTTTCAAAATGTAGGCTATTTAATTGAGGTACTCAATTTAATTGAGATTGAGTACCTCAATTAAATAGCCTACATTTAGAAAATAAAAAAATATAAGGCTCAAACATGCGTGTTTATTTTAGTAGGCCTACTTCCGTCAGTGAAACAACATACTACAGCCTGTAAAAAATTTGAATAAATATCTGTAAATAATCGAAATATAAATAATATAAGTTAAATATTAGTTAAAGAAAAAATTTGTTTATATTTCCCCATTAACGTGCGTCATATGCCTTTGCGCTGAAAGGGATGACACGAGCAGGAAAGAAGCATCGTTTTCTAATATCTTTATGTTTTCTCCTGATGTTCCAAAACTGATAGGCTACTTGTAGTAAAATGTGAAGAACGAAATTATCTTCCGCAGGGTCAAGAACTTAAGATTTGTTTGATTATGCGCTGTGAGAGAAAGCGAAACTAAAAATCTCCGGCGTGAAATGCGCTATACCTACACATAAACTTGACCAAGTCTAATAGCAAGCACAAACTGTGTTAAATAAAGTAAAGTTTGAAGTAAAATGTATCTGTCCTACTCCGTTTTCTACTTTACCACAGTAAATGATGCGAATAATAGCCTAGGGCCTACTCCTAAATAGCCTACATCAAACAAGGAAGAAACTGTGAGAGACGTAAAAGAGGATTTGGGAAAATAAATAAGAGATTCCATGTCCAGTAGAATAAAATGGAGTAGGCCTAAGCCTATTGTTAAATTCATGGAAAATCGTGTGACCAGATAGCAAAACGCAAGCAAACTTAAATTTAGCTCACCACACAAAGCCTTCCTCTCTCGTACGGCCTGAATCCATATGTTTCCATGGCTGTGATATAACATTTAACTGCGAACCTATTATTTATTTTGTAAATAAAGTTTTGTGCTTCACTCGTGTCATAATATTCACGTAAAACAGCTTCACATACAAAAAATAAAAAGTGTTTTGGCCGACCACCGCCGGTGCTCCTGCTTAGTTGACGTGCAACTTTACATTCTCCTATGCGCTGATTTACCAGCCCAAGAGCCGTTGGCCCCGTTTGACGTTAGCTAAATATTTTATAATTTAAGCAGGATTTGATGGCCGCATTCCTACACTTATAAAATGCAATTCAATGTGGAAGTAATCCAAGTATTCAGAATACGCTACTTAGATTGGCGCATGTAAACTGTTTTCCCTTATTCATCATATCAGGCTGTGTGTTGCGATGTGTTCATCGCGCGAGTTCATATCGCGATGGCGATGAAAATTCGATGTATCGTTCAGCCCTAGTCCAGAGATTCTTTGTTAGTGAATAAATACATAGATCCACTGTGTATAGTTTATTTATTTTCTCATTAAAACCAAAGATGTTAATCAGTGATTGTATATCAAGAACAGGGACACACTTTTGTGATTTCAACGGAACGCATAAAGTCTCCGCAACAGCGCTTGTCTGTGCATGAGCCACTGATACTGAAAACAGCGGCCACAAGCACTCTGCATGATTTCAAAAACACATTCCAGAGCCAGAACGCATCTTATTTACCTCTACTAATCAACTAGAGATGCTTAATTTGTATTAGATCAGGGCTCTAGAGTGCGACCAAAATTTGTAAACGTGCGACTAAAATTTTTCCTAGGTCGCACCAGTGCACCTAACGTCATTGCATGCACTCAGTCAAAGGAGAGGCACAGGAGAGACAGCTGTCACTGAACTCACACACTCATGGTTGGATCGTGTCGTGGTCTAAACCAATCAGAGACAGAGATGGGGCAGGTCTTTGCCTCTGATTGGCTGTGGTCCAGATATTCCTGCTCGGCGCTGTGTGTGTGATTGAAATTGCGACCAGGGGCCCGTTCTTCGTACGTTGCTTATTACATCTGAGATGATTTGACAGATCTTTTAATCGTGATAACTGATCTCTGGCTAATTTGGTTCTTCAAACGAATTTGCGGATTGGATTAAAATATCTGGATTAAATGATCTAAGATCACTGCGCGTTCTTGTGTTCCCTGAAGAGGGCAGATGCATCGATACTCGAAACCACGATCAGCAATGCCGCGATTGGCTGGCGTCAAGACAGCAACGTAATGACATCATATAATTAAAAAAGCCACCTGGCAAAAAACTTGACAAATTATACAATAAAAACCCCACGAATTTCTGGACCTTTATAAGGAAACAGCCAAACCCCCAAACCAACATAAGTTATTATAGATAAATGATAAATGTTTTTTTGTTTTTTTAACATGATTACCAATTATTTATATTCACGATTTTATACAGTATTTGTACACCCTTTACATTTTTATTTCAATGTTGTAATTTAATTTTTAATTCAATTTGGAGCAGATTTGTAACCTGACAGTATTAAAGTTTCTTAAGGGTCAAGATCAAATTATCTGCATCTCTTGCGCTGCATCAAGCCACTCCCATATATCTGTGATCACTTAAATTAATGCACGGCTCAGAGTAACTGTACAACATGTGTAAACCGCCAATAAAATTATAAAGTAATTATTCCATCACAAAATAAATCGCTCAATCAAGTGGCTGTGTCTATATTATTATATACAACATTATAATATGATATACATTCTCATATGCGTATAAAATATAACATTTTTATATTATTATTATTATTATTATTATTATTATTATTTAAAATTATTATTATTGCCCCTGGTTCAGTAATGAACTATTGTAATAAAGTAGCAGTGGCTGGGACAGATTTTAAGTATCACCTCAAGATGAAATCTAATCCTGTTTACATGAAATAAGCCTGCTCATGAGCAGGTTTAAGCTTACGGACCTGTTACTATGACAGCAAGTCCAGGATGAGCTTCGAAGAACCAAACAATCCGAGATCATGTCAAATCGTCAACAATCAAATCCAGCTAACTGAGTTAGCGACGTACGAAGAACGGGCCCCTGAGCAGCACCAGAGAATCAGTTACGGCAATCAGCATCAGCAAACTAAACGCGACGCTGAAACAGTTTGTGAGTCCATTTCACTGAAGGTGTGTGTGTGAGCGAGCGTGTGTGTGTGTGTGTGTGTGTGTGTGAGAGAGAGAATGAACGTGAAACTACTTAATTGTCATGACAACCGCCTGTCAGTGTCAGCTCAGGTGGCGCGAGAATCAAAACATCTAGGAATAGCGCCGTATGTTTTAGGCATATTAAAAACAGTCTAACGTTACATAAAGTGAAATAAGTCCTGTAACTTACTCACATCGTCCAGCAAACCACCAAAACAAATCTTTGTGTGTAATCATTTGGCGGTCGCCATTTGTAATCTTCCTTTGAAGAAACTGGCAGAGCGCGCTGCAACATTTCCCTCAGATACAGTAAATGCTTAACCCAGTCGGTGTCACTACTGTGATTGTGCATTGTTATATTATATTCCAAAAATAATCTCTTTGAGAATGATATTTGCTGATATATCTACTGTCCTACCTGAAACGCTAACGTTAGTATCATTGTTAATTTGTTGTGCCTGCTGCAAAGTTACTTTCTGGCTCTTTGAAAAAATGTTCGACCACGTTTAATCCTGCGGTGATCTACCCGTAATAATTCATAATTTCATTATAGCATGTGTTACAGCTGGCACAATTTTATTAAGAAATATAAACAACTATAGGCTACCGTAGCCTACAATAGCCCATCAGTAAAGTTACCACATAATTATGACAATCATCAAAGTGTTTTATTATTTCATTATTTTTTAAATTAAGTTATAACACTTTGTTTAAACTGTAGTTTTAAAATAGTAATGTTCAAAGCATTGTTTCCCTTGATTTTAATTCAAGTGTAACTGCATATATTATGTTATTCATTTAAATAATATATATATGAATATATATGGAGTGTGATAAAAAGATGACCTTGAAATTGTGGCGTTCAAGGCAACGCGAGCCGGGGGAAATTATTAATATTAGCCATATATTGTAAAACAAATGCACTGAAAAATAAATAATTCGTTTTTTCATAAAAGCTTGAATGCAGTTTCCATCAAAATAAAAGCTCACGGGTTTATCCCTTTCAAGTATAGAATTTATGTTGGCGGAAATCATGTTTACAATTGCGTCTCATTACAAATCTAGTAAAATAAGGTAAATGTCAACTATGCAGATGTGAAAATAATGCGGAACTACGTTCCCAAATGCTAAACTCAGCACATGCACATATGGAGTTCACTGCATTAATTCACTGTGAGCTGATCGTGCTTATTGCGTGAGCGAAGCACGCACTTCTCTTTGCACAACACTTTAAAGGCCTCTTATGTTATGAGAAGTTTAAATATACTTACGGGCCGCCACAGTCTAGTTAATGAATGGGAAGCACTGAACTATATTTGATGCGGTCAATGCTGATATTGGCTTATATGCTATATGCTGCTCTTTTAAAGGGGTGATGAATTGAGAAATCAACTTTTCCTTTGATATATAAAAGGTCATAGAAATATAAGAATGTCCTGTACGTTTCAGAGCTGAAAACTTCCTTGTTAGTCAAAGAAAAGCTTTTATTGACACCAGGCCCAGCAAACGCTCGATTTCAGAATATGACGACCATTGACGTCATTGTGTGGTGAAGCAGGCAGAAAAAGAAAAACGCCTGATTCTGTAGCCCCGCCCCCCAACTCGTGCCACTAACATGACATAGGCCTACATAGAGCTAAACCGCATCAAATTTCTAAGCAGTAAACATACCACATAAGCTTCATTTGGATTCCAATATTATGAATGCATGGATTAACTTTATTTTTAATGAATATCCAGATCACGCTGGGAAGACCTTGCGCGTGCGTCTGTTCCTTAATTTAACTACAGATTCGTTTGTAAACAAGAGACTGGATTTGCAGACAGGATGAGGCTACATGAATGAACAGTGTTGGGAAGGATACTTTCTAAATGTATTTCGTTACAGAATACATGTCCAAAAATGTAATTTGTAAAGTATTCCGTTAAGTTACTCAATCTGAATAACGTATTCGGAATACTTGGATTACTTCCACTAGGGTTGGGCCGATGATGGCCGACCGACATCACGATCAAGTGCCGCGGGAGTGTTACGTGGTGTTGTCATAGACAATAAATAAATAAATACATTTGGTAAATAAATATAAACATTTATTTACATCACAAAAGAGGTTGGCTTTGCTTGAGTTCTTTCTCCGGATTTTGTTGCCCCCCAAATTTTTGCCTGTTTAGGTTTTTTCACCTTTCTTCATTCCTCTTCGACATTTTTACTGCTAAAGTTACTACATGGAACGTGCAAATCCGTTTTTGTTTTTTTGGAATATATTTCAGGGCTCTGCCAAGGATTTTTTTCAGGGGTTCAAATTTGTACTTGCCCTGCCAATTTTCACTGGCCCCACCACAAAAAAACTGATTAATAAAATAAAATAGGCCTAGTATTGTTTTTGAGCCATGTAACCTTATTAAATAAGGTTATGACTCTAACAATATATATATAAAAAAATTGTTTGGATAATAGTTTTTAAAGACAGTCAGTAATAAAATAAGAACAAATAATCGAATTACGAGCAAAGCACAAATAAATACAGCAGAACAAACATATACAAATTAAATAAAACAGTTATTTTCATGTAGGTCTAAACTAGATTGTCAGGTAAAAAAATAATCAAATGTAAAATATCACTGCATAGTCTGCATAAAATTATGTCACAGCATATAAATATAGATTAACCCTTATTAAAAGTTATTCAGTCAAGAGCAGTGAGTGAATTTTTTTTTTTTTGTCCTTTGTTATCTCAATATTTATATAGCCAATGACAATATTTTCCGGCTTTCCATGGTGTTTTCACTGATAGGGGGCGCTATTCCACATCTCCTGGACGAGTACAGAATCTCCTGATCAAAACACAGACGAAGAAGCAGCAACGTGCGATATCATATGTAAGCAGATGCATATGTAAAATAACGCGATCATCCACATTAAACAGCATATAAATCACAACTGCCTAATGTTATTGAATGAAAATTCAACCCAGGACAAGCTCTAGGACTGTGAAGCTTTGGGCTGTTGATGAACTCCATCTAGTCCATCTGTGTTTTGATAATCGTTCATCGTTCGGATGTAGTCTTTTACAAAAACGTGATTTTTCTCAGTTTTATGCTCAATTTGGCTTTTTCATGAAACTTGCAACATTCAAGTGTTGATTAAAAAAAGAATGTATGAAGCTAGAATAAAACAGAGGGTCTGTTCTTTCTTTTGATATTTTGCATGTTTAGATCATACAAGATATTCTGTGGGCCATGAAACTTGTGAAAATGACCATAAATGATGGCGGTGACTGGCAAATTTCATGTTTACGTTAACAACATAACCGACTATGTTGTTTACGATGATACTCAACAAGACAGGCATTTTGATATAATTTTGTGTGAATATTCGCATGCTGTGACCCGAGACGCATGGCCATGCTTATGCGTGTTGTTGCTGCGCTTCACGAGTAGCAAACTCAGAGACACTTTCTCCTCTCTGTGCGCTTGAATATTTAATTTGGCAAGGCTGCACAAATGATCCGTGAAGGTGCAGCATTGGCCCGAGTGTCTTTCACGTTGCCACTGGACCATCGGGCAATTCATATTGTCGACTGTAATGACAAATTATTTTTGTCATTCATTCAGGGGGGGCGGGGGGTAGTCGTTTTGGGGAGGCGGGCCGTCCCCCTAAAACAATAGTAGGGGAAACACTGATATGTAATCCCAATGTGAAAATTCTCTGCACAATTTTAAGACCTTTTAATCTGCCTAGAGAATTTGGTTGTATTTTGCCGTTCGTGGTATAACGTAGACTAACCATGTTCCGTACACTTTTCGCCATTCACCGCACGCCTACGCCCACTCCACCGTTGTTGAGAGCCAGACAAGCATGTTTGTGTGATCATTCCCTAGGTGAATACCCATTGGACAGTCCACACTTTGATTGATGTCTTTTGGACCAATAATATTTGAGAAAAGTGGGGAAAAGTACCTCCTCCGCTGGTGTACGGAAGATGATGAGCGTTAACGGTGTTCCGTACAGGTTACAATGATGTTCCGTACAGAGCGAATAACTTGATTTCAACTGCGAAAAGTGACATTTATCTGATAAATTGTGAGCTGTGTGTTTATTTTAACTAAAGAAAACATAATTTAAATGAATAATAAAGGTGAATACCTTTTTATTTGGTTAAAATGTAAGTTAACAAACTTTTTTGAAATGTAAGCTTCAAAACTCTGCCTGTCTCAGCCTGAGTGGCGCCAAGCGGTCATCGCCTGCAATTTAACGTTTAAAAAATCCAATTTAAAAGCATTTATTCAACAAAAGGTCATATATTTAACAATTTGTGATAACATAATATTCATTTAATAAAGACTGTAATACTCTGAGAAGCATGAATTAAATCAAAATGTACATTTTCGCTGCTCTAGTCATCTCCCCACACAAGCTGCACTCTGACGTGCAGCTTCCCCACCGTCCAATTTCAAGCGCAGTGGGCGCACCATGCAAATTTACTGAAATCTCACTGGAACAAACGGCGGTAGGCTCTCTGTCTTGATCGGATGTGAAAGAGGGAGAAATGACGATGACACAGATATATAGTTTATGTATGACCAGGAAGTATTTACCCAGCGATCAGCGGTAAAAGTTCATCTGTACGGAACATCGTTGTGTACGGAACATGGTTAGTCTACGTTACGTTCCGCCCAGTGGTAAATTATCTCAGGTAGCCAGCCAGCCTGATAGCAGACTATATTCACAAACTACAGCTAAGCTGCTCAGATGCACCTGTGATCGTGTTGGGTGATTTAAACCAGTGCAAATTGGAGACTTTGTTGCTGTGATTTGAACAGTGTAAAGACTCAAACAAGAAATAGTAATATTCTTGATGAGGGCTTTGTGAATGTTAAAGGAACTCCACCGTTTTTAGAAAAGGGGCTTATTCAACATCTTTCCTACATTTAGATATATGGGCAAATGCAATTTTGTCTCAGTGCATACATTGTTTTAATTTGACAGGGTTGCCGCTAGCTATATTGTGGGGAAGCACAGGCGAAGCACTGCTACTTGGGCGCAGAGATATCACGCAACACATGAAATCCCAGTAATATCGCTGCGCCCAAGTAGCAAGTGCTTTGCCTGTGCTTTCCCATAATATAGTCCCAAGTTAATATCTGCCTAGGAAATCGCCTAGTCTTAATCTGCATCACTATTTGTATTCGTTGTGAATACGCAGGCCACAAGAAGTAATTAGGTGTTTTTTTTTATTTTATTTTTTATCACTTTTACTCGGGACATGCTAGCTGGCAACATAGGATTCCATTCATTATGCTAAGCTAGCGGCGACCCTGCCAAACTAAAACAATGCATGCAACTTAGACAAAAATGCATTTGCCCACATATCTAAATGTAGGAAAGAAGTTGAATAAGCCCTATTTCTAAAAACGGTTGAGTGTTCCTTTAACAACGTCATGGTTAATTAACCGTAAAGGCTCTGCAACACTGAGTGTTTATTTTGCACTGAACAGAAATGCAACTTGCACAAAACAAAAACAAATTTACACCAGCGGTGCACTAGCTTAAAGTGCTGTGCTTATCAGAGACACGGAGGCTACTACTGTACTAGAGCCCGACCGATAAAGGATTTTTAAGGCCGATACCGATACAAATATTTGGTCACTTAAAAATCCGATATTCCGATATATCAGCCGATATATATAAAAAATAAAAAAATAAAATAACAGAAACGCGTAAAAAAACACAAACAGATTTCCCTTATACATCAGTTATTTGTAGTTATTCATGATCCCTGAGCCTCTCTAAAATAATATGATAATGCAGTTTAAAAATAAACTTGTTTGTTTTATTGTTACAACAGAACAGAGGAACATAAAATATATTAAAGTTCTGATAAATAAAATGTATAAAAATACAAACTTAAGATATGAAACTTAAAGTCGTTTGGACGAAAACACAATAGGCTAACAAAAACAAAAAATCAAAGTTACCAGTATTAATAGATGTGGTAAGCTTTATAAATATAACTTTTAGCAAGACTGGAAAAAAAATATTCAGTTAAGTTCTAGAAGTTCTGATAAATAACAACAACAGCAAAACATAAACTATATACAGTATAAAAATGAGCCACCTTATAATTACAATGTCAACTTGCTTATCCCTTTACATGCACTTTTAATTCTATCCATCAAGCTACCACAAACCATTTTCAATCATCATTTGCTGCCTGCCTTCTAAAATCTACTAACGTTACTGATGATGACTCGTGTAATCCATTATTTGACTCGTTAATGCGGCGTCTGAACGAAGTCACGCACTTTCGTTCACTCTTCACGAGCCTAACTTACGATTTACAATGCAGAGACTGGAACTACAAATATACTAGTTATAAATACAGTAATCATTACTTTATTTAGGCAGAATAAGTTTGTTGTGATTTCCAAGGCGCATTAATGTTAGCGGTCTCCCACTGATAGCCATGGCATTAGCTAGCTTTGTGGTTAGCGTCTATGATAAGTTATAATTTAGAAATATGTATACTTTTTCAAAATAACGGGCAGGGGAGAGATGATACGTCTCATGCTGTCAAACTGTCAGACTATTAAAGAAATACATTTTATTCAGTCACATTGTCCGAGGTAAAATAAGTCAGTCAACTGTAACCTAGCGTAATTACCAGCTCTCTTGGCTTACATGTAACAGCAAAACTGGACTTGGCAGTTACAAATTGTGTCATGTTATTTGAGTTAAGAGAACTGATGGGGATGTTCTTTTAACTGTTATTCAATTCAAGCAATGTATGTCTCGTTGCCAACTTACATGCATTTCGCGGATGATCTGTGTTGTGAATGCAGCGCTCAGAGCGCTGAAGCTCAGCATGACTCTGCTGGATCAGCTGGTGGTGTTGCCAGCCGGCACGTTGTAGAGTGCCCTCTGGTGGACAAACTATGAAACGCCAACACTCAATGTGTTTGAGAGGCGTTTCGTCCGGTTTTTTTATTTTTAAAAAAATATTCATTTATCGGCCATCATAAATGCCGATACCGATAGTTTGGAAAAAGCCTAATATCGGCCGATAATATCGGCCCGCCGATATATCGGTCGGGCTCTATACTGTACACACTGGATTAACTGTGGCAGAGGGACCAAACAGCCAAGCTTTTTTTCCACCAAAGAAACGCCTGAAGTCAGCAGTCTATAGCTGAGCCCTCAGCGTGAGGTTTTGTTTTAAAGCGACCGTTAATTCAGAAAGTATTATTTCCATGACGTCATGCCGACAAGAACATAGATGTACTGAATTCCGCGTCATGCAGTCACAATACAGATAAGTATCGCGTTCATGTCAGTTTTCCTTTTACATTCAAAATATTTACAAACTTATTAACTATATCATGAATTGTGCCAGTGAACATGAGAGAACAACAAACTTTATTATTTCATGCACAATGTGTATCTGATATGAATAAAACATGTATTCAAATTATAATTTAAAGCATTATTATTGCAGCTTCCATAGATATCAGTGTATGGAATTTGAATTTAACAAACTATACATGTCTTTTTTTTTATATAGACTAGTAATTTGTTTAAATGTCTATTTAAATCTCTGCAACCTCAAATAAACATGTGGTTGAATAGTGATGTATGAAAAGCACTGAGCACGTCGTCTCTGGCTCAGCGCCAGCCAAAGTGCAGAAGCACGTTTGGATTTATCAGTGACGCAAACAAACCAAAATAATAGACATGACTTTCTCAAGCCACATGTAAAATTAGATGAATTATTAAAAAGTATTATAATTAAAGCTGCAAGCAGCATTTAGCGGGGTTCAAGCAGTTTAAGGCCTTTAAGCACATATGCATTAAAAATAGATTGTTTTATTTAGCAAGCATGTAACCCCTTCAAAAACCAAAAGTAACTTATAAACAATCATATAAGAGATTCAAAGGGTACAGCCAACAGAACTGGGAGCAAGGAGGATTGGGAGGTCAATTGCAAATTAAGAATTTAAAGGAAATGTATGTAAGATTGTGGCCAAAACTGGTACTGCAATCACTTTCAAATTACTGTAGAGTGGTGTATCCCCTCTCCCCCTGACTCGAGGTTGCCAGATAGGCTGCAGGATCCAGCACGAACGTAGGCTGCTACAAGGAGCTTCCAATGGCAAGTGACGAGTCCTACACAGCAAGTTTTTTTTTTTTTTTGCATTGTCACAACGTTTTTCTGATTCATAACGAGGTCTTTTAGGTTTCGTAAAGTTTTATTTTTTATCCAAAAAGTTTGTAGCTGCAGCTGTGGTAACTGGCAACCCGGATGCCGAAACACTACTGACTTTGTGATTGGTAGATAGGTGGAGGGTGGCGCTTCAGGCCAAAACACAACATGTCAACATCAACATCAGTTGAGGGCTGCAACTTCACTTTTATATGACAATATCCTGGCCGGACTACTGTTGTCAGTGATATAAGTATTTGAAATTAACATGATTTCTTAATGTCTAGTGACATATCAGGGCGATTTTATGATTAATTGAAATACATTTCTTACATACAGTTCCTTTAAGTAAGGAAAATGTATAGGAAAAAGAAAATGTTTTATGTTACATTAAAATAAGTGAACGTAAATATGATCAATAAGTTTGCTAATGGTTCTTAGCAAAGTATTGGAAACAATAGTTTGTGAGCAAATGTAAGTGTTTAATAATTTTCAGCATGCACATTGAGAAGGAAACTTAACAGGAACAGCATTAACACAGATGACAGACGATTGCTTAGCACAGATTGTTGAAAATAAATTAGGTACAGTATTGTTAGATTTTATTTTACAATTACTTTTCATACTGTACATTGGTTTAAAAGTTATCTTTTTAATAGGGGACATTGTGTATTTTATATTGGACGTTTTTCAGATGTGAAAGAAATGCAATGTGGTGTTCCTCAAGGAAGTTGTTTAAGGACCATTACTATTTTCTATTTTACCAACAAACTTCCTCTTGTTTTAAAGTGTGCACAGTCATGTATGCAGACAAAACATTATATTAAACTGCAACATCAATAAAGCAGTTGTCTACTGCTTTGGATGAGGAATTACAATTGGTCAAAGTAGGTACAGAATAATAAGTTGGGTGGTCAGCAATATCTGAAATGTCACTCACCAAAGCCAGATTAGAATAACTACTTTAGATTATTAAAGATAATTTAAGATTGTCTCTCTGCTTTGTTTTATAAGAAATAATTTGTAGTGAGTTCCTAATGTCCTGTAATGTCAACTTTTATATAGTAGGACTAGTCATAATTTCAACACCAGTCATAAAAATGAAATAAGTTGTACAAAATCTTTTAAGGAACATTTAATGGCACAATAGTAAATTGTTGATTTTGAAATTTGAAATGAATTTTGGGTTTGTATGTTTCATTGACTTTATTGTTGTGGATGTATTTTTTACTTGTTGGGACCTCAGGAAGAGTAGCCACTGCCTAGGTATTGGCTAATGGGGATCCAAATAAATAAATAAACTAAGATCATGGATGGAAAAAAGACCATTTAGAGCCAATTTACTAAGGAATTTTTTTTAAAGTTTTTTTATTGTCTGAAATTTTCTGCATGCCTAATAAGACCTTGATTAGCTGGTACAGGTGTGTTGAATTGGGGTTGGAGCTAAACTCTGCAGGACAGTGGCCCTCCAGGAGCAGGATTGGACACCCCGTTATAGACACTTACAGTATATTTATGAGAGCAGACTGATCTCATGAAATAGCATATGTATGACACACCAATTCGCTATGCCATTTTGGCGTGCTATCAAGACGCATAATCGCTTTTTAGCATGTTTATCAACGCCGTTTCATTCTATCCCCCTACACTGCCCCTACCCCTAAACCTACCCATCACACATACACACACGCACACATACACGCACACATACACACACACACTGCCCCTGCCCCTAAACCTACTCATCACAAGAAACATTCTGCATTTTTACATTTTCAAAAAAAACATAATTTAGTATGTTTATAAATCCATTTACATTCACGTGGAATCACACGGCGTAGACATACACGCGGAATCACACGGCGTAGACATACACGCGGAATCACACGGCGTAGACATACACAGGGAATCACATGGCGTAGACATACACGCGGAATCACACGCCGTAGACATACACGCGGAGATGATGGTTAGTTTCGGCATACACATACACGCGGAATCACACGGCGTAGACATACACGCGGAGATGATGGTTAGTTTCGGCGTACACATACACGCGGAATCACACGGCGTAGACATACACGCGGAATCACACGCTGTAGACATACACGCAGAGATTATGGTTCGTTTCGGCGTACACATACACGCGGAATCACACGGCGTAGACATACACGCGGAATCACACGCCGTAGACATACACGCGGAATCACACGCCGTAGACATACACGCGGAGATGATGGTTCGTTTCGGCGTACACATACACGCGTAATCACACGGCGTAGACATACACGCGGAATCACACGCCGTAGACATACACGCAGAGATTATGGTTCGTTTCGGCGTACACATACACGCGGAATCACACGGCGTAGACATACACGCGGAATCACACGCCGTAGACATACACGCGGAATCACACGCCGTAGACATACACGCGGAGATGATGGTTCGTTTCGGCGTACACATACACGCGGAATCACATGGCGTAGACATACACGCGGATAGCTCAAAATGCGTACAGATAACACGCCATTTGGCTTTAGAAAGTGGCGTGTATGTTTACGCAAAGTCATGATGTCATGTTGATGAGAGTATAAAAATGACTAATGGGCAACATTGATTAGATTTCACTTCCTATCATAGTTTTGACATTTGGATGTTATTGTTTAGCTATTGACCTATGTTATCATATTTCCTGTGGTGGTTTTGTTTCAATTGGACTAGCAGTTTTGAGGATAATCGCAAAAGTTTTGTAAGTGCTAAATTACACTGTTACGAAAACCATAAGGCAAAACCTTCCATGTTTGGTATCGTTGGACTCGGCAAGGATTCAGGAGTCAAAGGAGATGACTCCCGTGAAAAACACTGGCTTGAAACTTCTTAGGCTCCTTCAAGGCATTGTGCCGATATGCAAACTGTGTTTTTTGAGATACGCCAATGTTCTCATAAACTATCATGGCAGCCTGGACAAAGACACTGCATGCCACTTATTATCTGATTAATGATTGGGTGAGGTTATAGCCATTTTCATGACATTTTTTCCTCTTACAGCGCCACCAAGTGGCCAATTATCAAAATATTTTCTAAGTGACCGAAGTTTTAGATCATAGACATGTGACCCGAATTTAGTGAAAATATCTTGTTCCGTTCACAAGTTATAGTCATTTTAGTAAAAGTGGCCCCCGACACATTGAACTTTTTCATTCCCCTTAGCGACCATGAATCGAAAAATTTAAATTTTTTCATAATTATTAATAGTCTCTCTCCAAAAAACATTTCTACAGTGATTTGGTTCCAATCAGGGAAAAATTGTGGGAGTAGTTACACAAAAGTAGGTTTTTCAAAAAACCCAAAATTTCTTGAAATTGGCGCCTGAAGGGCAAGCCAATCTGAGGCATGCACTTTGTCCGCCTTGAGCGAAGGATTCCAAGGATATAAGACACTTGAGCCCACGCCTAAAGCTAGATTTAAAATAAGACAACATATGTTATCAGCTATTACGGACATTGACTGTGAGATGGCTGAGACGAATGCACGCCGTCAGACAGAAAGAGCACGACTGATATTTACTGAACGCAGAACGAACGAACCTCGCATAAAACACTGTGTGAGTTCAACCAATCAGCATGTTCAGCGCCCAAGTCCCACCCCCGAAAGTTCCCGAACTTTGAAAAAGTACCACCCCGGGAGCAGGGCCGTTTGGAGGGGGAAATATTTACCTGGATCTTCATTTAGACCCTGGTTCCTGCGGTCGAAACACACCGAGTACCACCTCAAAGTTCCTAGTTCCTGGGGAAAGTTCCTGCGGTGGAAACGTGGCTTATCTAACAAAGTTTAGCTCTAGTCCTATAAACACACCTGAACAAGCTAATCAAGGTCTTTAGGATCACTAGAAACTTCCAGGCAGGTGTGCTGGAGATAAACTATGTAGTAAAGTGGCCTGCAGGAGCAGGATTGGACACCACTGAGCTAGGCCAAGCTAATAGCAACCCAACCAAGCTATGGAGCAGCTTGGCTTAGCCAAAGGCAATCTGTTCAGGGTGGTTCACCAACTCAGTCAAGCTAGTCAACTAGGTGGTCCAAGCTAGTGATGCTGATGACCAGCTAATGGTCAGGACCAGCCACCAGCATAGATGTACTGAAAAATTCAGCTAATACCAGCCTATGTTCTTGTCAGCATGCTAATGCTGTTTTTTTATTTTTTTTAACAGATGTGAGGATGACAGTGACAGTGACGGTGACAAGATACCTGTTGCAAAAAGAGGCAAGAAGATTCTGTCATTGAAAGCAGAGACTAATGCAGAAAGAAACCAGAAGACTCTGTCATGGAGAGAAGAGACTGATGTCGACATGACTCCAAAGACTATGAGATTCCAGCCTGCACAGGAACCTGGGCCGCAGTTGAGTCTTGCTGACTCGCACTCCCCTATGAGTCTTTTCAAACTGTTTTTCTCAGAGAGCGCCGTGTCAAATCTGTGCAACAACACAAACGCTCAGGCTGCCAGGGCACAGGCTAAGGGTCGCAAATACAGTTGGACAGATGTCAGTGTTGATGAGCTGTACCACTACATTGGACTTGTTTTCTACATGGCCACGGTGAAGATGAGCTCCATCGTTGACTACTGGAGGCAGCACAGTATTTTTTCTGTGCCTTTTCCTGCCACAATTATGTCAAGGGACAGATACCGCACCATTTCATGGAATGTGCACATGAGTCACCCAGATGCAGACAAGGAAAATGACAAAAAGAGGGGCACAGCTGAACATGACCGACTTTTCAGGGTCAAGCCCCTCATGGACACTATCCGTCTTGCCTGCAAAGCCTTCTATCATCCTAGAAAAAATTTAGCTGTCAATGAAAGATTTGTGGCATGCAGGGCAAATACAGAAATGGCACGGAACATGAAACCCATCCCTACTAAGGTGGGCTTCAAGTTTTTTGTCCTTGCCGACTCGTCAAATGGATATACTGTGGACTTAAATGTGTACACGGGCAAGAACAGCTTTCCCATCGGCCATGGGCTTTCTTATGATGCTGTGATGTCTCTTCTGGACAAGAAAGTTTTGGGCTCTGGGTACCATGTGTACATGGATGATTTCTACACAAGTCCAAAGCTCTTAACAGACTTGTTCGCTATGAAGTTTGGTGCTTGTGGGACTTACAGAGACTACAGGAAGGACTTCCCACGAAGCGCATCAAATTCACTGACCAAAAAGTCCACCAGGGGATCCATCAGGTGGATTCGGGATGGGCCTCTTGTGTGTGTGAAGTGGATGGACAAACAAGAGGTGTCTGTTTGTTCCACCATCCATGCTGCCTATAAAGGAGACCGTGTGAAAAGGAAAGTGAAAGCACAAGATAAATGGAAGACAAAAATCTTTCCATGTCCTGCACCTGTGACCGCGTACAACCACCACATGGCTGGTGTTGACCTGTCCGATCAGCTGTTGCAGTACTACACCGCACAGCACAAAACCATGAAGTGGTACAGAAAAGTTTTTCTACACTTCTTGGATGTTGCTGCTGCCAACGCTTTCATATTGCACAAGGAGCTAAACGGCAACATGACGCACAAAGCATTTATGGAACAGCTTATTGCAGAGCTCTGTGGTGTGTCTCAGAAAGTAGCACCAAAACACTCCAGTAGTGGCCATGTGCCGGTTCCAGGAGCTGAGCTGACCTCAGATGTCAGAAACATTGCCACTGCTGGTCGCCGCATATGTGCACATTGCAAAGCAGTGCGTGGCAAGAAACAGCAAACACCTTGGAAATGCCAGGAATGTGATGTTCACTTGTGTCTTCAGTTGAACAGGAACTGTTTCCAGGAATGGCACAAAGGTTTGTAAGTAGATTTTGAACAGTAGACTTTTGGAAGCTCAGCCCCAAAAAGAGCTCATGATATCAAGTCTTTAGTTTATTGTAGCACGCAATGTGTATTGTTTATTATGTACAGTAGGTGTGGGGGTTTTTACATTGGAGAATGAAGCAGAATATAAAAAGTAGGGTATCCTATAATAAAAAAATCCATTTGAATAGGAAATAACCATCTAATGGTGAGATGGGTAACACCCACTACAAGGCTGAATTGCTGTTGTAAGCATTAGAAACTGTAGTTATAAATATAAGAGGTAGAGACTGTTTAAAGTTATTATTGCAATGAAAACTGTTGCCTATATCTGATGTGTGTGTATATATTTAAATGTGGTAAATGTTTTTTTGTCCTTGAACAGAATATGCATTTGTAAAAAAAATGTCCCATGTATTAATTGTCCAGTTGAATAAAGATTGTTTTTAATTCCTTGGTCTATTGCTTTTGTTGAATGTGGGTGCTCAAAAATTTGTTGTTGTTTTTTTTAATGGATTTTCAATAATTTTTAATGGAGATTTTAGACTTCCATTAACTATTTTGAGAAATTACGGTATCTCCATGTATCCTAAGTTTTCCTGAAAATTAGCACAATGGTATAGACATGTCAGTTGGGTGGACGCAAAATAATCGTTAACAAATCTTGTTTTTAATTGATACCGATATGGATTTGTATCCTCAATATCTTTTAATCTTTGCTATTTTCTATTACTGCCTGAACTTCACATTTGTAGCGCAGCCATCCATAATCGCGAAAAGATTTAACTGTCACCTTTTAATGTGTTTGTTAATTGTATCACGAAAAATGTGCTCTTTAATGTGGCCTGACGGGATCGCTCCTTCAGCATTTAGACCTGGGAAAAAGCTTGTATTTCATATGTAATGTCAAATTTACCTTATAAAAGACATTCAATGCTCATAAACTCGTTAGTCAGCTACAAAAATTGCTATAGAAAAACGTATTTTGCTAAATATATCCACTAATCCTTATATTTTTTACTTAACCTGATGTCTACATGAAAAGGAATGGAAGTAGCTAAACATGAAATTAAACACTGCTCATATAATTGCACGTAAAGAGCTGCCTTTCACCAAAATTATCAAGCTATTTATCTGCCTTTCACCAAACTATACTCATTGGCCAAGTGATGCTGACATTATTATGGTCTATGACACTGGTTCAGATTCTGTGTAAAGAATGATTATTTGTGACTATGTAGTTCTTAAAGTCTTCATGAAATTAAAATCGATCTTATTTACTTTGTTAGCCCACATTACAGGTCTTAGGGTGAACAATTAATCCGTGCAAGTTAATACACATTAAAAAAAAGTGTTTGCCGTGGTAATCTTTAATCAAAATCTGAAAGTAACTTCCGGTCTTGAATGGCGTTCCCTTTCCGATGACGACTATGTGACGGCTTGGGTTTGAATATCCTTAACCACTCCCCTCCAACCGTTAGTCTGCTATGAGCGTGAGATGGAGAGGAGGAGCGCTGAAGTGAAACCCTTCACTGGGACTTAAAGTTGTAAAAGCAATTCAGTTCCTACTTTAAGTGAATCTTATTTCGCAGGAAAATGCTGATGCTGTAAAAGGAAACCCATTAAAACCCATTTATTTGGCGCCTATTTTTTTTCCCTTATAGGAGCCAATGGCTCCTTAATTTATTTATTTATTTTTGTCTGGAGCCCTGGTAGTGTAACCCATTACACATTTTTAGTATACTTTTTGATTGCTTTTAGGCCATGGTTAGAACAGGTAGCGGACTCGAGTCAGATTTGCTTGCGATTTGCTTGACTAAATGAAGAAAATGACTGACTTGAGATCCAATGACTCAAGACTTGACCTGTATGACTCAAGAATGAGTTCATAACTAAAGTAGACTAAATTTATTACAATTGTTTTTTTTTTTTAAATATAAATCAAACTAAATGTAAGCATCGACACCAGTGATCAGAGTCTGTGCTATTGCCTGCCGCTGCTCAAGCACAGAAAAAAAACATACAGCGCAGTGAGCACGCTAAATCTACAGAGGGTAGTTGAAGATCATTTGAAAAACATTTTTTCGATAGAAAACGTATGCTGTATGCATAATAACTGGCAAGGGATATTGGACACGATCATCACAACTTCTAACTTCATTCACCACTTCAAAAAGTAAGCTTTAAGCAGCTAACCTGATCGTTATAGTTCATTTGACTAAATCAAGAGAGAATAATGGTCAAAACAGCTTTATATAAAAGTATGTAATAATTAATGATGGCATGTTTTTGTAAGTAACGTGATGTAAATTTGAGTTTAAAGTGTAGAAGTGTTGAAACCTGAAGTGTTTCCAGATAATATGCATACGTGTCATATGCATCAGAGGTTCAGGCAACGGTCTGTGGTCGTGACGTCTGAGGCTGAGACTAGCCTTTATTAACCCCCTGGAGCTGTATGGATTACTTTTTGATGGATGCACTTTTTTTAACTGCCTTATACTGCCATTATAATGCTGTTGCCATCTCTGTTTGAAACCTGGAATTGCATTTAGTAGCAGAGTTATTCTCTACGTGGGTTGTGCATCGGCCCGGCTCCTCAGCGCGGATGAATCTAAAGTTTGGAGGAGTTTGTGTGGCTGGCTGTCAGTCACCGCCAGAGGTGTAAAGTACTTGAGTAATTTTACTTGATTACTGTATTTAAGTTATTTATTATTTACGGCACATTCGCTGGGCATGATCGGAGAAGAACTGTAGTGCATCCACCATTGCTACATAGTTTGGAAGAAACACTGAAGAATCAAAAATTATCTCTTTTTTTTCCCCAAGCGTGTTGTTTTTAAACCGGTCTTTGCACACTCTTCTTCGACGGCTGAACACTGTGCTCAATACTGTGCGTATTGCCACCTAGTGGACTCTTCTGTACTGCTGGCGCATGCGCTGTTGCGCGCGGACTGTCTGCGCAGTCTCGAAATTTGGGCTGCGCGTGGACGGGGTGTGGCCGAAGTATACCCGGGCCTTTAGGGTGGCGGTTGCCAGCCCGGTAGATCCGCCCCTGGTTCCAACATAATACCATTACGTAACAGTCGGGATCATTACAGTTTTTCTCAATCGATTTGGTACATTTCTCCAAACTCAGGTAACAGCTCTCAAAACAGTTAACACAGCAAACTAAACACACTCTTATGCTGGCGAAACCGTTAAGTATTCACTGCACAATGAAACACAGCATTTTATTCTAGTAATGCATTTATTAAAATTCAATATAAACAACAAAACTAAAAGTGTGTTCTCTGTTGATTTTATAACAAATTCAGCTGAAGATACACAAAGAAATAAATTAAAATACATGTTTTGCATTAAGTTCTTTAATGAGGAGTTCAGGTGTATAACAATAAGTTGTCACCACACACACACAAATATATATATTTATATAATGCAAATAAAGTACATAAGTAAATAAAAAAATAAAGTGATAAATGTACTGCATTCATTGAATCAATTATTTTATTGATCATGCCTCTCAATTACATCTGGCCAGAGAATTTCATCAACATCACAGAAAATATTTTCAAGAGTCATGCATCGTGGGAAGAAACGCCTTGAATGCTGTATCCATCCTTGACATGCTTGTGCCCCAATATCTCCACAGGCCTCTTCCATCGCTTGAAGAAGACTTACTTGGTTGTAAGGGTTGCGATCATGTACTTTCCATCTCCAAGAGGAGAATAATTCCTCAATTGGGTTCAGGAAAGGAGAATATGGTGGAAGAAACACCATCCTGAATTGTGGGTGATTCTCAAACCACTCTCGCACTAGTGCTGAATGGTGGAATTGGACATTGTCCCAAACAACTACAAAATTCCGCACCATATGCTCCTGATCACCCTGAGGAAAGAGGATTTCATTGAGGAGGTTTAAAAAATGTAGGAGCCTTGCTGTGTTGTATGGTCCCAAGACAGCATTGTGTGCCACAACACCAGTTGTAGAAATTGCTGCACAGAGAGTGATGTTGCCTCCTCGTTGTCCAGGGACATTGACTGTAGCACGATGGCCAATCACATTTCTCCCTATTCTCCTTTTTTTTTTGAAGATTGAAGCCTGCTTCATCAATATACAGGTACTCATAATGAGTTGCACTGCTATCCAACTCCAAGATTCTCTAGAGTAAAAAGAACACAAGGTAAAATATAGTACATTTGTGTTTTACAGTAATGGCATTGATTGCCGTCAATACTACTGTGATATTGTTGCTGAAGTTTGAGTTCACACTTTGAAGCAGCAGAATACATAGACATGCCTAAATCTATTCACATATAGTAGCATGGAATAGTTTATGGACACATACTTAAAGTTCAGGAAAATATATATTTTTGAGTTGACAGTAAAATTGCAATAATTGGGTTGCTCTTACTTGAACAAACTGGAATCGCAACTCCTTCACTCTAACGGAGTTCCTCTCAAAGGGCACTTTGTATACTTGCTTCATTCGGATAGCATTTCTTCTTAGAACACGGTCAATTGTGGAGAGACTGCATTGGTGGATATTGTGGAACAGTTGATTGTCCTGTGTTATTCTTACCTTACCTTAATTTATTAATTTAGGAGAGCTCTATGTTTTCAAGTGGATGGATATTTTGACATACAGACGAACCGCGCACGTCGTAGTACCAAACTGCACCTTGGGGTTACTCCGCACGTCCGCGGCGGGTGATGACGCAATCGGTGACGAGATTGACACTTCCAAGATCCATGAAAGGCACTTAAAACGTCGTTACAAAGTCTATCTCACCACAGTGGCTCTACAATAATCTTACAATGCGACGACAATAGTTTTTGTGCGCAAAAAAAAATCAAAATAACACCTTTTTCCAACTTGTTCTCGACTTCCGTGTATGCCTCCACGACGCATGCGCGAGAATATGACGTAGCGCCGGTGTTCGGGAATCCATGAAATACACACTTAAGCCCCATTTTGAGCACTACGCCGAGACCTAAAGCACGATCAATGTAGAATCCAACAGCTTAGACACGCGCGTCTTCCTCTGCTCGTAAACAAATCGCTTCTGGGTCATATGTCCGAACGCCGGATCTGCGTCATATTCTCGCGCATGCGTCGTGGAGGCATACACGGAAGTCTGATTTTATTAGTCTGAAAGAAGATAGTCATATACACCTAGGATGACTTTAGGGTGAGTAAATCATGGGCTAATTTTCATTTTTGGGTGAACTAACCCTTTAATGTGACGTGACTGTGTAGGCGCTATATAGACGCATTCAACTTCAAGCGGCAGCGCGGCGCGCGAGTGACATAAATTAATATCTCTTAAGGTATGTTGAGGATACATTACAACTTACTGAAATGTATCATATGACGTGTAATCGCTCAATCAGTGTTTCAACCACGGAAAGACAATAAAACACCTTGAGAACAATGTCACATAGCATCACATTTACCTCAGAAGTCATTCAGTGTCCACACCACAGCTGTTAGTTCACTAGAAAAATCAACTCTTACTAAATATATGCACTATATTAGCCTATATATTCATTATATTCTACTTAACCTGTTAGTGATGTATTGATTATTTAATGTATGTTTAAATAAATCTCATGAAAATGACAGACACGGTGTATAAATGATTATATTTCAACAACAAATTGGAGAAAAAATATATATAATTAGATTTAGAAGTTAATGCAAAAACTGCCTTATGAGTGTAGATTATTATCTAAAAATAAAAAGCAAGTGATTTTAGGCTAAAAGTTTGGGCTCTCTAACCTTTAATATTATAGTAATGTGTGAGTAAGGGCTCCCTATATAGTTTACAGCATTATCTTTAAGAAACTGTTAGTTATAATTGAATTAATTTAAGGACAGACACAATTTTTCAGTAAACCACTGTTTAATAAAAATAAATAAAAAGCAATTTTGTAAAACTGCTGTACCGCACCTGTACCGCACCGTGACTTCAAAACCAAGGTGCCAAACCGTCATTTTTGTGTACCGTTAGACCCCTATATTTGGTTACTGCAAATATACATAGACCAGTCATCACTTGAAAATAACAGATACAATCCTGAAATCCAGATAGAAAAGTTAACTTTATCAGGATAGACTTGTGTTTGCACTAATCTATCATTTTTTTCTATCCCAAAACAGGAAGCCTGCTGAAGGAGACATGGAGGACAACACACAACACACATTCACAAACACACAATACACACACACACACCCTATACATCTGCGTTTTAGATATTTTTAATGTATAATTTTAATATTTGGTTTTGTATTGTTTGTTTTAAACATTCAATTTGTATTGCATATTTTGAAAATAAATAAAAGCTTAATTTGTATTATTTGTTTTAATGTTGGGAAACATGTCTATAGGCCCTACAGAAGAACATGGCACCGTTTTCTGTGGATTTACTTTAGAAAGGATTGTTGATGGGTTTCAAATGTTATTCCATGGGTCTCACATGGGAATGTACATGTTTTACATGTAATTTCATGGATTTCACATGTGATCTCAGGGGTTCACATGGGAATATATGTTTCACATGTGATTACATGGGTTTCACATGGGAATTTATGGGTTTCACATGTGATCACATGGGAATATACGTTGACCACATGTGTTTTTGCACATGTGAAGTTCATGTGTTTTTTCTGTAAGGGCAGACTCGGTCCCAAGATGTCCCAAGACGCCGTGTGCGGGCCTACGAAAGCTTCAACTCTGGTCAGCGGAAGTCAATGAAGTCGCGTCGTCCATATTTTTTTATGGTCTATGTTCCGAATGGGCTCAGCCTGCCCCCGCACGTTTGCCCATGAACTAGTAACTTTGGGGTGGTACTCGGTGTGTTTCGACCGCAGGAACCAGGGTCTAAATGAATCCCAGATCTTTTAATCATGATAACTGATCTCTGGCTAATTTGGTTCTTCAAAATAAATTTGCGGATTGGATTAAAATATCTGGATGATATGATCTGGGGCCCTGTCCCAAATGGCACACTGCATGTGCACTCTTGGTCTTATGGACTTACCGTTAAGTCCACGAGACCGCAGGGTGTCCCATTTGTAAATTTAGGTCTCCGAAGGGTGCTCGCGAGCACCCCCTTTGAGGTCAATATGCGCCCTCGATGCGCACTTCTGCCGAGCCCGCACTGGTGCGGGTTATTCGGCGGACTTCTTCCCGGCAGTCAAAGCAGCATTTCGTCGTGGAAGTGCAGACTCAGAGGAAGACCGTGAGGGTTTAGGGTGCCATTTGGGACAGGGCCTAGGATTACTGCGCGTTCTTGTGTTCCCTGAAGAGGGCAGATGCATCGATACTCGAAACCACCATCAGCAATGACCCAAAAAACTTGACAAATTACACAAAAAAAACCCCACAAATCTTTGATCTTCATAATAATACAATAATTTCGTTCAGTTAGAGAATAAACACTTCAATTAAAAACTGAACGTGTCTTTTAAATAAAGTGTGAGTGAGCCGAACAAAAGTCACAGGACAAACGCAGCTGCAGGAGTCAGATTTCATTCAGCACGAGAGGGAAGTAAGAGCTGAGGTAGGCTGTCACTCTGTCATTCTCAGACGAATTATTCCGGTTGCCGCTTTTAAAACAATGCCTCACGCGTACTCACCGGGGAGCTGAAGCTCATTAAATATGCAAATCTTATCCAATCCTAGCCGTGGGAATTAACTTCCAAGTCTTCAGTGTGGCACGCCCATCAAAACTGAGCATGTGGTGAGAGAGGCTGAAAACCATGGCATAAAATAGCCTATTACTTATTATGATGTTTTTGAATGTAAAAACCACACAAACGTCACAAGTAGACCTCATGAACTGGCTTTTAGAATTTTTAAAAGCCAGTTCATGACCCCTTTAAAAGAATGAGTTCTAAGCAGTGTTTAACTTAAAATGTGCAATCTGGCAACCATGTGCACACTCTCTCTCTCGCACGCGCGTGTGCAGATGATCTGAAAACACCAATAAACAAGTAAGCTGCATTTCAGCAATCGTTCAGTCGGTCTGTGTTCTGTCACGACTCACGAACCGCTTGTGCTGTTAGCTGAATAACTGATAACCTTATATGTAGATATCAGAGAACAATTTGACGAGTTCACACTTACATATAATTTATAGAGTAAATTTAAATGCATATTTGGCGTGCTGTCTGGGGGGAGGGCTTCGAGCTCGGACTTGGCCCGAACCCAGAGTACTCCCCAAAATGCTAAAGAATAGGACAGCCGCCTGGCTAAATACCCCCAAGAAGTGCCGAGCTTGGCGGGCTGGCCTTGGAGAAGGGGCCTGGTTGATTGACCGGAAGGTCTTTTTGTTGATGCGCATCGGCTTGCCTGCAAGAGAAAAAAAAACGGGAAAAGAGAGACATGGGAGAGACAACAATATAAAAAAAATGTCCTTGCTGCGTGGAAACCTTCAAGTCAACTTGTCAACTTTATTTATATAGCGCTTTTCACAAAGTAGATTGTTTCAAAGCAGCTTTACAGTGTTAAACAGGAAAATAATGCAGCATAATTTTATTCAGCTGTATAGCCATTCTGGAAGAAAAAAAACGCTGATGTCATCAGTTCATTTCAATTATCATACAGTGACAGTGTGGGCTTTAGATCAATAATTCGATCGGTAATTTAGTTTAAATGGTTAATTTAGTTTATTATTTAGATTTATTTCGATGTTTAGTTGAAAAATTTAGTGTCCCCAACTGAGCACGCCAAGCCAGAGGCAACAGTGGCAAGGAAACCAAAACCCCATCAGGTGACATAATGGAGAAAAATAAACCTTGGGAGAAACCAGGCTCAGTCGGGGTGCCAGTTCTCCTCTGGCCAATTAACAAACAG
Source organism: Gobio gobio (assembly GCF_949357685.1). Classification (NCBI taxonomy): domain Eukaryota; kingdom Metazoa; phylum Chordata; class Actinopteri; order Cypriniformes; family Gobionidae; genus Gobio; species Gobio gobio. The sequence goes on along the minus strand of NC_137121.1, from coordinate 32,316,006 downwards.
CGTATGATTATTATTATTATTCTGGCAGCTTTACAGCTCAGAGGTCATAATAGATCAGAATATATTCGAGGGACCGGGGGCAACATGCTGGAGACGGGTTTATTGAGGATGATGTTGATTAAATAATTATTAAAGTGCAATATTCGAATGATCGGAGGCAACACGCCGGAGATGGGTTTATTGAGGATGACATATCGATTTAAGTATTATTTAATTGTAATATTCGAACAATCTCAGTCAACACGCCGGAGACAGGTTTATTGAGATGCCGTGTCGAAACCTTCCACTCTTTCACGCTGCGTGGAAACCTTCCACTCTTTCGTACTACGTGGAAACTTTCCACTCTTTCACGCTGCATGGAAACATATCACTCACGCTGCGTGGAAACCTTCCACTCTTTCATGTTGCGTGGAAACCTTCCACTCTTTCGTACTACGTGGAAACTTTCCACTCTTTCACACTGCGTGGAAACCTTCCACTCTTTCGTAATACGTGGAAACCTTCCACTCTGCATGGGAACTTCCCGCTGACTTGCTGCTGTAAACTTTCCCCTTCCCATGCGGTGCTGAAAAACAGGAGAGGAAAAGTTTCCTGGAGAACAGGAGATTTCTCATTGCGTCCGCTGGGAGACCAATGCTCGCTGGACGGTGGGTGGCCTGGAGGGTTTTAATCGATGAGGGTTTGGTGGGCATTTTTGATGTGGAAATGGTTGGTCCTGATATAGCTTTGGAAAGCATCTGAGGACCATCTCCCGAGAGCTTGGATCTGCTGTTGGGAGAGGCCTTTTTGAGCTGCTGTGGTTGCAGCCCCGATGTGGAAGGAGTGACTTGAGAAGTTCTTTGCTGGTACGCCTGACTGCTGGAGAACAGATTTGAGGTGTTTTTGGAACCAAAAGCGTGTCACGGGTTTGTGTAATTCGTCTGTGAACAGGGGTTCCAGGGGAGATTTGGCTTGAGAACTTCTCCATTGAAGATATGCCAGAACTGACTGGTGTGGATGGATTGGTGACGAGAGGATGAAAATGTAGATAAAAATGACCTTTTTTGGTTTGGTCAGTTTTACTTTACTTAATCAGAAAAGAGATCGTTTCTCCATCTAGTCAGTCCTTCCAGAAAAATGCGGCTTTTTTTTGTGATTGTTGCGGGCAAAAATCCTTGATTATGCGGCACGTTTTCTTAAAAAATGCGATGAAAAATGCGGGATATTTATGCAATTTTATGCGATAAAATTGCGGGAACTTGCAAAAACTGCGGTTTGATGAAAAAGAGAAAAAAAGCACTACATCACAGAAAGTGCTGGAATATTTAAGTTCTCATCTCAAATTTACAAAACATTTAGTCAATCAAGTTCTGTAGCTTTACAAAAGGAATATGCTACAACTTCTGAAAAAATTTATAAATAACTTCCTGTTTTACAGATGTCGCTATACAAAACAGACATTTGAGTGCTTCCAATGCACAAAGTGCAATCTCTTAAAGGGTTAGTTCACCTAAAAATGAAAATTCTGTCATTAATGACTTCCCTTTATGTTGTTGGACACAAATTAAGATATTTTAGTTGAATTCCGATGGCTCAGAAAGGCCTCCATTGGCACAATGTACACTCTCAAGACCCATAAAAGGTAGCCTACTAAAGACGTTGTTACAAAGTCCATCTCATTACAGTGGTTCTACAATAACTTTATGAAGCGACGATAATAGTTATTGTGTGCAAAAAAAACTAAATAACGACTTATATAGTGATGACTGATTTCAAAACACAGCATCATGATGCTATGAATCATCGAGTCGATTCATGATTCGGATCGCGTGTCAAACTGCTGAAATACGTGACTTTGGCGATCCAACCCGCTGAATCGACTCATTGATTCATAACGCTTCAAACCGCTGAATCAACTCATTGATTCATAACGCTTCAAACCGCTGAATCAACTCATTGATTCATAACGCTTCAAACCGCTTCAAACCGCTGAATCGACTCATTGATTCATAACGCTTCAAAGCTGTGTTTTGAAATCAGTCAGCACACAGGGAAACTGCTTTGCTCTTTTGCTGTTATTTTTGTTGGCCAATGGGAGTTTGTGCTTCATCATGGTTTCACCGGTATCTATGGTTTCTCCGCGGGGTTTGAAGCTTTTCGATGACGTTCGCGTCGGGTAATCACGTCACTTCAAAACGTTCCCATGGCAATAGGCGGAAATGGCGGCTCTTGTGTGAAGTAAACGAAAATTTTTCAACTTTCTGCTAATATATATGACTTTTTTTGCAACGAAAATGCAGGGATTATGAAATCATGATAGCCCCGCATATTTTGCACGCGGAAATAGGCAATTTATGCGGCCCCCGCATGAATATGCGGACTTTGGCTGATTATGCGTTAAATCACACGATCGCATAATCGCGTTTTTCTGGAGGGACTGTCTAGTACTGATAAGTCTGAGATGGTGGGGTGGCTTTTTGGGTCGAATTTTGTAGTGATAGCGAGTTCCGAGCATCTAAGAAAACCGAAAAAAGCTAGGATAAAAATGGCGTAGAGTGTTCGGGCGGTATTGAGAGATTGGTAGCCTGTGCGGAGGGTACGAATACATTTGTTGAGGATGTCTAGTGTTATGGGTTGTCTGGTGTCGGGACGGGTGGGCTGGGATCTTTGAATCCTTTTGATCAGGAGGGAGGTTTGTGAATTACTTATCTCCTGAGAAGGAGCGGCGTCAGGGGCGCCGCTAGCAATTTTGGGCCCTATGAAAGAATTTGATGTTGGGCCCTCTACCACACCAACCTAGCTATCCAAGATCATCTCAGGGGGCCCCAAAAGTGTGTGGGCCCTTAGAATCGTCCTAACTTTCCCCCCCTTAGCTGCGCCCCTGAGCGGCGTACATCAGTTTGTGGAAAAACTGAATGCCGCTCAGGTAACCTTTGATGGTCCCGACTTGGAGGCCTTTAACGGTATTAAGGTGGGAAATAAACGAGGTGATTGAAAGGAGAGAAAAATCAGAGAACGGCATGTTATAGGAGACGTGGAATGCTCTAAAGTTTCTCCAAGTGGTCACATAGGATTGGTCCTTGGAGCTCGGAGAATGGTGCCGAGCGATGCGTCGAGGAGGGGTTTTAACGGGTGGGTTACGGGAATATCATTTGCGAATCGTGAGGTACAGGAGTTGGGAATTTGTTCGCCTCTGGAGCCAGCGTCCTGAATTTCTGAAACAGAAAACGAGACAGGGAGTCAGCGATTTGGTTTTCTGATCCGGGGACATGTTTAGCAATTAGGATAAATTGATCGCAAGCTGAAATCCAAATGAGGCGCCTTAGAAGTGGCATTATAGCAGGTGCATGGGAACGGCCTTTATTTATGCAATGCACCGCTGCGTCATAGTCACAATGCACTAAAATGCTTTTAGTGGCCCATTCTTTCCCCCCACAGGAAAGCCGCTACTACAAGCGGGTAAAACTCGAATAGCGCTGAGGACTGTTTTATGTCCTTGAGCTGCGGTGGCCATGGAGAAGCGAACCAACGACCTTGATAAAATCCCCCGAAACCGATTGAGGGGGCAGCGTCTGTGAACAATTCGATGTCGATGGGGCACGAAACGAGATTGCTATAGAAAAATGATAAGCCATTCCACTGGTTAAGGAATGTTAACCATAACCTGAGTTCGTCGCGACATGCTTCAGTTATGGAGATGAGATCCTCTAGCGAGTGGACGGAGGACGCGAGCGAGAGGAGATGCGATATGAAGGGGCGGCCATGCTGAATGATTCGCATTGCAAAGTTTAAATGGCCGAGCAGGAATAGAAGTTTGTGATCGATATATTCGATCGATTTTCTCTTTGGACAGGGATGCCTGGAATTTGATTGAATCTAAATTAATTCCGAGGAACTCAATGAATGTAGCAGGCCCCATGGTGTTCTCCTGTGCTATGGGAATTCCGAGCTCGGAAAAAAAAAACGTTTTTGACTGTGAGGATATGTGTGGCTGGGATGGCATCAGGAGGCGAGATTATTTAAAAAAAATCGTCTAGTAGGTGAATGAGGTGGGGAATGTCGTAATTGTTTGAGAAGATCCAGCAAACGGCTTCTGAAAGCATGTCAAATATTTTAGGGCTGCTTTTGCATCCGAAGGTTAAACCTACTACAAAATAGCATTTCCTGAGCCAGCGAACTCCGAATAAGTGCCAAGCTACTGGATGTATAGGCATTACTTTGAAAGCAGATGTGATGTCGATTTTTGCGAGCCAAGCGCCCCGACCTGCGATTTTAATCATGTCGATTGCCTGGTCAATGTCGTGGTATTTCAGGGAAAATTCGTCAAGAGGGATTAAGCTGTTTATGCTCGGGAACAGGGAATTGTGCGGGGCTGACAGATCAATTATTAGGCGTTTTTTACCCGAGAATTTCCTTGTGGCCATTCCGATGGGGCTGATACGAAACGAGGTAAACAGGGGATTGTCGAATGGACCGATCATGAAGCCTGACTTCTTTTTTGATCAGATTGTCTACGACTTCAGGTTCAATGAGGGCGGATTGAAGATTATTACAGATGGTGTTTTGGGAGAGCGGGCATTCTACACCGGGGTTAAAGCCGTTTTTGAGGCCTGACAGTAGATAATTAGTAAATTCTGCATCCAGGTGATGAGCTAGTTCAAAGTCCATGCGCAAAATATTTACAGGAGTCGATAAGTAATTATTAAATTTTTTGTTTCACAGATTTATACACTGGGCATACGATGCGGGCATGAGCGCCACCACAGAATTTACAAATGTGCAAAAACCAGCAGCGCTGTCTGACACATTTCCCAGAATTGAATTGATTGCAGAGCTGCCTGTTCCCTTCGAAGGAGGAGGCGGATGCACTGGTAGTTGCTGTGCATGGTATGTAACTGGTGGATCGGATTGTGTTTGTCTCCGGGCTGTCTCCGAGAGGTTAACCTGCGGGCATGATGTTGCGTGCGTCACTGACCTGCAGACTGCGCAAGAAATGTTTTTGCAGCCTAAAAACACCCTGCTGTGGAGGTCTGGATCGAGTGCGCCCCAGTATGTGCACTGACTCCACTGGGCACGGCACTTTTAGCTGAAAAAAGTTTATGGTACATGTAGAAATGCCCTCGCCCATAGGACAGCGCGAGCTCTGCTATGATTGCAAGGTAATTGTTTAGTTCACGCCGCCTGTGGGGGAAAGCTGAGCAGATTATTTCAGTAAAACGAGAAAAAGCAATTGAAAACTCTGAAAATGAAAGATTGCGGGATGACTGTGTGTTTGTGGTTGAGAGTAACAGAGAAATCCATGGAGAAATGGAGAAAAGAGAGGTCTATATCTGCACCTGCGATAATCTGTGCACGGATGTTTTGAGACACTGGTGGCGGTTCTGTGGCGAGGGCGTTGGATGGCATGGGCATCGGTGTTACTGTGAAGAGAGAGTGCTGTGATTTAGTTTGCAAGAAAGAGCTGGGAAGGTTATAAGCCGGGGCAGCGGATGTCAGCGGCGGCCTCACGCTTTGATTACCCTCTGTGGCTTGGGAAAGAAAATTATTTGGAGGAAAGGAAGGGAATGAAGGGTGGTAGAGAGAAGTGTGCGCTTGAACTGCGAGCAGGGGCGTGCTCATGCTTGTTTGCGCCACTGGAGCTGCAGGCCACTGGATGTGGTCAGGGTTATAACCTATGGGATAGAAGTGTAGGAATGTTAGGGCCTGTGCTGCTAGCTGATTTAGCCTCGGGTTGGTATCTGCAACGGGCGCTGGAGGCCACTGGGAAGGAAAAGGGTTATGAACAGCGGGAGCGTTGAACTGAGAAGCTGTGGGGAGGCCACTTGGTCCAGCTGCATATGGTGCTGCTGCGGCGGCAGAAGCCGTGGTGAAGAGCTGAGTCGCGAGGTGGGGGTGGCCCTGCTCCGGCGGAGTCTGGAGCCCGGCTCAGGCTTGCTAGAGGCCTGTTGCTGCAACTCGCTGGGCGAGGCGAGCCGGATCTAGTGCGGGAAGACGATGGTGGTGTTTGCACTCTGCGGGCTCTGCTCTGCCTGTTGGCCATCTTAGGTAGTCAGTTGCAAAGACACAGAACTCATACAGCTCCGCTTTGTTCAATTTTCTCGAAGCCTGTATGTCCGAGTTACTCAGTGCTTGCCTCAAACCTGCCACCGTCCACTTCCCGATAGGTGGGATTGTCGGGACGGCCGAGCGGTAGGAGGAGGCTGGGGAGGAGGATGGAAGTCTTGCCGGGGGTGGTGAAGACTGGCCTCGGCGTCTTGATGAGCGCGAGGCTGACCGAACTGGCGTGCGGCCACGCGAAAAAGCCTGGGGCTCGATTTCAATGTCCGGCGTCGGATGGATGTTACTGGTGCCGGCTAAATATGGTGGCGGATCCCTGGGGATGTTGCTTTCATCGTTGGATGAAGGGCTTAGGCGTTGAGACATTGTTTAACAAACGGCGAGTCGCGATGCTGATAAACTGTCAACAAAACGGAGGTAAGACTACTGCATATATATACACCTCTTTGTTGATTAGCTGAGTGCTCTCCACCTGTGTCAATTATCTGAAAGTGTTCCTCCCAAACCTTTGTTAATAAACATAATTTAAAATATTGTATCAATGCATTCTAGATATACACAGTGGCAATTCAAAGTGCTTTACACAGAAATTAAGTTAAAATAGTTATAAGTGAATAAAATAAAAATATACATAGTATAATAGTTAGAAAAGGAATTAAAAGGAAATTAAAAGGAAATAAAAATAAAGATGAAATCCTATCTGGGGTGGAAGAAAATGGAGAGTCAGGTTTACTTTAAAAATATTTGTCAGGTAACTGTGCGTTTAGACAGTACCCTTACAGACAAATCTTCTTGGCCTAACTTGAGGGTGTTCTCTAGATGTTTTACCCGCCAGAGCAGATCTAAACGGGTCTTCCTCGCACCAGAGCGAGTACTCCAAAAATATTTGTCAGGTAACTGTGCATTTAAACATTACCCTTACAGACAAATCTTCCTGGACCGGAACACCAGGGCTATCTCTACTTTGTTCGACCGTCAGAGCGGATCTACACGGTCCTTCCTCTTACCACCAAGGCTATACAGATCTATCCGTCAGAGCAGATCTAAACGGATCGTTCTCGCACCTATGTGGACTCGAACCACAATAACATTTATTCAGTGATGCCACTAATCAGGTAGTCAAAACCAAATTCATGTCTTACCTGATCAGAGACATCACGTCGGGGTCTAAATTGAGGATAACTATGTGGACTCGAACCACAATAACTGTTTAAGCTCCCCCGTCTCTCAACCTCTTCCACCCAGACAGCCTTAACAAAATAAAAAATAATTAAAAATAAAAGTATAATTAAAAACTAAAAATAAAACAGGGTTAAAATGAAACATAATTAAAGTGCAAGCAGTTTGGACAAAGCACAGAGCACATTGAGTAAATGCATAAGATAAGGTGCAATTAGTCGGACATACAGTTGCACAGCTCATTCAGTAAATGCACAGCTGAACAGATGTGTTTTGAGTCTGGATTTGAAAGTGGCTACTGTTGGAGTACATCTGATCTGTTCAGGAAGCTGGTTCCAGCTACGGCTGGCATAATAGCTAAACGCAGACTCTCCTTGCTTTGAGTGAACCCTTGGTATTTCTAGTTGACTTGATCCTGATGATCTGAGTGATCTGTTGGGTTTGTATTTAATCAGCATATCTGCAATGTATTGAGGTCCTAGGTCATTTAGTGATTTATATACAAGTAGTAGTACTTTAAAATCGATCCTAAATGTAACTGGAAGCCAGTGTAAAGACCTGAGGACTGGTGTGATATGGTCATATTTTCTGGTTCTGCTCAGGATCCTGGCAGCAGCGTTCTGTATGAGCTGCAGCTTTCTAATGGTCTTTTTGGGAAGGCCAGTGAGAAGACCATTACAATAATCCACCCTGCTGGTGATAAAAGCATGAACGAGTTTCTCTAAGTCTTGCCTGGAAATAAAGCTTCTAATTCTTGCAATATTTTTAAGATGATAGTAAGCTGATTTAGTTATTGCTTTGACATGACTACTGAAACTCAGGTCTGACTCCAAAATCACACCAAGATTCCTGACTTGATTTTTTGATTTCAGGCCTTTAGCCTCAAGATATGCATTCACCTTGAGAATTTCATCTTTGTTTCCTAATGTAGTAATTTCAGTTTTGTCTTTGTTTAACTGAAAAAAGTTTTGGCACATCCAACTGTTAACTTCATCAATGCATTTACATAGAGAGTCAATGGGGCTGTAGTCATTAGGTGATAGGGCTAAGTAGATCTGGGTGTCGTCAGCATAGCTGTGGTAAGCCATTTTGTTATTTTTCATTATTTGGCTCAGTGGCAGCATATACAGATTGAATAGGAGTGGTGCAAGAATTGACCCTTGTGGGACTCCGCATGTCATGGATGTCCACTCAAACTTATGGTCACCTATACTCACATAATAACCTCTCCCTTCTAAGTATGACCTGAACCATTTGAGGACCATTCCAGAAAGCCCAACCCAATTTTCTAGCCTGTCAAGAAGTATGTTGTGGTCAACAGTGTCGAATGCAGCACTGAGGTCCAGTAGTACCAGAATCGATGTTTTGCCTGTATCTGTATTGAGGCGAATATCATTTATAATCTTTATGAGCGCTGTCTCTGTGCTGTGATTTGGTCGGAAACCAGATTGAAAATTGTCAAAGTATCCGTTTGAGTTCAAGAATTTGTTCAGCTGACTGAAAACAACTTTTTCAATGATCTTGCCTATGAAGGGGAGATTTGAGATTGGTCTGTAGTTGCTCAATATGGAGTTATCCAGATTTCTCTTTTTAAGGAGAGGCTTTACTACTGCAGTTTTAAGGGAGTTTGGAAAAGTCCCAGAAAGAAGTGAGGAGTTTACCACTTCTAGGAGATCTGCTTCTAAACAGTTAAACACACTTTTGAAAAAAGAAGTGGGGAGTGTGTCAAGGGCGCAGGTTGATGTTTTAAGGTGCTGTACCGTTTCTTCTAAAATTTTACCATCAATTGCTTCAAAATCAGTCATAATAATTTTCTGAGGTTGTGGTCTGATCTGACTCACCTCAGAGCAACTCAAGGATGTGCTGATCGCATTTCTGATATTAATGATTTTCTCGGAGAAGAAGGAAGCAAACTCACTACATTTGCTGTCTGAGAGCATTTCACTGGGAATGTGACTCGGGGGGGTTGTTAGTCTCTCTACAGTTGCAAAAAGAGTGCGTGTGTTGTTTATGTTTCTATTTATAATATTTGAAATGAAGGTCTGTCTAGCTTTGCCTAGTTCCACATTGAAAGCACGGAGACTGTTTTTATAAATGTTGTAATGGACAACAAGTTTTGTCTTTCGCCACAAGCGTTCAGATTTCCTGCATTGTCTTTTCATTAATTGCACTGCTGTGGAGTTTCTCCAAGGTGCTTTTTGTTTGCCACTCATTTTTCTGACTTTTACAGGAGCAATATCATCAATTACACTCTTAACTTTTGAGTTAAAAGAGTCAAAGAGAAAATCAACAGAGTCTGCAGATATGCTTGGTGTTAGAGATATAGCCTTCATAAACAGCACACTAGTGTTCTCATTTAAGCATCTCTTTTTGACAGAGACAGATCTAGTTTCAATGGCAGGAGAGATTGATATATCAAAGAAAATACAGAAATGATCAGACAGTGCCACATCCTTAATAACTATCGATGAAATGTTTAGCCCCTTACTGATAAGTAAATCTAGAGTGTGTCCACGATCATGTGTGGGTCCGTGTACATGTTGTGTCAAATCAAAAGTGTTAAGAACAGTCATGAGATATTTTGTTGTACTGGATTCAGCATTGTCAATGTGAATGTTAAAATCCCCAGCAATAGCAAAACAGTCAAACTCAGATGAGATTGCTGATAACAGCTCTGTAAAGTCATCAATAAAGGCCGGAGAATATTTTGGAGGCCTATAAATAATGATAAGCAGGATGCGTGGTGCACCTTTTAGCACAATGCCCAGATATTCTAGAGACAAATAATCACCGAATGATACTTGCTTACATTGATAAACATCTTTAAATAGAGCAGCGACCCCCCCCCCCCCCCCCCCCCCCTTCTGACTGGTCTGCAGACACTCATAAAAGTAAAGTTAGGAGGGGCTGTTTCATTGAGGACTGTTGCACTGCAGCTGTCTTCTAGCCATGTTTCATTTAGAAGCAAAAAATCTAGGTTGTTTGTGGATATTAAGTCGTTGACTAGAAATGATTTGTTTTTAAGTGAACGGATGTTTAAAAGTGCTAACTTAACAGTATTAATTTTAATTTTTTCCCCCACAGTAATCTTAGTTTGATAAGTAACAGGCAGCAGATAAGATGGGTTTGCTATACGGCCTGAGAAAGCCTTGGACTTTCTATCACGTAGCAGAACAGAAATAGAGAAAGAAGCAGGCACACTGGATTCACGCATGTTTTGTAAACATTTGATAAGATTGCTGTTGACGTTGCGTGGACCCAGAACATGTCACTGAGAGCTGGTATCAGTTGTTTTTGGTGCAGATGGAGGAGGGTGTGTGCCATGGCGTTGTGACCGAAGAAATCTCACAGGAGGAGGGACAGGGCGAGCTGGACCCACAGTCTTTGGTGGTTGTGGGGCTCGACGCTCTTTGGTTGATATCTGGGGGCTCGCAGTGATCGAGTGTGATTGTCTGTTTCCAGTATAAACAAAATCCATTTTCTCTGTGAAGCTCAGAAGCGGGGATGCTGTAGAGCGGGATAACATGTTTGGTGAGGGGGGCTGTTTCTCTGGTGTTACCGGAAGCTGCAATATGTTAATGTCCTGTTCAAGTAGTGACATTTCTTCCAGCTTATTGCTTATATCACATATAAGTTGTAAAAGTTCACCAGTCTCACCCCTGAAGGTCCCCATTTTTACCAGTGCCTCCACAGACTCCACAGTATGGGCTGAGATGTTACCGTCACAGTGTGTCTGTGGTGAGCTCTGAGGGTGGGGCTCTGCTGGGAGTGTGTCCATGAGAAGTGGTTGTTGTGGCTGCGTGGTGTTATCATTGTCCTTGTGGGGTGTATCAACCGCATGTCCATTCAGATGCTGAAATGAAGTCCTGTGATCGTACTGTACTGGTGTGTGTGTGCCATCCAGGTTGAGTGGGTTAGCACACACAGCTGAAGGATGATGAAGGGAAAAATAAATATTGTCCTTTAGCACTCTTGCACCGAGTTTGTTTGGGTGGAGACCATTTGATGTAAACAGTTGTCTCTGACTCCAGAAGAGATTAAAATTGTCGATAAAGTTCACTCCCTTCATGTTGCAGGTTTTTTGCAGCCATGTATTAAGCCCAAGTAGCCGTGAGAACCTATTTGTTCCTTTTGCTGGAAGTGGTCCACAGATGAACGGCTGAACTTTCAGTTTTCTAAGTGTTTCAAAAAGTTCATTGAAATCCCTCTTTAGGAGTTTTGACTCCTCTCTCTGAATATCGTTCTTTCCCACATGAATGATAAGTCGATTTGCAGTCTTATGTTTCATCAGAATGTTCTTAAGTTCCCTGTTTACATCAGAAACTGTTGCTTGTGGAAGGCAGCATGTGGTATTATCCCTGCTGCTAATGTTTCTGATTGTTGAGTCGCCCACTATCAGAGTCCTGGGCTCGGCTGCGCTCTGAGCTGAGGGCCGCTGTCTGCTTGACCTTGAGCGCCTGTTAGCATTAGTGTTAGCTGCGGGCTGATTCAATCTGTGTTCGGTCACATTTATCACGTTTCTGGATTCCTCACCCACATTCATTAGCACTTCAAATCTGTTTTCAAGATGTATATTTGGTGGTAGAAAACTAGTGTTTGCAATCCTTGAGTCTGGGGTAGAGCATGCTACTGTGGCAATATGTGATGCTCGTGACAATCTGATGTCTCGAGTGCCTTTTGGTCTTGCTCCCTGTTTGTTCCATCGATTAGTGTGTTGATCAGTTACTTGTTTCTCTACATGTTGAGTAGCACTACATTTATGGGACTCACCGGCAGTGTGCAGAGGGCGATCATGATGAAGCTCTGCTGTGTGATTCGTCTGGTTGGATGGTTCCGCAAATAACTTTGTTTCAAGAACTGCAATCCTTTGTAAAAGTCTGTGGCAGTTTGTGCAGCAAGTAGATTCTAGAAGAGGCATTTTCTTATCCTTTTGAATGTAGGCAGCTGTGTTTTCCCTTCTCCGGAATGTAAGCTGAAGGCAGTGGGAGGCTGGTCGGTTGAAATATTCCGCTTTTTGTTTAGGAATTCAGTCACCAGAGTTTCTAATTTTATCATTAGAGTCAAGCTTTGTTGTTTGAGCACTGTGCTGATTTGCTGAAGTTGTAAAATATAGAAGCGATAGAGCAAAGCGCGGAGCAGTAGGCAA